>NC_077223.1:97996851-98359074 GCF_024763615.1 Phlebotomus papatasi
TGAGAGGCTTTCATTAGCTACATCGTCAAATTACATTAGAGACATCAAATTAAGAGCATCATGCTCATTCATTAGAGAAAATGTAAGATAATGCGAAATAAATTGCATAGGATTATAAATTTGATATTGTTATTAGTGCAATGTGGGTAAAGATCAAGTACAAATCCTTTTCTTTGTTTGGCTTCATTAAATTTCATTCTTTTTTAATGTAAGTGGATTGGATGATACTGTCAATTAATCGTTAATAAATTAAAAAATAGATTATCTTTTGGATGAATTACGCTACATGATTGTTATTTAGAGTTTTAAAATAAGAACATACTTTTTACACTTCTCACTTTCAAGCCTAATAAATTGTTTTAAAAATATTTTTCTCAAAGTTATGCCCAGCGCACAATACCTTTTGTTTGTAAACATGTCTTCAAAATTTTATATGAGAGAGAGCGAGAAGACTAGATCTACATTTCATTCACTCTCATAGAAAATTTTGAAAACATGTTTACAAACAAAAGTTATTGTGCGTTGGTCATTACTTTAGTTACTTTTATTTTTCTCAAAGTTGCAGGTGACCCTTCATTGTTTATTTTCTTAAGCTTTTCATTATTTCTAGCGCTTAAGGATGGTCTAAAGACCAGAAGGGCAATTTAGAGATGACCTAAGGACCCTAAGGACCATTCTTAAGTGTTAGAATTAAAGAACAGCTTGCGAAGAGTAGGAATGCAGTCAATCGCATCTACGTTACGACTAAAGCGCCACTTGCAATAATTATTCGAACTTCGGTTTTAATGAAAAGTTGTTGCTTTAGTTTTTTTTTGTTAAATTTTGCGCAATTTTTATTAAAAAAAAAATGAATAATTTAAGTAAAATAAAAAGTTTTAGTGCGACTTTTAGAAAAATTTTAGGCTAACGCTAATTTTGCCAATAAAATTGAATACATTCATTAACTTTTAAAATTGAGACGTTTCCGAAAAGACAAAACTTTTGATAATTTTTAACTTTTTATTTAAAAAAATCTGTCGATCCAATATGTAGAAAGAACTATAGACATATTTTTACAGAATTAGTTTAACGATTCATCTTAAATCAATAAAATCTAGAGAAAATCTGAAGAACATGTTTTCTATTTTAATAAAAGCATTTTATAGAGTATTAGAAAGGTTTTTTTACTTTAGAAAATTAATATACATAGGTCCCTTTCTTAGCAAAGCAAATTTAATTATTTAATTAATTAACTAAATTTAAAGCAATTTTAAGCAGCAAATTTAGTTGGCAAGCTTTTCACTATTCGCAAAGCTTTTTTCATAGTTTTTTATACAGTTCCATTATGGAAGGTTCCAGAGCTGACTAGAAATTGACTACCTATTCCTGTATGGGAATTTTGTAACAGTCTGACAATGTCATATGATAAATTTAATTTTTTAATGTGCAAAATTCCAAACAACTAATTAAAAATCCGACTCATATCAGTTACTTACACTGAGAAAAAAGGGGGTGCGATTAACTTTTTTTCCTCGTAACTTTAACACTTTTTAAGTGTAAAAATATATCAACATTTTTTAATGTTAATTTTACACCTTTTTAAGGGTAAAATTGACATGAAAAAGGGTAACTTTAACCCATAATACACCTAAAAAGCATAATATTTACACCGATTTCGGATCAATAATGCAGGGTAAAATTAACATTTCCGGAATGTTATTTTAACTTTATCGGATTTCTCTCAGTCTAAGACCTTCACAGAGCTGCTTACAATGGCCATTAGATAGGGTAAAGTGGTACAAGTTGGACAATGGTACAATTTGGACAATAATTATACAATTTGGACAGGGCTTTTTTCGATAAATTTAGTACTTCATTTTTATTTGTATATTTTTAATGCTTTCGTTTTATAATTTGGTTCCTTGTGCTTAAAAACAAATTTTGTACTGTATTATCAAGAAAAAAAGCCATGTCCAACTTGTACCGGCGAATTGTCTAACTTGTAGGGTGGAGTCTACACTTATGGATGTTATACACTTATGGACAGCGTGCAAAAATCTTAAGATCTCACGTAAAACAGATTCCAGAAAGTTGTAAAACGATTAGTTTATGATGTAATTAACCATTTTTTTTTATTTTTCGAAATCTGCTTAATGTAATAACTTAAGATTTTTGCGTTGTCCATAAGTGTGTAGAACATCCATAAGTGTAGACTCTACCCTAACCCTACATATGTCCAAATTATATCACTTTACCCGACTCACTGGATTTTAATGTTGTCCTACTCCAGAATTTTACCATTAAAATTTGTCATATCGATCACTCAGAATAAGACCCGAACAACTCGATTTTTTGGTTTGTTTTTGCTTTTCGGGTACATTATCATACTGTTAGGGGGAAGTGGGGTACCTTTGAAAGTAGGGCACTTTTGAAATTGGGATTTTTCAAGTACTTTTAAATAAAATTGAGCCTTATCGTGATATAATTTAGCTTCTCAATCTGTTTGCCCAGATATGACGATTATGGCTCAATTTTATTTAGAAATAGGTGAAAAGTCGTAATTTTAAAGGTGCCCCAGTTTCAAAGGTGCCCCACTGCCCCCTACAGAATTCCTCTACTGAATTGTGTATCTTAAATTGATCGATGCCCTTGCAAAATCAAAAAAAAAAAAAATAGAAGCATTTGTAATCAGGTTTGTCTCACCTGGGATAAGGGGCACTGTTGGGACCTATGCAGTTGGGACTGTCTGTTAAGGCATCCCCTGAGATGTACTTGAGTCCTCGTCCACTGGTACACTTGTCCTGACCAATGGTGCCTGGCCACAATTGCTGAACAGCTTCTGTATACTTATAGTGTGTGATGATGAAGAGAACAGCGAAGATCTGTATCACAGAAAAGAATGCCATTATCATGCTGCCACTTTCGCATGCCCGTGACTCATTTCATGATCTCCTCAGGTGAAGAAGACACACCGTCGAGGCAACAACAACACAAAAAAAAACATACAAAATAGCGGTTCTTCATCTTCTCACGCAGATGCCACAATGAGAATTTTGAGAGTGATATTTGTTTCTTGCCAATTTTTCTCTTTTGCCATCTTCATGATCTCCCAAAAGGGGTTCTGTGGTTTCAAGCACAAGAACTCCTCATGGTGCAAATGTCAGGAGGAAACAATGAATGGTTCTTCCATGTCATTGCCCCCCTACAATTTTTCTAAAGTGTTTAGTAATGCATTTTGTTGAGATTTTTGTGCACTTGGCACAAGCAAAAGTAGTTCGTCACGATAGACCAATAATCTGGCTCATCCTTAATTCACTGCCTGACCCTGTGATCTTTTTCTGGAGAGCGAAAGATACAATCTGGGTGTACCAGCTGAGGTGATTGTGACCTCCTTTTGGCAAGCACGAAGGGAAAATTGCCATCGACAATTGGCACATGAGAATTCCATTGGGAGATTCTTAATGGCATGATGCATTGGGTGTCTTATATCTAGTGGAATTTTCATTGTCTCCCCAAATAGGTACAGGTGAGACAGAAAGAGATGGAGACTTGACTGGTATTAAGGAGGCAAAGAGGGAGAGAATAGATGGCAAATGAGGTACACTTTTGGTAAAGTGCTGCATTCCAGACGTCTTGCCGCGTTCTTGAACTTCTCTTTTGCCTACCTTCACCATCTTCATATAATATTCCTTCGGCAAACACTCACACGATTGCAGCATCAAAAAGTCAATGTTAAGAGTGTTTGAGCTTATGGGAGGTATGATTCTCTCATTTTAAATTTGATTTGTGTGCAACCTCGAATAAAGTAATTATTGCACATTTTATTTTATTTTACAACCAATAAAATATCTTGGAAAAATTTTCCAAAAGCCAGAGGTATAGTGCACTGAGAGAAATCCGAAAAAGTTAAAATAACATTCCGGAAATGTTAATTTTACCCTGCATTATTGATCCGAAATCGGTGTAAATATTATGCTTTTTAGGTGTATTATGGGTTAAAGTTACCCTTTTTCGTGTTAATTTTACAATTCAAAAGGTGTAAAATTAACATTAAAAAAATGTTGATATATTTTTACACCTAAAAAGTGTTAAAGTTACGAGGAAAAAAAGTTAATCGCACCCCCTTTTTTTCTCAGTGTGTATTACTTTCGGTCGTGGCTATGCATTCTTTAAAATTAATTTAAAAAATACTAAATATATAATAACTTTAAATTAACTCTATAGATTTGCAAGTATGAAAGAGTTTTGGAGAGATCTCATAAAAGCCTACAACATAAAAAATTAGAACGAAATTTATAAAAGAATTTTCGAAATAAAACAGATAAAGTTAAAAAATCAATTTGTTCATCAGGAAGTTTCTTTGGAGCAAGCTCATTATACATAAGTCGATCGATAGAACAATTGCTGATTCAAGTGACGATATCACTAATCAAACGCTAAACGATTCAAACCGAAAACATACATAGACCATATTCGTCTTACTAACGTTTTTTTTTTTAAATTTTTTTCCAAAATGAGCACTGAACTCTCTTGTAATCTCGAACACAACTCGATAAATATTCATGTAAAGGTATATTTTGGAAAGGTTTCAGGTAAGCCTACAACATATTGCAAAATAGAAAAAAGGAATAAGTTTATAAAATTATACTCGCAATCGCAAATAGAAGATATCAAAAATAAAATGTTCAGTCTCATAAGTTATTTTTGAAACGCTTTTTATTAGCAAACATTTCGATCATAGGTTGAGACCTTCTTTAGGACTTCAAAAACTATATGAACGATTATTGTGGGCAGGTAGGTTATAGAACAATGTACATAACTTTGCTTTTTTATTCACAAAACACTGCGACATAATTTTCATTTATAGCCAATGGAAGATTATCTGATTTAATAAATCCAGATGATGGATTAAAGTTGAATGTAGGGGCATGACGTTTCCTATGTTTCCCATATGTTTCTAGCGTGCCGAAAAACTTTTGAGTTTATTAGCTGTTTTCCGTCATTGTAGAATGAATTAGCAAATAATACTAATACGAAATAAAAGCCAATTTAATAATGTAAACGCAACCGAAAACCCCAAAGTGGCAACCTACGTAGTTGTGGAGATATCTCGTGAAATGTGTACGAAAACAAGAAAAATTTACACTAAAACTGGTCGCATTTTTCATAGCTAATGTCACCCCCCGTTGAATGATATGAGGAAAAAAAGTAATGTTCAATGTCAATAACATATTTTATTTGTTTTTGATGTTCTGAAGGAGGTCCCAAGTTAATCGAAACTTGTTAATAAAATTCGATTAAACATCTTATCAAACCAAAATTCCGTTTATTGTCGCCCCTATGTCCCCTATGTCTATAAATAATCCGAACTAAACATTGTACATCATGAAATCTAAAAAGGCAGGTTCAAATCCTTTTTTTTATCTAAAACGTCTATCCTACTACTAAAAAGAAACTTTTTTTTTCAAGAAAAATATCAATTTTGAAATTAGTTTCCCATTTTATAATTTTATTAGGTAAAAGAACTTTAATTTGCTATTTCAAGTGTTGAATGTGGTCCGTTTCTCGTTTGTAAAAATTAGATTTCTCCTAGAGGTCCTAGAGCCATTATTATTTTTTTTAAGCGGTCGTGGTTTGGAACGGTCTCACTTAGGCCTACAACATACCAGAAAAATTAAAAAGAAAAAAAACTTATACAATTCCTCGAATTTCTCAAAAGTCCGTCTATTTGTAATAAAATTTGAAATTCCGGACAGCACGGAAATTCGGACAAACCAATTTGGAAGTTCAGGCTTTGATAAATCTAGTAATAATTTAGTATTTATGCAATTTAACCCTTTAAGGACGATTGGAACACCGGTGTCCCATAAAGAAAATAATTTTTTCTGACTACCCAAAGTTATTTTTTTCTTATGTCTGTACATAATTGTAAAGTAGAAGGTTGAAGGAATCCAGAATATTTTCTGCAAGTCTCTAGCTATTTGCTATGTGGTAAATATTTAAGCTCAAAAATGGCGAATTTTTAAATTCTCAAATTCATAAATTGATTTTATTTATTTTTTATACTTCCAATTTTTTTTGAAGCAAAACCCTTTTGGCAATAAAAACTAAAATACTCATACGTAATATTTTTCATTAAAACGAAAAATATTATTCATTGGTACTGTCAGAAAAATTACTTAAATTTTTAGGCTATTTTTGTCCCTATCGTTCATAGAAGCACAAAATATACCGAATCAGACTCTGTTGGACTTTCCAAGGTTAGATGTAAGACTTATCATTGATTATGTTTCTCAGTTTAGTTTTTATTGTTGATTTTCAGTCCGTAAAAAGTGTCTCGTCGTTAAAGGGTTAAGAGTAGGGTAGAGTCGGTAGAGTCATCACTATCCACACACGGACAGCTTGCAAAAATTTTAAAACCTTATCTAAATCAAATTTCGAAAAATTACAAAATTGTTAATCGGATCATAAACTAATAATTTTAAGATTTTTCAAAATCTGTTTTAGGTAAGAACTTAGGTAAGAAATTCCCAGCAAGACCCAAGATGAAGAAGAAGATCCGAAAGTTGTGCAAAGTAATACAAAAATTGTAAAAGAAAGTGTAAGAATAGTGCCCCCGTTCCCTCTTATGCCCTGTTGTAATCCTGACCAAACCTTGAACAAGAAATCTCAGAGAAAGATTGCAAGACTTGACCACTGATGAAGGCTTGGAGACCGAACCGAAAGCTCTGGAGGTAGTTAATGTGTTTCCCTGAGTGATTGTCTCTTCCCTACGACTTCCGAATTTCCCTATTGTTGATTGCAATTGACGTCGGCTTATTCCCACAATGTAAGAACTTAAGATTTTTGCACATTGTCCGTAAGAGCATAAGGTCCTTGACACACTTTGGACTTAAGCCAAGGGACGGGTTAGTGGAAAATGATAGAAATGTGGTGTAACCATTATTTCGAATATAATTACACTGATCCGTCTCTCGGCTAATCCTCAAGTCTGTCAAGGCCGTCCATAAATGATGACTCTACCCTACTTTGAAAATTGATTTTTTTAATTTGTCCGGAATTATAAATTTTACCCTATATAAAGTTCCAAAAAAAAGTTTTCGCGGTCAGAATTTGGGATCAGGGGGATGTTCAAAATATTTACCCCGTGAATAGTTCGATCAGAAGATGCGGATTGAACGCAAGCAATACAATAGTTGTGGTAATGAAAGAATCACAGCTAATAGACATCAACTGAAGAGAGAAAATATTGCTTATAGAAGAATAGCGATCACGGCCAAGAATGAAATCATCTCATTCACTAAATTGACCATAAGAAGGTGGAGAAAGAGCCAGTGATCTTAAATTAGATCACACAGTTAAACACGGAGGCGCGCATCCAAATGGAATTGAGGATGCTCCACAACAATGCCTGACTTCAGAAGGCATCCCAAAGGAATCTCACGAGATGGTGGAGGCATTCCAAGGAGGAGATGGGAAATTATTAGCATAAATAATTCCGCAAGCGAAAACGGTACTTCCTCATTCGAATCTCATTTCATATATGTATCTCTTCCCTCTCTCACTCACCATCTATCTCACCTTAAGACATCCAAAAGAGATTCGCTTAACTGGACACGACGGTCAGTGTACCAGGTAATTTGTGGTGAAGACTCTAAGTACCTCTCTTTCTGACCGGTAAGTTTTTGCTTCTGTTACACATAAATTGCCACAGAAGCAGGTGGAAGATGAAGAACAAGAATAATCGAAATATTGAGAATACCAAAGGGTCTCTTACTTTTGTTAAATTGCTATTGCAAAAGTAATCCATTTTTTTCTGTAATCCTTGATGATTTTTTTTCCAAATACTAAAATATTTCCAATGATCACTTCAATCAAATACACGGTTTAAGGATATGATCTCTCATAAAGATTACTAATTGTTCACTGCTAAGACTGCCTCTGTCCCCGAAACTAGAGATTTTAGGCCACTAAAACTTCATAATCACAAAATAAAGTTATTTGGGAGTATAAGTCTTCGGTTCAAGAAATTTTCTGTTAAACGGCAGTGGCGTGGAATTTCGATCGATCTGAATACGTCTGAACGAGTCAAGGCACTGAGAAATACTGACTTGCCACCTTGTTCTTCTTCCACGCCATCGCTGCCTCGATTGTTTCTCTCGGCCACTTCGTGCCCATCAGCTCTACTTATGATTTATACTTACATCCATATACCGCCAACTTCCCGGCCACTTTTTTGGGTACATCTCCCCATTGAATACATCCCACATGCTGCGCTTTTCTTCAACTCTTGCAGGATGATCTCTTTTTGCGTCGACTTCTGTGTCAGGATGATCTGGAGTGAGATTAAATTTTTTTCTCAAGATCAAGATCTTTCTGCAACTTCTACAACTACTTATTTGTATTAATATGTGAACAAAGTGTTATAGCATTCAATTACAGAATACAGTGAGGTGCAAAATCTGATTTTACTGTTTTTGTATTATATATATTTACTTATTCGAAATTTGAAGTGTTTTTAATAATTTACTGTCATGTAGTAAAATAAATCAAAAATAAATTCTTGTCTGGGAAGATCGGTACCCACAAGATTGGTTATGAATAATAAGAATTTTGGTAGTTATTGATCCTATATTTGGACATCCTTATAGTTTGTAATCATCCACAAGAATTGGAATTTTATCGCTTTCAGTATCCTAAAAAAATTGTTTTTGTTTTTCCAGAATTTCTATAATTTTCCTTTGGATCCAGAGCCCCAAAAGAAACGAAAGAGTTCAACGCTGAGAATGAATGAATAATGCATATAAAGATGAAGCATATGCTGCATGTACACATAAATCGGTCTAAGAGCATTTTGGGCTTTGATCTGCTAACAGGTGTAATCAAACCAACCAAAAACATAATTTTTCTCAAAATTTAAGTTGCAAGAAACGTAAAAAAAATTGATAATACAATGTTTCCTCTTCGAGGTTGAATATTAAAAGGATAATGGAAAGCAATATATAGGAGCTGGTCCACCTTCGCTAAAGATGGTACTAGGCCCAATTTGTAGGTGTTTGTATATGATTTAAAAAAATACCGAAACCCAAGTCAAAAAGGACTGTCAATCCTTGGGAAATTAACGATATCCTTCTAAAAATTCACAAGTTTGACATTTTATTTCTCGAAAATGACTTAACCGATCTTATTGATATTAGGATAAGTCGAGCTGGCTATAAATTAGACATAATTTATTGAAATATTTCTTTTCAATGTCAAATATTGACAAAGATTGCCTCCACATTGCAAAGATTTATTGACATAAATGTTTCAATATTGAAGAAAATTGTCCAGTGTGTAGGCAAATATTGAAATATTTGTTTCAATATGGAACATTTTATTCAATATTTTATAACATTAGCCGTACTCACTATGGCGCTGTTATCTTGTAATATCGTTATCTCGTTATCTCGTTATGTTCTCGTAATGTATTTTATAAATGAAAAATTATAACAAGATAACAGATTACGGAGATTACGAGATAACAAATTATGGATTATAACAAACTAGGTCAAATTATGTCAATAAAAAATTTCAAAATCACATTGAAATAAAATTTCAAAGAAATTCTAAATATCAAATTGATTTGATATTTCCTTCAATATTTCTTAATGGTCAGGAATCTTCGTCCTTCAGAACATCACAGAACTGCTGGATTTTCCTTGTTCATGAATGAAAACACATCCAAGATCAAAATCCAAGTCAAGACACATCTCTCCTGCTTTCTCCAGAAAATCCCAGATTCTTGGAATTTGGTTATATATTTTGTTCAATATCCTCAAGAACCCAACTTGGTCAGCACTAATCACCTGCTTCCTCCAGAAAATCTCAGAACTTCTGGGATTTTCTTGAATATTATGCCCAAAACACTTCAGATACATTCTGTGATCAAAAGATTCTGGAGCTTCCTCCAGAAATCCCAGATCTTCTGGGATTTTCTTGTTCATTATTATGCCCAAAGCACTTCAGATACATGCTGTGGTCAGAGGATTCCTGAAGCTTCCTCTAGAAATCCTTGATCTTCTGGGATTTTCTTGTTCATTATGCCCAAAGCAATTCAGATACATGCTGTGGTCAGAGGATTCCTGGAGCTTCCTCCAGAAATCCCAGATCTTCTGGGATTTTCTTGTTCGTTATCCTAGATCTTCTGGGATTTTCTTGTATATTATGTCAAAAACACTTCAGATACTTTCTGTGGTCAGAGGATTCTGGAGCTTCCTCCAGAAATCTTAGATCTTCTGGGATTTTCTTGTTCGTTCGTTATGCCCAAATCACTTCAGATACATTCTGTGATCAGAGGATTTCCGGAGCTTCCTCCAGAAATCCCAGATCTTCTGGGATATTCTTGTTCGTTCGTTATGCCCAAATCACTTCAGATACATTCTGTGATCAGAGGATTTCCGGAGCTTCCTCCAAGAAATCTCAGATCTTCTGGGATTTTCTTGTTCATTATGCCCAAAGCACTTCATATAAGTATAATTTTATGATACGAATTGGAATCCTACAGAGGGAACGAAGGCTTATGGTTGTGGCCATACAGTCCTTTTGCACGCGATGGTAAACTCTCCTACGGTATGATACGAAGCATGATCCTGAAAGTCTGTGAGAATTCAAGTTATTAGTTCTATTTGGCTTTTGTTTCCAATCTGAAGTGTTTTTGACATAATATAAAAGAAAATCCCAGAAGATCTAGGATTTCTGGGGGAAGCTGGAGAAATCTTCTGATCAACTTGGTTATTTTTAGGTGTTCTTGACAAAATACGGAAGAAAATCCCAGAAAATCTGTGAATCCCTGACTAGACTGGTGTTTCTAATATTGAAGTTTTAATATTGAAGTCAATTTGTTCAGTGTGTAGGCAATTATTGAAATATCGGTTTCAATATTCGCTTCAATATTGAAGTTTCTTTTCAATGTCACTTTGAAATGCTATTATTTCAATAATTTGTCTAATGTGTAGACAGCTTTAGAGATTACTCAGGCGGACATTTCGTACTTAGACGAAAATACCGTTGAATCATTCCTAATAACGGTTTTTCAAGGTCAAAGGTTTAAAAGGCTCTAGAAAGAGCGTTTATCAAGCGAATGAGGTCATGTTTGGGGTCGTTGGAAAGGTCTTGGAATTTTCTAAAAAACTGAACAGGTTACAATCGGTTTTGAACCGATAATGAACCGGTTACTAATTTTTATCTGAAAATCAATTCCATTACTTTTAGAACTATTTAGTTCGAGTAAAAAATGCAGCATGTAGGGTAAATTAATCTAATTTAAAACCTGTTCCAAATGGAAACTTTTCGCTACTTCAAATGGAAACATAGTTTTTCCATGATAAATGCAATATTGAATTTTTATTTATAAATATAAATACGTTAAATATAAAACTTACATGCATTCCTTTGTATAGTCCTGTTTGTTATATTATGTAACCTGGGCATCAATCAATAAATTATTATTATTATTAATATTCCGTGTTGGCTCACTTTAAGAATCTCACAAAATAGCAAACTGATGATTTATCACTCACTTTTAACAGCTTATTCTATATCCCACATGTCTTACACTTCCTGAAAAAGGCCCAAGGGTCAAATTCATTAAGAACATAGAAAAAAAATGAGTTCCTTTAAACTTCCATCATCCTGCTTCAAAAATTAAATAAAACAAACTTTTGGTTTAGATGTACAGAAGTTTATTGTGAACTTAAAGGTTTCTAGACTGTTTTTTTTTTTGTAAGAATTATATGTCTACAAGTTCTTTTAATTAAAAAATATAATATTATTATTTTCTGGAGCCTTTTCATGCTACAGAAATATTCAATTGGAGTACAATACATTCCTTAAAAACAAAAAAATAACCTTTCAGTAAATGCATATTTGAAAATTTTGCATTTTTTTTTAGAGATCTTTAGAAATTCTGCATGATTTTTTTTTGTAGAAAAACAGTAATTTATTTTCATAGCAATTCTTGGAACGTAGAAAAGACCCCAGAAAATCCTATTTTGACTTAAAAAGTAGTAATCTTAGCTGAAAGGAATATTCTAATCGTCAAAACGAATTGAATTAATTGATGTATCTATTGTTCCTCCACGGTACGATCCCCTCTTCTTCTTGGTCTTCTCATGCTTAAATGACTTCCCACGGGTGAATTTTAGATCTCTGTTGGCCCTTTCACCCCATGATCCAATTGCTCCTTTCTGCATACAAATAATTACCACGAAAAGTTACTCTCTCAGAAAATAGAGTTAAATTAACGAAAACTTTTCTTCATCAAATTTTATATATATGATACAAAAGCTCGTCAAAATCGAAAAAAAAAAAAATTGAAAAGTACTAAAAAAAAATATTATTTTGCAGATTAAAAATTTGATTTAGTCGAATGTAATTTTCTTATTGGATCCACCAAAACTATTTCTGCCACCTCCAAATGAATCCCTTTTGCCATCAAACCTTCCTCCTCCACCACCCCGTCCACCCCTGAATCCTCCACGTCCACGACCACCTCCACCACGTCCTCCCCTAAATCCTCCAAAGCCCCCCTCTGAACCACCACTGTGCACCGGAGCATCGTCACTTCGCGGTACGAAACACTTGAAGCACTCCGATCGGGACTTGAAATTGGTTCTGTTGCATCCTGTGCACGTCCAATCGCCTTCTTTTGGTGTGAAGGCCTTCCTCTCTCCTCCGCCACCATTGCCACCAGGTTCACCGCATTTGAAGCACTTTGTGTTCCGGGCAAAATTATTGGCATGACAACTGTTGCATGGCCAATCTCCGTCGGATTTATTTTGGAAACTATTGTTCCCAAATGACTGCCTCTTCTGGAAGCCTCCCTTGTGATCATCGCCACCGAAATTCTTTCCACGTGGCTATTTTTTTTCATTATACATTTTTTTTTTGTTTTTGGTGTGTTGACGAGTTTTTGTATCAAAGATTCATGAAAAGACAAAAAGATTCAAACAACACAAAAATTAGCACCAAGCAAAATACCAAGCAAATTTTATCTAATAACAAGAAAAAAAAAGTGTACGTTAGATGTGAAAGAAAGATGATTTTTTTCGCATATTATTATTGTAATGAATCTAGAGACAGTGCCATAACTTTTCATTCAACAAAAATTCCAAAGAAAATACCCAGAGATCAAGAAAAAATATTTGATCCAAACCTTTCCACTCAACAAAAAAAAAGTACTTTAATGATTTACAAGGTGCCATATTCATGTGTTAATTTGATCTCTTTTTATCCTTCACACAAATTTGTGCCAATTTTGTGTGTGACACAAGGCGGATAAAGAAAAATAACTGTGAATATTAGGGCACTGACCTTAGCTTCAAAGGAATTATCTTTAACACGTGGATCTACTTGTACTTCCTCTTCGCGAACTCGCCGGAAAGGTTTTTTATTTCCACTCTTTTGATGTGAACCATCATTAAAACTGTTATTCTGACTCTTATTGGGAGTGAAAGTTTTCTTCTGAAAGCATTGGGGAGATTTTACCTCAGAATAAACTTTAACATTATTTATTGATGACTTTAAAGAAATTTGGGAAAAGTGGACTAAGAAAAAAAGCTAGTGATAAACTTAGATCAGCTTATTGTAGGTGAAATTCTTAACGAGAACAAACTCGGAATTAATGCAAATTCGATTTGGAACTAAATATGAGAGATATTATATAGCAATTTCGAATCAAATTTCATTAAAATTGCAAACTTCTTATTTAAATCAAAATATCTAAGATGTAAATGAACTGACAGAAAGATGATAGTGGAATATATACCAGAATCTCCTCCATAATTTTGCCCCAAAACTTGATCTGCAGGGGAATTCTGTAATTTTCGTGGCATTGTCACGCGTGAGTTCGAAACCTGACAATGCCATTCGAGCTTTTTTTGTCATATCATATGAGTTCGAAAATGCAATTCATTGATTTTTTAATGTAGGGTAAGTGTGCCAAATTTCGGCATAGCTGCATGTAAGTGCCAAAGTCTCAAGTTTGAAATGTAATATCTTTAATAGAAATTGTTTTTTCATTCCTTCTACTTAAGGAGTGTTGCTTAGAACCTTGTAGAAAGTTTACCGTCTTTATTTACTTTAAAATCATTCTTAATACATTTTAAAATGAATAAAAATATAGACATAGCTTTGGTGCCCTATTTCGGCCACCTTCATTCTCATAGTTCCTTGCCCTTCAGGAATTCTTCCAATGCATTTTCACGTCATCTCGTTTGCCGAAGCTACATTTTTGTTATTCTTTTGCATTGTATAATCTTTAGAGTACGTAAAATATAAAAGTTCATGGAAAATCAAGGAACAAAAAAGGTGGCCGAAATAGCAAGCTCGCCGGAATTTGGCACACTTACCCTAATGAAGAATGGTTGGTTTTTTCGACTTTATTGGATCATAATTATCCTACAAAACATTGTTTTAGAACTTTTTTCGCATATTAACCCATTCCTTACCATGGTATTATACATGATACGCAAATTGAATGATTTTTGATGATTTATTTCTGGGCAATTTTTATCCGAATTGCTGTCGGGAATGGATTTTTAGTAACGTTAGTTAGTCAATTACTTGAGAAAAATAGTCCGACAGAGATGAAAATACATGTTGTTATTATTTTCTTGCTTCGCGCAAGGTCATGCAAAATTTTTGCTCAAAATGGCGGATGGAAAATACGACATCCCGTCGAATTTGTTAAAATTGGCCTCTTTTCTCTTTTCTGATTTGAATTCTAGTTGCCAATTGGTGTTCTTGGATAGTTACTCTATCTAAAGCAATAGAGTTTGTAATGAATTAATGCACAGAATTTAAATTCAGTGACCGTTAAGACGTGTGTTTGACAGAAAACATTGTTAGAGGGTTAACGCTATGTTGAGATACTTGGTATGGAACTTCCTTAGACCTAATAGTTTTGGCAACACTTCCGGTGTGAATTTTGGTCAATGTTCTTCAAAATATTTTCAAGTAAATCTTAGAAATTATTATCCCTAAATTTCTTTTCTTGATACACTCAGCGAAATTGCCATCAAAGTATATGAGCCACATATTCCACAAAATAAATCCTATTATTCGAAGTGACTATTTTCATCTAGGCTTTTCTAATATTGATATTTTAAATTTAGAGTCTTCAAATGATAAACCAGTGAGAGTCGTCTTTGTCTTAGATTCAAAACGCACCCGCAATATTGAATATAAAAAAGGTGTTCCATCTCTCCTCGAATGACTATATAACTTTAGATTTAGATGGCCATTGGATTTTTTTTTCGGTCGCCGGTAACCCAATCGTCCTTAAAGGGGTTGACTATGAAATACACTTATGAATATAGATTTTTTTTTAGCATTTTTTCAAATAAAAATTACGAGTTGCACAGTTGTCGTGCATTAGGCACTGCTTTAACGAAGCGCTCCAGTGGATAACTTATTAATCCGACATTTTGGATGAAACAAAACTAAGCACTTAGAAATATGTATAAACATACGAATGTTTTCAAAAAGCTTGGTCGTTTCTCTGTCTTCCAATTTTATTTGCTTTCCTAATTCAGGCTACCCTCTTTAAGGAAAATTGAATATTTTTCAGGAAGATCCTCGACATTTTTCATAAGGAGTACATATTTTGAGTCTAATCGCAAGTTTAGGGATTTATTTAACATTGTACCAATTTTATTAGGATGATTAATTTTTTTTGTTTTAATATTCATTTTTTTAGTATCATCTTTCTGAAAGTTCGTCCGGCCGGTCTCCTTTTAATTTTCGATTCTTTGCTAGGTGACGATTGATTAATTTGATTTTGCCTTTTATTATTCAAAAATGCTGAACTTGTAATTTGTAAATTTTCCATCAGAAAGAGTAACGAAATCTCAAAATTTAAGATGAGATTCAGTTTACAATTAGGGTGGAGTAAGTACTTTTGGCCATTTTAAGGTTTCATGTTCTTGTAATTTTTATAATCTTTATTTAAATAAAATGAAATTTTGTACAAAGATACCTTAAAGCCGTTTCTTCCTGATAATCCAAGAGAATTCCCAATTATTTTTGGATATTTTAGTGAAAAATGCATTTTATGCAACTATGCATTTTATGCATATTTTTGGCCACTTTGTAAGCACTTTTGGCCACTTGTTTTCAATGAAATTTTAATAAAATTACAGAACAAATAGCTTTCGAAAACTTTCACAAATACACAGCACAAGTCCTATTCTTATTTAACACCAATTTCATGTGAATATTAGAGTATTTTAAACGACTTTTTGCACATTTTCTATTTGATGTAAAAATCAGTCAAAAGTCACGATTGTTTTTACTGAAATCCGCGAGGTGCGCCACGTGTAAAATGTATGGGAAAATGAATGGCCAAAAGTACTTACACAGCCGAAAAAAGTAAGCTCTTTTAGCCACATCCGATTTTCATTTAATTTGTTAGAAAATCTTACTAAGGATGATATCACAATAAAATTTAGTCAATTAAGAAATGGACTTTCATTGAATAACATCAAATATTTTCATCAAAAATATGAAATAATGGAAAACAATTTCTCTTAACATTAACAAATTTCTTAAGAATCCCATCTTTTTTTTAGTAATTTTTTACCTTGTCGAGAATTTCTTTCAATAACTTAGAATTAATCAAGTCGATACAAAATCAAATATGGTTTTCTGATTCGTTAGATTAGAGGTCACAAAATAATACCCATTTTCCTGTTCTAAATAAATTCATAATTGCCTTACAATGTGATTTTACTTTAGGTGGCCAAAAGTACTTACATGGCCAAAAGGGCTAACTCTACCCTAGCTTATCATTATCATGAAAAACCTGGTCCGATCTGACGAGGTCGGATTTCACCAGGGATTGCAAGAGCTGAGATTGTAGAGAATCTCAACTTAAAAATATATTAATGGTATAGAGAAAAATATTCTCAAGAGGAAACAAAAGAAAAACAAACTTCTTCATTATCAAAGTTGTATGCAATTTGTTATTGAAACCAAAAAGTTGCATGAAACTAATTTATGCCATTAGAATATCCACTTTTCCCAATTCTCCCAAAAAAATTTATGAGGAAATTAAGAACGGTTAATAAAGAAATTTCAACTCACCTTTTCTCCAGCTTTGACGAAGTTGGAGTATCCTCCTTTGTTGTTGAAACTGGTGTTTCCGAAGGTTTTCCTCTTCTGGCCTGGTTGTGCTTCTTCCTCCTCTTCTTCATCATCGTCATCATCGTCGTCGTCATCCTTTGCTGGAGCTGGTGCCTTTTTGGGCTTCACAGGAAGAGCTTGAGGTTTCTCATCATCTGAGTCAGAATCATCTTCATCGCTTGATTCTTCCTTCTTGCTTTTTGCTGCGGCTTTTGGCGTCTGAATTGCAGCTTTTTTGGCTGGTGGAGCGTCATCATCATCATCATCATCGTCAGAGTCACTATCGCTAGACTCAGCCTTCTTTGCCGCTACCGGAGCTGCTGGCTTCTTAACAACAGGAACAGCTGCTGGTGAATCATCGTCGGAATCTTCTTCGCTGGAGGACTCTTCTGCCTTCTTGGCAGACTTCACAGGTGCCTTAGCAGGAGGAGTCTTCGTGGGAACCTTTGTTTCTTCTTCGTCACTGTCATCAGAATCATCATCGGATGATTCTTCAGCTTTTTTCGCTGCTGGAGTAACTTTCTTTTGTGCAGACGGCTGCTGCTTTGTTGCTGGAGTCTCATCATCCGAATCCTCCTCAGACGAAGATTCTTCCTTTTTCTTCTGTGGCTGTGCTGCCTTCACCGGAGCTTTAGCTGGAGCTGCTTTCTTTGCAGGAGGTTCATCATCGCTAGAATCTTCTTCGCTGGAAGATTCCTTGGCTCTCTTAGCCGCAACTGCTGGCTTAGCAGCAACAGTTTTTGCGGGTGGCTTTGCAGGTTCATCTTCATCATCTGAATCCTCCTCACTTGAAGATTCTGCGACTTTTTTAGCTTGAGCAGCAGCTTTAGGAGTTGGTGTAGCCTTCACAGGAGCCTTCTTCTCATCTTCATCGCTTGAATCATCTTCATCGGAAGATTCTTCAGCTTTCTTGGCCACTACTGGTGCCTTGGCTTTAGCTGGAGTAACTTTAGCCGGCGCTTTTGTAGTCTCTTCCTCACTAGAATCCTCTTCGCTGGATGATTCATCTTTTTTTGCAGCGACAACGGGTTTCTTAGCAGGAGTCTTGGCCGGTGTCACTGCTGGTTTCTTCGGCTCTTCCTCATCACTAGAATCCTCCTCGCTTGATGATTCCTCTTTTTTCGCCGCGACCACAGGTTTTTTAGCTGGAGTCTTTGCTGCTGGTTTTGTCGCTGGCTTTTTAGATTCTTCCTCACTTGAGTCCTCCTCGCTTGAGGATTCCTTCTTAGCAGCAGCTGGCTTCTTTGCAACTGCTGGTGTCGTCTTCACTTTCTCATCATCATCATCGCTGTCTTCTTCACTGCTTGATTCTGCCTTTTTATTGCCCACAATTGGACCTTTTCCATTTACCTAGGGATATAATTTTTATTTTTCTAATGTGTTTTTAAAAGAATTGCAAGTTGTTTTTTATCACAATTTATTTTTTAAACCGTTAAAAACAAAAGTTCTCATAAAAATATTTGGTTTTCTGACTTCAGATGAATCTATTCTAAGTAATCTTGTCCAATGCATAAATAAGGTCCCCTAAGCTGATTTTTAATTATTTTCAAATGAAAACTTTATAAAATATTCAGTGGTATGCACAATATCAGGTGATTTATCAAAATTATTTATTAATTAATCAGAAAACCTAGACACACAAAAAACACAGCAAATAACATTCCGAAAGATCTGTTGAGTAAATCAGTAGGTTTTCCCTATTCACCGCCCAAGGGCAGAACTAAAGCTGAGAAAAACTTAAGATTTCTACATTTCAAGAATTAAAATTTGAAGCATTTTAAATTTTAAGACATTATTATTTAGTTTTTCTTTCACTGAAAATTCACGTGAAAATTTTAGTTGTGTATTAGGCTAACTGTTCCAAATTTAGACATAGTTGCATGCAAGCGCCAGACTTTTAAGTTTGAAACGTTAATATTTTTAATATATAAATTGATTTTTTTGTAACTTCTTTTTAGGCAGACAGTTTACCGTCTTTTTTTCTCTAAAATAATTGGGGTAATATTTCCGTCACATTGATTCTCATAGTTCCTTGACCATCCGGAATTTTTCCAAAGTCTTTTTCACATGATTTCGTTCGTCGGAGCGAGATTTTTGTTTTTTTTTTGCATTTAGGGGAGACTGAGGCAAAATTTGTCAATTTTAAAATTTTAAAATTCGATATCTTTCAAGAAAAAAGAAACCGAGGCTTTAAATTTTTATCATAAATTGCCTTCATAGACCACAATAAACGTCAAAGTTTTTAAAGAATTCGAGCAAAGAATATAGAAAATAAAAATATTGAAATTTTGAGCCGTGTTTTTAAAATATTTGCCCTTCAGGAGATATCAATTTTCATTAACTTACTTTCCGAAATTGATGCATTAGTGTGTGTTTGCTGTATAATTCCAATATCCTGAACACAAATCTGTTGTTCGTTTGCGAATTTTTCAGAGTGATTTTCCTCCAGATTCAGATTTATCAAAAATAACCACTCGGGGTAAAATTTACCAGAACACATAGGGCAATATAATTGACAAAAAAAAAACGAATAAATCCGTCATTTCACATGGCGAAAAGACACATCCAGTCACTAGTTTTTGACAAATTTGCCCCAGTCTCCCCTAGAGTACGCAAAAACCAAAAATTCATGGAAATTTGAGGGACGAAAGAAGTGGCCGAAATTGCAAGCCGGCCGAAAACTTATGCAATTACCCAGCAATTATTTTAAATACAATAAAAAAATAATTGGCAGAATCGTCGCGCCTGGACAGAATGGTTAGATAGATTTGGATAGATAAAAATCACTTGGTAGGCAAAATGTTATACGAAGCTGAGCAAACCAGGGCAGCTTCGTAAAAATCGCCACTAAATTTTCATTTTCCTGTAAAGGAAAATCCAAGGATTTCCATGAATTTTGTGAAGCGGAGTTATGAACCTAATAAAGTAAGATTTTTTTGACATAGTGATATAATTTATTTGGTTTGTGTGACATTCAGTAAAAAATCTTAAATCTTGGATATCTTCTTCCCTACGAAGCTGCACAATCTCCCCCTATATCTTTGGAAAAATCCGTTGAGTCCGAACTTTTTTGCAAAATTAATTGATTTTGCCTCACAATCATAATTTATTTTAGAATTTATTAATTTTAAACGTTTTTGCTGCTTAATTTGAAAGAAAAATTTGATTTGTTATAAAATGTCAAGTTCTGTACATACGAACACTTATTAATTTAAAATTAAGCTTATAACAGCCATTTTAATTAGTAAAAATAATTAACTGGTTTCTGTGCTGTGCATAGTAGCTCTGTTAAATAAAAAAGATGAGAAATTTCTTGCTTTTAAGTCTTCGAGACCTACGTAACTGCACAGTTCATATTAGTCAAGTTAAACGATTTTGGATAAACCTTTTTTGCAAAATTTATATCCAAATCGCTGCCGAGATAATATTTTTATTTCCTATAAGCCTTTAGTAATATAAAAAAATAGCTCGACAGGGCTAGAAATGCATTTTGTTGCTCTTTTCTCGCTTTATGGAAAGTTATGTAAAATGTTGGATCAAAGATACGCATTAAAAGTTTGTCATCGCGTCGATTTTGATAATATTTTTCCTCATTCCCTTTCCTGATTTGAATCCTGGCAGACAAGTTCTTCTCTTTGTTAGTTACACAACACAAATAAATTAATTTCAAACTTTAAAAAGGAATTTAAATTTAGTGACCATTTTCGGGACATCTTTGATAGCGTCTCCATTAACCTCATAGGCAATTTTTTTTACAATAATCATTTTTAATTCTTTAAGAAGCGAATTCCAAAATATACACATTATAGAAATTTCAGACTTAAATACAATAAAGAATGCAAAAAATAAAAATAATTTAAAATAGGTTTGCTTTTTAAAAGCTTAGAAAAAATATATTCGGCTTTTTTTTAGTATTGTGAGTAGTGTTGTTTTCCTTCCCGTATTGAAACAATAAATAATTACTTCAAACAGAAAACTAGGAAAATTTTCGAAGAAACTGGAAGCACTATAGTAAAGAGAGGTAATCCGGATACTTTTCATTGAGTGCGACTTTAATGCTTGTTTTTGGACTGATGAAATATTTTTTTCGCCATTCCAAATCAATAGAATTATTCTTTGTTTAATTTAGAATCATAATAGAAATAGAATTTTAGCAATAATATTGATGAAAATTAATAAAATTACGATAATATTAATATATGCGCAAGAATGTTACTGCGACGCTTTTATGTAACTCCGTTGAATTCGATCAAACTCGGATGCTCATTTTAAGGAAAAGTTTAATGCATAAAAATGAGAAGATATTACTTCAAAAACATTTTTTAGAGTTTTATTCCATCAATTCATTTCATTAATTTATTATTTAATTATATATATTTTTATTTATTTTAAGATTGCACTCAATTCTTTGATTTTTCCTCGGTTTTCTTGGCTGACTTCCTTCCACGTTTTTTTCTTTTCAGCTTCAATTGGCATTTGAGCCTTTTCCTTTACCATGTGTTTCTCCTTTAGTTTTATCTCCTTTTCTTCTGCCCTTATATTTTTGTTCCTCTCTCTGGTCAACTTCCGTTCAGCAATTTCTTTCTTTTTTTTGTAAATCCTGCCTCAATTTTTCCTCCTGTTCCGCGATAATTTCCTCGGAAGATACAATATACTGGTGTTTGACATTGCTGGCTTTGACCCTCTTCTTCTGACGACGTTTTGGAATTTCTCCTGGCCAGAAATAGCATTGTTTTAGTGTGTCGAAGATCGGTTGAGTCTCAGAAGTTGCAGAGAGTTGGTTTCCAGGGATGACTGGATCATTTGAAGGATTATTGTCGGTGGCCTGATCGTGCTGGTTATTGATAATGGACTCCTCTGAATGTTGGAAAACAATTTTCGGGAAATAAAGACCAGCATAGAAAAGTGGTCCATCCATCCAGCCACTCTGTGGTGACGTTCCCATTTTCCATCCTTCTGCGTTGTGAATGGCAATTTTTGGAGTAATGTCAGTTTTATGAACAGCCATTGGAGGAGCAAGTTCGCCAGTAGCTGACACCCTGAGGAGTACTGTGATACATTGCTTCGGTCCTGAATTTTTAAGAGATGGAACTACACGTGAACCTCTCCTGGACAGGACATTTCCATCTTCCGGTGTCAAAAAGAAGGCACTTTCGTCGCAATTAAAAACACGGTCTGGTGAAATGCTCAGAAGGTTGTGTTCTGTGAAATATCCAAGACAATTCTGAAACGATTCCGTGAGGTCTTCAGCAGTAACAGTAGCTCTTTCCAATGAGAAGGATTTTGGCTTGCGCATGCTGAGCTCTGGATGACGCTTAAGAAAATTCCTGAACTAAACGTCTCCGGGTCTTCCAGCTGTAAAATGGTTTGGAATTTTGTAGACCTCACAGATGAGTTTAACGCTGTCCAGAACTTGTTCCTTCCCGATGGGATGCCAGCCATCCGCACATCCCAGGATCCATTTGACAAGTTCTTTTTCCTGTTCTTTTGAAAGAATTGTTGGCCTGCCATTGGGGCACTCCTCTGGGTATTTGCCGGTAAATTTGTTGTGCAGTGTTGTTCTTGGGACATTAAATGTTTTGGATGCATATGCTATGGTAGAACCATCTCGTACACACTGCAAGGCATTCCTAATACCTTCCTTAGAGTCGGGCTTGTCCTTATAGGTCTTTTCTTTTGTTCCCTTTGGCATCTGAAACAGAAAAAGAGTCCTGAACAATGCAAATTCTGAACCAAAACATTGACTTTCACCGCATCCGACATGCATCGAAATGTAAACATTCACAAAAATCACTTATTTCTGTATGAATTATTTATATTATCAATAAACTCTTACTCACCTTGTAGATCAATAACTACACTAACTTTTATTAATAATTTTGATTGCAAATAATGTTTTATTATATAGAAAAAACACTAAACTTTTTCCAGCGACGAGCTGTCAACAGCAAAATTTTCTCAGAAATTAAATTTTTAGTACACAACCCAGCTGACCCGAGCTTAAAAAATATTTCTCTTACCCACTTATTAAACCGATAAAAATATAATTTTTGGTTTTTCTTAAAGTAGAATAGTTATAATATGATACTTCAGTAATTAATTACAGAAATAAAAATATAAATTATATTTTAAGTGGATGTATCGGAGTTAAATCGGTCGCGGCATCCGAGTTTTGCAATCGTCGGAGTTACATGGCCGTACTATAGGGTAAAGTGGTACAAGTTGGACAGGGCTTTTTGTCTTGATAAATTTAGTACTTCATTTTTATTTGTATATTTTTAATGCTGTAGTTTTATAATTTGGTTCCTTGTGCTTAAAAACCAATTTTGTACTGTATTTATCAAGAAAAAAAGCCATGTCCAACTTGTACTGGCAAATTGTCCAACTTGTAACACTAATTCCAAATTATATCACTTTACCCTAAACTTTCTTTTTTTTAACTGCTCGAATTTTAAGAGGGAACAGTTTTCAGTTTTTTTTCAAATTCTCTCCATCCTGGTTGCTAAACAGTAACAGATATTGACTTCCGGTCTTTGGTGACCCCCCCCCCACAAGTCAACATTCTCTAGCGATTCAATGATTTTCGGATATGTTTTGTAGTTAGTCCAGCTGAATATTTCGTTCTTAGACACCTTTCACCGGTTAATTCGCGATCTTGGATTATTCAAGGTTATAATCCAAAGGACTGCACCGGCCACAATCAGTGA
Source organism: Phlebotomus papatasi (assembly GCF_024763615.1). Classification (NCBI taxonomy): domain Eukaryota; kingdom Metazoa; phylum Arthropoda; class Insecta; order Diptera; family Psychodidae; genus Phlebotomus; species Phlebotomus papatasi. Next base: position 98,020,701 of record NC_077223.1, read on the forward strand.
TGGATCGGAAAACTAAGGGCCTTGACGGACATGAGGATTAGCCGAAAGACGGCTTAGCGTAATTATATTAGAAATAATGGTTAAAGTGCATTTCCATCATTTTCCACTAAGTCGCCTCTCGGCTTAAATCGTAAGTGTGTCTAGGGCATAACGGTAATAGCTGAATTTTGAAAATACTGTTTTAGCCAGGGGCCCATTAAGCCTAATAAAAAGTGAAGCTATTTTTCACTTTTCCTTGTAAAAATTTTACAGATATTGGACCACGCCTTAAACAAATTTGCTCGTAATTCTTGTATTATTTCGGCGAGCATTATGAATTATGTATTTTTAGATAGCTTTTAATGCACAGTTTCGGAATATATCAGACTGCTAAGTCAATTCTCTTTAGGAAAAAACTTGCCAATAGTCTTCAGTACCTCTATGCAATAACGTATGGAAAAATGAAATGTTGAGAGGGGCCTCTGGTTTTAGCTGTATTTTAAAAATACTGTTTTTCGTATTTTTTCAGTCTTTTGACCCAATATCTCGACTCCTCGAGATATCTACTCGATATCGACTCCAGGTCCTCGATGACCCCTATTCATTTTATGAAACAATTCTACAAAATTATTTCTGAACAAATCGTTGTTTCAAGTTTACTGGTCAATGATTTTGAAAAAGTTCTCTTAATATTAAACGGACATGCATTTGAAAAACTTGCAATAGAGCTTTTTCTCCGGAGTTCGAGCAGCTCGCAAAGCCTCGAACGCTTTGCCACCTTTTTTTTTTGGTATATTTTATTACAAATGGGGCTCGGTAGATCTAAGGTAGAAGGGATTGAGGAATCAGATGGATGGTTTCATTCCCATCTTACGCATTTTTAAACGTAGGAGCTTTAAAAGGTCACTGATTTTTGAATTGATTAACCCTTGGTGAAATTGATAACTTGGTAGGGGACTTACCTTCGGCTGTGCAGTTTCTTCCTCAGAGTCATCGGAATCACTTGATTCCTGAGCTTTCTTGGCTGGAGTTTTGGCAGGAGTAGGCTTCCCATTGAGCTGGGGCTTCTGTGCTGGTGTAGCTTCCTCGTCAGAGGAGTCTTCTTCAGAACTCGAGTCCCCTCCCTTACTCTTGCTCAATACCAACTTTTTGGGGAACTGTTTCGCATATTGTCCAACGATGTCCTCAAACTTTGGGCAGTTTTTACCCAAATCTTTCTGCAAAGACGCAAATAAAAGTGAAATTAGAAGCTGGAGGAAAAATAACACGTGCGCCGCCGCGTGGAAGCAAAAAACGCAATTACACCATTTCTCGCTTTTTAACTTAGTTTGCACAGAGATTTCTATTTAAAGACAAAATAGAACTTACCGCATTAGTTTTCTTCTTGAAGACAGCAGCTAAATTCTTATCTTTCCGGAATAAAAACTCAAAAACAAGAGCAGAACACAAACTTTGGTCAGCCATGGTTGATGAGTGTTTGACGAAGAGAAAAATACCATGCGGTGAGAACTTTCCAGTCGATATGGCAGTGCCACTGGAAGTTCTTCGGGTTTTGCACGAACGATGACGTCTTGAAAAAGGCCTATTCAACCAAAAAGTGACTCATTCGTCATAAACATTGGAATTTCTCAAAGAAATTTCTTCGCGAAAAAGTGAATTTCTGCACTGCAGACTGAGAATTTTATTTGTATTTTGAGTGAAAACCAAAAGGCAGCAAAACGGGGAACGAAATGTCAGTCTCGGCTATGGAGAGTATCCTTTTATCAAAAGAGAAAAATACAATTTCCTGGGTTTTGTTTTTCACAGATGATTCATAGATTGCGTTTTTGATTTTATTTATACCTTGCAATTTCCTTAACTAAATTGTTTGTGCACAGAGCATCTCTTCAATTTGAAATTTGCAGTGAAAGACTTAGAGCGGAATGCCAAGAAGTGCGAGAAGGAGGAGAAGCTGGAGAAAGCAAAGACAAAGAAGGCCATCCAGAAGGGCAACATGGAAGTTGCTCGGATTCATGCAGAGAATGCAATTAGACAGAAGAATCAATCTCTGAATTATCTACGGATGAGTGCAAGGGTGGATGCTGTGGCAAGTCGAGTGCAATCTGCTCTGACCACCCGGAAGGTCACCAATTCGATGGCAGGAGTAGTGAAGGCAATGGATGCTGCGATGAAGGGTATGAATCTCGAAAAGATCTCCTCCCTCATGGACAAATTTGAGCAGCAATTCGAGGATCTCGATGTCCAGAGCTCCTACATGGAGAACACAATGTCCCAAACTACAACCACTTCAGTGCCTCAGGGAGATGTTGATTCGTTGCTGCAGCAAGTGGCTGATGAGGCAGGTCTGGAGCTCAATATGGAACTGCCAGCTGGTCCTCAGGCATCGACAATTGGTGCCAGCACTCAGGTGTCGCAGGAACAGGATGAACTAACCCAGAGACTCGCTAGACTTCGGCAGGCTGAGTAGGAGGGACAAAAGTGAAACCCCCCAAGGATGAATTTGCTTCTGTGTATTATGAAATTTGTTGTTTATTTTCTATCAGTTTAATTATACTCGTAAACAATTCCACAAGATTTTTTTTGCCTCTGCTGCATTTTTATGAATTTCTTGAAGAAACATCGAAGGAAAAATGTAGCATATAGTAAGCATCGATTTAGAGGATTTTTTTTTCAAAAAAATGTCTGCCGTCCTAGTAGGACTTTCTTTCATAAAGTAGACAAAACAAAATTATTCTGTGTAAATAAATATGAGAAATAAATAAATAATAAACAAAACAAAATTCCTGCGACCTCCAAGCTCCAAGGCAAAAACATCAATAGGCCTTTACAAAGGCTCATAAAAATCCATAGGTGAACTGTCAATTTTCTTGGAAGTGTGTGCATTTTTGGTATAAATAAGAGGATTCTTCGCAATTTCTAGAGCGTTCTGCGCTGTGGGAGGCACCATGATCTCGCTGACCAGAAAGACAGAACGTGTGTGCAAACGGATATCCGTCAGGGATCGATTGCTGGTGAAGGAAGTGCAGGAAATGGAGCAAACATTGCCAAGTACATGTAGAATTCACTTTGCTGATCCACACGTTCTCAGTGAATTCTCCCTCACGATACTCCCGGACGAGGGTTACTGGCAAGGAGGTAAATTCCAATTTAGCATCTCCGTGCCCGAGGAGTACAATATGACACCACCGGAGGTGAAATGCCTGACAAAATTGTGGCATCCCAATATTTTCGATGGTGACATCTGCCTCTCGCTCCTGCGACAGAATTCTATCGATGGAATGGGATGGGCACCAACTAGGCGTCTAAAGGATGTGATTTGGGGACTAAATTCACTATTTACGGATTTACTTAACTTCGATGATCCACTGAATATTGCCGCAGCGGAACAGTATCTGCAAAATAAAACTGATTTCCAGATGAAAGTCAAAGAATTTGTTCAGCTTTACGCCAGATGATGACTTCCAACTGCCCTGACGATACTCAATTGCAAGAGGCAACAGTGTAATGTGAATCTCTTCCTATTGTCAGCAAATTTCTTAACTAGGACTGTATTCAAATTAAAGCATAATTAGGTTAAAAAAAACCATGTGTTTAAATTGGGATGATGTTCAATCCTTGATGGTTTGTACGGGCTTCAGACCTAAGGCTTAGCCAAATGGCTTAACTGATCTAATTTCTTATCAATTACGATTTTTTGTAAAATTTAACTTAGGATTGGATTATTAAGGACACATGACCAATTAGGCTCTCAAAAAGCAATAAAATTGCTCATAATTTAAGATTTTAAGATATTCGGGAACTGCGCTAAACCTCTAGTCAGAAGCCGGCCTTAGTTCCTTGATGTGTCTGTACAAAAATCTTGCTCAAGTTGGTAGTCTGTTTCTACATCCAGATACAGTGGATATGGCAATTTAGAACAAAATCTGACCTAATCCTTAGAATTTATATTAGGAATAATTTCTATCTGTTTTATTATTAGAATTCCCTATTGATGTGACCATAAGGATCATCTTGAGTTATCATACTTACCAGGAATTTTATTACAAATCCCTTAACCCATTCCTTACCATGGTATTATACATCATACGCAAATTGAGTGATTTTAGATGATTTATTTCAGGGAAATAATTGTTCACATTGCCGTCGGGAATGGATTTTTGGTTACTTTAGTCCTTCAATTACTTGGAAAAAATAGCTCGACAGAGATGGGAATACATTTTGTTGTTCTTTTCTCGCTTCGCGTGAAGTCATGCAAAAATTTTGCTCAAAATGGCGGACAGAAAATACGACATACCATCGAATTTGTTAAAATTGGCCTTCATCCTCTTTTCTGATTTGAATTCTGGTTGCCAATGTGTTTTCTTGGATAGTTACTCTATCTAAATTAATAGAGTTTGTAATGAATTAATGCACAGAATTTAAATTCAGTGACCGTTAAGACGCGTGTTTGAGGGCGGCTCCCCGCGCCCCCATAATGGATAAAATTTTTGTCTTTTCAAAATATTCATCTATTAATCTGTAGGAAACTAATCCCAAAATATGAACATTCTATCTCAAGTATTTCTGGTACATTGACTGAATGGGTTAATTTATTGCAAACTTTTAATGTGGCTACCGCCGATCTCATAGAAAAATATTTTGTAAAATTGTTCATAAATGTTTGTAAATTCCTAATGGGGACTGACAAAATGTTCGTAAATCGTTTAATCTACAAAAAAAACTTCGTAAAAGTTTGTACTTTTTCACAAACATCGTTTGTAACATGAGAACTTGAAAAGGATTTTTCGATCTTTTACAATCATTTGTTTGTATATACTGTTCGTACATTTTTGTTTGCCTGACAAAACTTTACGAACAACTGACAAAATTGTACGAACACTTCTCTGTATGTTTACAAACATTTACGAACGAATGTTTGTAAGAAAACAAAAATGCTCGTTAGGTGACCATGTTATGAACAACTTGTTAAAAAAAAGTACAAACATTTACGAACTTTTTAGTGGGTTATACGATTTACGAGCATTTCGTAATTTCCCAGTAAGAATTCGCAAACATTTACGAACAATTTTACGAACTATTCACAGACTTATCACAAACCATTTCATTGGAAATACTGCAGAAAAAATATTGGCTACTATATTATTTTTATCAATTAATTTTTAATCAGTAAATTAACAGTTTTGATAATGAAAAAATCGAAATTGTCTAAAAAAAATCCAGTCACTTGAGATACCAAGATTAAACTTTTTAATTTTTACTTTGATAAGTGCGATAACAATTTTTACATTAATACAATATAGCTAATGAACAGTAAAAATTTAATTTGTTCAATAAAAAAAAATCAAATTTTCAATTTGGAATCTGAAAACCCACGGGCGTAGCGGGGAGAAAGCCAGGGAGCGACCGTTACCCCCTTCTGAACAATATTTAATTAATTAAAAAAATGTAAGCTTTCTTTATTAGTAGTTTTAAAACTCTAAAAAGGGCGTGTATATTAGCTTGAAAGGTCTTTTTTATTGAATTTCATGAGCTTTTCATAAAGCTCAAAATCTTTAAATTTTGGTGAAAAGTGGATTCATGGTAGAATTCTGTAAAAAAAATTGAACAAAACTTTAAAAGAACTTCCAAATAATTTTTTAAGACTTTACAGAAGATTTTGATCTGATTTTCTTTAGAAAAACTCCACGAATTCCGTCTGCAAAAAAATATATAATCAAAATCAGTCTTGCATCTACCATAGAATTTTTGGCTTGTACAAGTGTAAGAGATTTCGAGACTCGGAACGGAACAGCATTTTCATCTAATTTTTCATGAATTTCGTGGAATTTTCCTGAAGGAAAAGGTTTCCTTGTTGTCCTTAGGAAGCTTTCAGTATACAAAATACATTAGGATCATTATCCGGTTTATTAACGATTAAATTCATTCGCAACTCGAAAAAGTGTTTTTGGCTAAGAAACGCTAAGTAAGCATATACTTACGCGTAAATAAAACGGGATAATCGAGAAAAATAAATCAATTACGATTATACAATTAATGATAAGCTAATTAATATTTAACCGAAATGTGTAAGTTTCTTAAGAAAAATAAAAGAAAATTCACATTATTCGAAGGCATGAATGTTCGAAGGGCGAGTACTTTCTCCTAGTGACAAATCCTAGGATTTAGATTTCATTTTTTTATTTAATTTAATTTAATTTTAAACTCTTATACTTTTTCAATTAAAATTAAACCATTAAAATCTACTTGATTTATGTGAAAGACTTTGGGAACGTTATAAGCATCTTGCAAAATTCTTAACAAGCGCAAGATGCCAATAATAATTTTCATGCTCTTACCATCATATTCACAAATTAATTACCCGCTTTTCCATTTCGTCAATCAACCAAGAAATCAATTAAAGGCAAAGGGTGGAGAGGACTCTTGAAATGTTCAGAAATATGCAAATTGATTTAAGATGTGTTTTTACTGAAAATCTTGATTTCTTTTTAAATTCCATCTGAAAGAGATTAAAAGATTTCCATCACATTAAATGAGTTGTGTCGTAAAATAGTTTTAAAAAGCTGAAAAAGGGTTAATGAAAAAGGGTATAGTAATTATCTTTAGGACAATCGCTGTGAGTTACCTTTAATTAAATTGTTTCCTGCTGATCTCTGTCCGATAGCATTCGCACTTAATTTATATGCCTGGGCTCAATGTTATTAACAAAAAATGTCTCTGTGAGGGAAAAAAGAACAAATTGTTGTAAAAATTCTCTCTACCTGATTTTTTTCTTCCTTGAAATTGTCTGCAGGAAAATTGACGAGGAGCATCATTGAGTAGCATTTAATCACAATAAAGTCGATAGCAATGAAATTTCATCGGAGAAAAACAACAGACAATAAATTGAATGGTCAAGAGTAGAAGTGAAAGGAAAAAGACGTCCAACACCTCTTCAAGGAGAAAATAAAAAGGGCTTTATAGCAAAACAACTTTTCCGCCTTTCTCATGATGAATGCATCTGAATTCCTTGAATTCTTTTAGCCCCTACACAAGTGTGTAATTTATTTTGAAAAAAATAAATAATTTTTTTCATTTTTTTCTCTTTATATTATCCTTACCAAATATTACAATGTCGATTAACAGAAATCTTCACTTTCAAATTTTCCTTTTCACCTTTATTTTTCGTTTTTAGCTTTTTTATTTCATCTCATAGTCAGTCTGTGAAAACCCTATTCCCATCAATTTAATTTTTTTCGCATCAAATGTAAGGATTAGAAAGTTTTGTTTTTCCTAAAGAAATTCATTAAAAAAAATTATTTAACTTTAAAAAATAAAATTGTGGCAAATTTCTGCGCGATAAATTAGATTATTGAGATGATGAGAAAAGAATGCTACAAAAGGTTTAATTTCTCAGGATCACGAAAAAAACTTATTAATGTTTGTGACTCTTATTTTGTTCGTGCTTTTACTCATAAAATTTAATCCAAACCTCTTCTGTTTTTCTTTTTTAAGCGAAGAAACCCATCTTACATGATTCATTAAGCTTACAGGAATGCTTCAAATAACCAGTTTTTCTATAAAAACTCCTTTTAGAAACTTTAAAATTAAAAACTAAAATCCCGTTTATATCCATTATTTTTTCCTCTTTTTTTCTTAATTCTTTTTCTTTAGAATTATACTTTCTATTTTAGTGTGTAAAATATCTAAGCGTCTTCTTTCACCTTCACTCTACCTTTAAATACACTTCAAAGTAAAATTTCATAATCATTTATGTACATTGTAACACCGCAAATATTAATTTGTTTTTTTTTTTATTACTATTTTCAATAATCTGCAATTATTTCAGCACAAAAAAAATTTACACCACACATTTGGTTCTCTCTTTATTTTCATTTTCTTTTATGCTCTCAATATTTCTTGTTTTGCAACAGAAAGAAGAAAAAAAAAAGCCAAAGAATTTGTGAATTCTTCAAAGCTGTGACCACAATAAAATGTTAAATTCATAATTTTTCTTTCTTTTTGCAAATGAAAAACCGTTAAGTCACGCATAATTTTCAAATATATTATTCGTATTATTCCTTTCATTTTTCTTAAATATTAAATTTTCCTCTGCAAGCGAATCATATACATTTTTCATTATTTTGTTACACCAAAACCGCACTCAAATAAATAAATAAAAAAAAGCCACCATCAAATTCAGAGCCCCTGAATCATTCGTGTTCAGTGAATGCGTTTGAACATTCCAAGTCATATTATTAAAATCCATTGCGAGCTGTTACAAGAACTTAGCAGAGGGAAAGAGCCAAAATCGGACAAGAGCATTGTTGGCAGAAAAAAAACGACAGTGACCCAAAAAAGTGTTCAACTCGCGAAAAAAGGTACAGTACAAAAAATAATTGTTAGCCAGAAAGCTCTTCAGCACTTTTTTTTCTCCTCAATTGGCTGAGCGAATATACTTAATTACTGACTTTTAACTTGACCTTCTCAAGAAGTGAAAAAAATACTCAAAAGTCAATTGACAAACACTTAAAGAATATTGCGCGCACTTTCATTCGCTTTTCCATCTTCAGCATCATTAAGCAAATTCTGCTTAAGATTCCAAATCACAGTCTGACGTCAATATATCTTCGATATTTTCAACTGCGTTATCCCGCAAATGACAATGCGAAAAATCTCGTCTTATTGTCATGATTTTAAACTTTTTACCAATTGTTGTTTTTTTGCTTCATTCATGCTAATGTCAATGTTAGGACTCTCATATTATTTTCATTTCCCTTTTTTCTCCACTCCATTCTCTGTAGAAGTGAAGAGCTCAATTTCAATTAACTGCTTGAGACCGTATGTTTGAATGCCGTACTTTAACACTGCTGACAAGAAATTATCGGACACACGTTAATTTGATTCAAAAATAAACACAATTGAGTCAGCGAGCACCAAAATCTAACCGATTTCAATTCAACTGAATATTTGATTAGCACTTTTTATTCGAGAACTGCTGACCGGTCAGCATATTTTTACTGATCGACTCAGCAAAAATATGCCGAAAACGCTGTTTTTTTCAGCTGACTGTGCTCGCTGGGTAATGAGACTATTTACCACAAGAGGGCACGCAATACTTTTAGTAGTAGAGTGCCCTCTGCATGACGCAAGTGTTCTGGGTCCGAATTCTCTTTTATAGAGTGAACAGTGAGTGATACCTACTTGAGGTTTTAATTAAAACTTCCAAGTCAACCTGCCAAACTTTGTTTTATTAATTAAATAAACTTACTCTTACCATAATTAAATCACAAGGGGAAATTGGGGTATCTTTGAAAGTGGTGCACCTTTGAAATTGTGATTTTTCACCTATTTTTAAATAAAATTGAGCCTTATCGTGATATAATTTAGCTGCACACAGATTGAGACGCTAAATAACGTTATGATATGGTTCAAGCTTTACTTAAAGATAGGAGAAATATTACAATTTCAAAAGTGCCCCACTTCCCCCTAAGGATTACTTATAATCCACTACGGGAATACAGGCAAGTCCTATTTCTGGATTATGTGGAGCTTCGTTGATGTAAAGAATTTCGGTCCGTTGGGGTGTAGCAAGAATTGACGGAAACACTAGACCTTTCTTGACTTTTGCAATTTTATTCTTTACGACGTTTCGAGGATGAATGTCCTCTTCATCAGGTATCGAATTTGGTTGGGAAAATTAGATACAGGCGAGAAATGGTTACACTTTTATTGGACTTGGATCACATAGTCTGTGTCGATCAGTCGAATGGTGAACTTCAAAGTGCAATCTGTGATCCAAGTCCAAAAAAAGTGTAACCATTTCCTGCCTGTACGTGATTTTCCCAACCAAATTCGATACCTGATGAAGAGGACATTCATCCTCGAAACGTCGTAAAGAATAAAATTGCGAAAGTCAAGAAAGGTCTAGTGTTTCCGTCAATTCTTGCTATTTGGAGCTACTCCTAATTCCGATGAAAAGTGTTACACGCGGCTCTTCGTTATCCGTCAGTCGTGGAGACAAATCCAGCGAGCACAAGCTGATAAAAGATGCGTGTTCAGCATATTTTTGCTGAATCCATCAGCAGAAATATGCTAACCGGTCAGCAGTCGCCGAACAAAAACTGCTAACCGAATATATGGACATGGCACTGCGCCTCGCGAATTTTCATTTAGGGTTAGCAGAGTGCAGCTGAAAATACAACATTTTCAGCTAAATTGAAATCGGTTAGCATAGGATCATACTTTCTTTTGGAGTCTGACGGGGAACTTTATGCTCTCAATTCTTCCGGTGTTCGTCAGAAGGGTATTCCTCTTTTCAAATTAAAAGAATCGATTTTTTCCCCAAAGCTTTCAACCCTTGGTATGGGTCTTCTTCAGTGGGTTGAGAAAATATTTATTTGTTTGAGAATAAGTTTTAACAATTTTTCATCCTCTCACTCAAGATTTACTCAGTTTAGAAACTTTTAAATATTTGAAAAACGTCTAACGTCTGACTAAATTTATGCATCGCCACATTCACTCTAACTTTTTCCCGGGGATTCTCTCTGTTTTATTAATTTTAAACTATTTTATTTGATTTTTCTTTTGGAATTTTTGGTACTTTGGTAATTTTTTAATTTGAAAAGAGGAATACCCTTTTGACGAACACCGGAAGAATTGAGAACATAGGATCATACTGGGAAATGACATTTAGATTTTTCGAATCTGGTCAAAGGTTTTGATAATATAATATATATAAATATAATATAATAAAACAAACTGCACTTTCATAAAAAATGTTTCGAATACATCAACCGCCGCAGTGTTTAGTAGCTGTCACCCGGATATCGAAGTGCCGGATAACAAAGAGCTGAGTTTATGATTAACATGAAGTTCTGCAAAACCAAACTCAAAACATTCTCGGTTTAACTGAATTTACCGGTATTATAAGAGTTACCTACTCTCTAGAAGCTATTGAATCAAGAACCGGAGTGGAAAAGGTCAAAATCATTATTCGGTTATCAGCAATGCTATTGGCAGATTTTGTTGCATAAATGAATAAAGCATTATCTTGATGTACTTCAATATTTAAACCCACAGAAGTTAAAACTTTAAAGCGTACACAGCTGTAACCCCTCCGGCCAATCACTTGCGATCTTTTTTTCGAAGATCGTCTTCATTGCCAAGATCTGTAATAATGAAGCCGATATGTCAATATTCCGCAAACATTGTTTCCATTAGTAGATCTATCTTTTGTACGATTACACAAATATTTGTAAAAATCGTGCCAAACTCTCAGTCTTTAGCAAAGTTCATGCTGAGTTCTTCAAAAAAAAAAAAAAAAAAAAAAAAAAACGAAATCAATCTGTTGATTTTTGCTAAAATCGTGTAAATCTTTCATAATTACGTCGACTTGTAGATCTATTTTATGAACGATCACACCAATCTTTGTAAAAGTCGTCTCGATGTGAAGATCTTTTACAAATATCGTGCTGATCCCCGCAAGAATGGTAAGCTGCCAATTATGAATCACAAAGAACGCTTAGGTCTATAGATCTTTTACAAAGATTGCGTTGATTTGGAAATCTCGCAAGGATCATACCGATCTCTATATAAATCAAATGGAAAGAACGCGCTGAACCCTGCAAAAAAAAAAAAAAAACGAAATCAACCTGTCGATTTTAGGAAAAATCATGCAAATCTGTCAATATCCCGTCGTAAAGATCGTGTCGACTTTTAAATCTGTCCTTTGAAATATCACACTAATATATGCAAAGATCGTGCTGATTTAATCTAGATGCAAAAGATCTATAGACCTTTTGTAAAGATTTTGTCGATTTAACGATCTTTTGGTAAGGATCATATCGATATCTCTTAAAAAAAAAAGCGAAACCGATCTGCTAATTTTTGCTAAATTCGTGCAGATTTGTCAATATTCTGCAATGATTGTTTGACTTAAAGATCTATATTTTGAAATATCACACCAATATTTATAAAAGTCGGTTGGCCTTTTGCAAAGATCCTGCTCATCTCTGCATAACTTTGCTAAGTTGCCGATTAATCGCAAAAATTGCGTTGCTCTATAGGTCTTTTGCAAAGATTGTGTCGATTTGGAAATTTCGCAAGGATCATACTGATCTCTGTAAAAATCATATAGATGTTTCAGTCATTTGTAATGATCGTACTGATCTCTGCATAAATTTGCTAATCTGCCGATTATTAATCGCAAAAATCGCGGTGCTCTGTAGGTCTTTTGCAAAGATTGTGTCGATTTGGAAATTTCGCAAGGATCATACTGATCTCTGTAAAAATCATATAGATGTTTCAGTAATTTGTAATGATCGTACTGATCTCTGCAACAAAATGCTAATCTGCCGATTATTATTTGCAAAAATCGCGGTGCTCTATAGGTCTTTTGCAAAGATTGTGTCGATTTGGAGATTTCGCAAGGACCACACTGATCTCTACAAAAATCATGCAGATGTTTCAATCATTTGTAATGATCGTACTGGTCTCTGGAAAAAAATGCTCATATGCCGATTATGAATCGCAAAAATCGCATAAACTTTTGCAAAAATTAATCTGTTGTAAGTATTACACCAATTTGTCGATCTTTTGTAAAGATCGTGCTGATTTCTGCAAAAATCGGCAGATCTTCCAATATTTTGCAAATATCATGCCGATTTGTTGATTTTTGACGTAAAAATTAACTCTTTTTTTACTGTTTTGCAAACAATGTTACGAATATAATATTTTTAAACAAATTTTTGATAAAATTGTCTTTCTAGTTTATGAAATATTGAAAAGGAGAACGAATAAAGACACTGATAAAAATAAAAAGATCAAATTGATCCTTTTGCAAAGGATGGAGCAAATTAACATGTTCTACTATGAAAAATGTGCATTCAGATTTCGAAATTTAATCCATCCTTTGCAAAAGGATCAAATTTGGATCAATTTGATCGTTTTATTTTTACCAGTGGAGTCCAAGGAAATAATTTTTTTTCTGCACAATAAGTGCATTTGTCCCAATAATTCTTGCAGGCAGTGTTCATCCTCGACATTCACCGAACAAGGTATTTTTATTTAACAATGAGATACGTTAGTGGCTCTTTTTTTTGGAAAAATATTGTTGAATATTCCTGGGATGTGTTTTTCTCATTAGATTTTTTTGTTTAATTCCTTTTTTCTATTTTATGGAACTTTTTACGATTTTTTTTTGAGACGGAATTTTTTCCTCTAAACTCTTCCAGCTTTCTTTTATATTTCATCTCATTTGCTTTGTACTTTAATAAAATGTTTTTTTTTACTTCTCAATATCTCACTTGTCATTTTAATTGGTATATAAAATACTTTTGATGACAATGATGTATTTTCTACTGCTCATTTCGTTTCATCTTCATAATTTCTCCTTCTGCAGATATTTTTTTTGTGTGTGTTTATTTTCCTGTTGGAAATGAATAAAATGCAGTGTGTGAAATAATAAACCCATGTTCCATTATTATTTGAAATAGAACCTGTGAAACAGTATTGCTTTATGATTTACAATTTACAGTAAAAACTCAATTTTTTTTCTCTAATAATTACAATTAAATAAATTAACCAGTCAAAAAAACAACAACCTTTGCTGTGAAGGAATTATTTTTTTTTGAGCTTCTTCTTTGATTTTCTCACCTTTAATGTGTGAGAAGAAAAAAGAGGCTATTAAAAAAAATATTTTTCCTCTCCTCCCTATTTCTCTCTATTTCTTGTGAATTATGTGTATAAGACACCAGTGTTTCTTAGACACAACAAGAAAAAGAAAATATTACAAATAATAACATCCTAAATTCTCGATGCTATTTGCCCAAAAAAAAATAGGTTGTTTCATTAAATAATTCTTCAATATTTCACAATGCAAAAATATCATCAGCCCTACTGCATTATTTTTCCTGTGACTTCCACAATTGTTTTTGCACATTCTGTAATGTTGTTCTTTTCTTCACATTTTTATGTGATTCTCTGTTTTCTGTACCTTCAATTTGCTGGTTGTGGCGGATGTAAATTTTGCATTTTCTACATATACTTCTTTTGAGGTATTTAATGTGTGAAAATAAATGTTGGAAAAAAACTTTGAATAAAATCTTTTCCCAAAAAAATGACAAAAAGTGTAATGTTTTTTCTTTAGCCTGAAAACAAAAAGAAATGCTTTTTTTTTAAGTAGCAATGTGTGATAATTCCTCACCCACACACTCTTTGTAATAATTTAAACGCAAAAAGTAAGAAAAAAACTATTTTCTTCCCGCTATAAAAATTATTGAGCTTTAACTTTGGTAGTTTGTTTGCCATTGAGTATATTGTCCAATTCCCTTGGATCATTTCGCGATGTCGACGCAGTTTTGGACGTTGGAGCCGCAATTCGGCGTCCCTTGCGGGCATTTGATGACAAATAGGTGACATAGAAGAAGCGCGCAAAGAGAACAAAATAACTAAAGTACATGGCGATGGAGAGCTTAATGTTCATCGGTGAAATGTTGCACGAACGCCCCGGTGTCTGAATAAAGGAGTGCGCCCACACATTTATCGCACATCCAATCACCATCTGCGTGAGCTGGAGTGTCGTGATCAGCATGGAGATGAAACGTGGTGGATGGAAGCGCATTGCACGCAGTGCATAGTAGGAATACATAAGGGAATGAACACAGTAATTCATCACGATAAACCATCTGGCCGAAGCCGTGTACTCTGTGTACGAGAACCACGAGTACATGAGGACTGTGATGTGATGGTACCAGTGGAGGAAGATCAGTGGCTGCTTCCTCAGCACTATGAAAATTGTGTCACCCAATTCGGGCAGTTTCGACAGCACAAACAGCCATGTCCAGAATCCACTCACTTTGTCTTGCTCGATAAAGCTACAAACAGAGAAAAAAAAAACACCACTTAGATTGACTGCAGAGTTAATTCCTAACTCAAGCGACTTTGACGCCCCTATCGATAACACCGTAAACTTTGCATATTCTACAAATTTATTCACAAAGGATAAGATTTACAATTATAAAAAGGAATAGCAATGCGTCTCATGCTTTGCGGAATGATCGAACTTGTAACTTAGATGTTATATCGTCAGTTAAATCAGCATTTGTCGTAACTTCATTTTTGCGATTTTGGGATATATACAGTGGTGGCCAAAATAATAAGACCACTTTGTAAAGCTAATTTTTGTTTTAATTTTTGTATCTTTTCCCTGTTGCCATAACTTTGATGTAGAAATCTTCAAATTATTAACATCGTAGAATAAAAGTTGTTTTGTCCGCTAGAGGTCCTCTATATTGCGCAGAATCAGGACAGAGTATTCTCATACATTTTCCGTACAAAAATGTGGTATTTTTTTCTTAAATGGGTTTTTTAGTTTTGCTATAAAACCAAATGCAATCATTTTAAAACTTTTACCAAATGAAAGAGTAAGGGAAGAGTACCCCGGATCGGAATGTTAAGAGACATGCTCCATATTTAGTTGAAAATATAATCCTGAAAACATTATTTGGTATTTTTATGTATGCTAATTGATACATTAGTGATCCCTTTAACTATATCTGCTTTTGAATTTTTAATTTTTAGAATAAATTAATAAAAAATATGTGTAATTGCAAACTTGCACTCTGTACCTCGAATCGTTAGGAATTTAATCAGGTGTCTCAGGGAAAATTGGTTTTATAAATTAAATCTGAGTTAATGCACTGTATTCTTGTGAGAGTTAAATGGTAAAAAATAGCTAATAATTTTTAAAAATTTATTTAATTTGGAGCAACAATGTGGTATTAACCTGACGATCCGAGGAACACTGCCGATCGCTGGTGCTCTTCCCTTATCTAATGTTATGTTATTAGCACAAAATTTATAATGATTGCACGAGGATAATAGTTCCTAAAACCTTTATGAAAAAGTCGTAAAATTCGCAATTTTTTGAATTTTTCTGAAACATTTTCTATCTGTAACACCAGTAAAATTTTAAATTCAATAAAAATATATTCTCTGTGTGGCAACCATTTCGTGTTATATTTATTTTTGTGGGATCTAAAGCTTAAAAAAATTAAAATGCTCCATCCGTTAGTTAATCATCCTAGCTCAGAATACATAAATACTGAAATTCAATTCGGACAATAAAATAGGAAATTTATCATTTATATTTTCTAAATAGGGGAAGTGTGCCAAATTTCGGCCAGCTTCTAATTTCGGCCACTTTGAGTGTAATTTCGCCCATCGAAATAAATTAATTAAAATTATGTATGTTATCTTCTAATAGTCAATGGATTCATTTTGCTTTTAAATATTTATTCATTTTAGGATGCATTAACACAAAGACCGTTAAATTTTAGGTATAATTTGAATTTAAATTGCGTTGTAAAAACCCGTCTGACCAAGTAAGCGTGGATTATAACCTCAATTAACCCCTATCTTTCATACCTTACTTTTAAAAAGCTCCCATACAAAATACCCCTTACTAAATATATGTGAAGGACACTGTTTTGCGTTCATGGTGGTGAAGAGAGGAACTACGAAAATTATGTTGCCGGCCGTATTGCTCGGCTGTCAGTGACAAGATGGAATATTTTCAAATTAACATTTCCGGAATGTTATTTTAACTTTTTCGGATTTCTCTTAGTGTTATAACTTGCCATTTTATCCTAAATTATAAATTTACATAAAATACATTATTTCTTGTTATTTATCATCACTTTTATATGAGTATATTGACCATTGAAAACTTTGAATTTTTGAAACTTTGAAGATTTGCCTCTCAAATGACATAAACTCAAAGTATAACCGGTTTGCATTAAATTGGTTGCATGTTTTGATCATTTTGAATTACTTTTTCACATGAGGCAACAAACTTTTGATTCCTCAAAAATTACCAACTTTTGGGAAACGATTATTTTTTATATGAAATAAGATTATTTAATTTTTTTTAATATGTATATGAGATCTACGGATTACGGGGAACTGATTTGCAAAAAGAAATATTATGGAAAAGTAAATTTTTCTATCATTTTTTCCCTTTAGTTTCTCAAATATACATTAGGCAAAAAACTATTGACACTCACTGTATCTTAAAAATGGCAATTGATCTCCTTTCAGAAGATACTGATCCCTGTGGAGCGACCAATATACTAGATTTCTGTCTAAATTATTTTTTTTATTAATTCTTTATTAATAATAAAGAGGAGACTTGGGAGAAAAACAAAGGGAATGTTAATGATGCGTAAAGGCTCAAATAAACTCAGGCTGATCCTTGAGACTATTTAGCTTGTATAATTTTCCAGTTAAAATTTATGCCATACTATCATACATTGAGGACTTTAGATTATTGATTAAAGTTCCTTTGCACAAATTTCCTGTATCTGATACTGTACTACTGAATTTTATTATTCTCGAGGATCAGCCTGGGTCTATTTTGGCCCTAAGCCGACTTATAGGGGATCCCCCGAAGGACCCAAGTCTCTATCTCTAACCGTTTGGTCTGTAAAAGTAGTAACATACGAACGGATAGACAAACAAAACGTAATATAACCTCTCAGAAATCGTATGAAAAGATTTGTTGAGAAAAGTGGTCTCCGAGTGGGGAGGGGGGGCGCAACGTGGAAATTTTGAGGAATAAAAAGATCGAGGGATTATAACACTGCTCTTTCTATGACGAATTTTCAATATTTCCGTTTAAGCTCGTATTAAACTTTTTCCAAAAAAATCGTCGTTTTTTAACCGATTCAATATAAATTTATAACCACTTAGAACCGATTTAGACTTCTCAGGTTTTTAATTTAAATACCTTTTTAAAGGATCCAAATACGCCCCGATAGCTTAATAAACATTCTCTTTAGAACAATTTAATTTTTGACCTTCAAAAGGCGTTAGAAAGAATAATTCAAGGTTATTGACATATGGATAATTGTACGACACGTTCTTGGAAGATCCTGAAAAAATCCATCACGAAAGACTACAAATAAACTTGAAGACCCAATCGTATCATCCGGTCATTAGGTTAAAACTTACAAAATCATTTTCAAAACTTATAAACACTGGAGATATGACTAATATTAAAACAAATACGCTGCTTTTAGTGCCATTGACTTTTAATGCATATCAATAAAAAAATTGCATCCGTTTACCAAAAAATACCATGAAAATAAGCTTCTGTACTTCCCATTGAAGAGAAGATTAATATCAAATCGGAAATACTCTTCTGCAATTTTGAAGTGGTGCTCGCCATCAAAAACACATTAATCAATTCTAAACAAATATTCATTAATGTCCAGCATAAGCTAAATGTGAAGATTGAATCATTATGAACACTGAGCTTATGGAAATTGAGTGAAATTGCACAAAAATAGCCCATGACATAAAGGCTTGTCTGCAAAATTCTTATTCACTTTTATTACTTCATTCTATGACGAGTAGAAGAACAATGTACAAATTCTGCAAGCTGATGTTTTATTAAGTCATTTTATGGTCTAAATTCTAAACATTGCTACTAAAAATGCTCGTGGTTTATTACTGAAAGAAATTTTGTCAAGTTGTAGAAGTTTAATAATTCTAAATATGCAATATTTAGATGTAAAATAAAAATGTATAAGAAAAAATAATAATAATGAAGTGTAACAGCCTTTGTTCACAAAATCCCTGATATACGGTCATAATTCGCAATTTATTAGTGCTAATTTTCTAATTTAATTGGCAAATTAACCTATTTAAGATATTTTATTTTCTCTTTAAAGTATATTCCTTTTAAACTTGAAATTCTGCAGTTTGATTAACATTTTTCATCGAAATTCTAGTCAATTGAGTGTCGTAAAATTCTAATATTTATTACTGGTTTTTCAGACAATCAATGCGTTTATTGGACAACAAAAAGTTGCTTTAAGTGTCATGCTATTAATATTTTTTAAATGAATAAATTAAGCATCTTTTGTGATTTGATACAAATCAATTTATTATTTCCACTAGTTTCCGTTCTTGCATTATTCACAGTTAATCAGAAATATGCATAATCAAAAGTGATTATACTATTATCAACTGTCAAAGGTTATAAGTTCATTTAATTTTGAATATTACACTCCATAGAGTTTATTCATCAAAATTAATATAAATTGAATTGAATTGTTTTATTTATTCATGCCCATATACACAAGGTACATCGTAGGACTATACATAAAATGATATAGTGATATGATACAGTGATATGATCAATGTCTAGGCATATTGTTAAATTTAATTAATACACAAAATTTTATTTATTCTTTCTTGATCAGCATGCTATTAATAAATCATAAACTTAGCAAAATAAATAAGTATATATATTTTCTTTTATTCACTTCCTCCGTTTATAGGCAAATTCAACCAATTTTACGTCAGTTCGTAAAAAAAATTACAAAATTAATAGCTTAATTAAAATTGCATGCGATACAAATCACATGATTTCAATGTTAGAAGTTCTATTATAAAAAATCATCAATGTCATATTTAAGACAATTTTAATGGAATCAATTTCTGTTGACAAGCACATGTTGCAGCAGAAAGGTCAATTTTGCAATTATTCGTTGCAATTTTATATTTTTGAAAAACTCCCATGTCTAATTTTTCTGTTTACGTTATTACTGTTTTTTTTTTGATCCTTCATGGAGGATGGATGTGGAAAAAATTAATATAGATTAAATGTTCTTTTCTTAACAATTCGCAAGAGCTATCAATCCACTGAAACCCCCGCGTTGCATGCGTCATGCTTAACCACCTGATTTCTGATGATTTTGCGACCTTAGCTTTGCAACAGCGACCGACTTTTCATATCTGTTAAATAGCAATTTTTTCGTCTGTTTTTTTTTTCTTCTATGCACGACGATAAGATAAGAACCTTTGCCAAACGAATGATTTAATCCAAAATTGATAAGGCAATAAGTCATAATATCATGATTACGCAGGATTTGTCATATATTTCTTTGGCATAAGTTGAATAAATCTCGAAAGAATTAAAAGGTGTTTGCTGGTGGGACATACGTAACACATTCTTTTCCTAATTAAAGCAATGCAACTTTTTTATCCTCATATCAGCTAGTAGGGGAGTGTCAAATTATTTTTGCCTACGATAAGAATTTCACAATTATTTTCTTCATCCAATCTTACCTAGGAACGCATACTGAATGAAAAAGACCATGATGCCGCAGCACATGGAATAATTCAGGAGCCGTCCGGAATGCTCCCATTATACTAAACATCGCCAACATTGTATTCCAAATTACTAGTAGACCTCTCAGTTCGAATCTGAAAAAAAAGGAAACGACACTGTTAGCAAGTAATTAAATAAATCGAAGAGAAGAAAATGTGTTGGAAATATATTTTATAAAATCATTCTTAGTTTTGCAGACAGCTCGAAATCTTGAATTTCGTACATTCCGTTCTTGGACAGCTACCGGTTTATCAATTAAAATATGGACTTGATTCGATGAAAAACCATCCCAAAATCAAACAAAAGTAATATAAATTGAATTTAAAATAAAAGTTTAATTTATCGATACTTTATCACTGTTTTCATGATAAATACAGTACTAAATTGCTATATTTATATATTTTCTATACCTCAGTTTCATTATTTAGTTAATTTTGCTCCAAATAAAGCGAAAATCCATTCATATTCACAAATTTTAATTTGTTAATTTCTCAGAAATATTAAGTGTACCTTTTCACCATCGAATTTTTCATCGATCGACCATGTTTTCCAGTGAAAAACACAATGAGGTTACTTTTATTTATTCGTTTTGTTTAATATTTATGCCATATTTCTGGCTAATTTTAATTAAATAAAGTGCTAATCTTTATTGTTAACGGTACGTAAAGTTTTCAAATGAAATAATTACCTATTTCGTGAACAAAAAGGGTTTTTCTGAAGTGTCTGCAAATGAGTCAATAGGAAACCCCGGAAATATGATGTTTTTTTGGAGAGATTTTCTTATTGTTTTAGATGGGAAAGGAAAAAAGACCAGGAATAAGAACAAACCCTGCACTCAAGAGCAACTCAACAAGGTTTTGGAAGTCTTTCGTCGCGGTTTCACTTGCACTGTTTGTCTCCAATTAGAAAATTTTCCTTGTCTCCATTTGGATTAATATGTATCCAATAGAAGCATTTTACACTCGCATATTTTTCTTGTATTTAAGAAGTTTTCAAATTATATCTAAAGAATTTTCACTAAACAGTAACATTCTAGAAGAGTCACGGAGCAAATTTATGTAATTTTCTTTAGAAAAAATTGAACTTAATGTGTTGAATCTTCTGCCAAAGTTAAAGTGTCTGGAAATTGTTTTGAATTAGGACATTTATCCTATTACAGATTGAAGTCGATAATATTGGAAATTTGAAAACCTTTCAATTAAGTTTAATCTTGGCTAAATCTGTCGAGAAATATGCACTAGGGTAACGTGTAGTATTTCGGGACAATTTTTAGCACTTTCAAGTTTCAAATAGCTTAACGACTTCTCAAATTATTTTTTCCTTTATTGATATAAATATTTATGTACCTTATTCTATCCAAAATAAGATAAGATCATATTTAAAATATTTAAGTATACACCCAATATTGTAATATCAAAAGAGAATGAATCAACAGATAGCCCTAACCTAGCTACTAATGTAGCTGCTGTCAAACTACCGTAATGACCGTAATGACGCCTACTTACACGGCGACGTCAGACTTAGGGTCCTAAATAGATTCAGGCTAATCCTCGAGAATATCGCTCCTTGGAAATTACGTTTTCCATTTTCAGATGATAAATATGAGTCACTAAATTTCGTTGTTAGAAATATTTTTCGTAAAATTTAATCCCTATTTGATTGCTTGCGCATTTTTCTTGAAGTAGGAGCACAAAAGAGATTAATCGTTCATATTTTTGTGAAACAGAGGCTAATTCAAACGACTTGATTCTTTGTCATTCTATTTCCAGTAAGTTTGTCCATCATTTAATAGAATTACAGGTAGACAACTCCCTTTACAGGCTAAATATTCTCGAGAAATCACCCTGCGTCTATTTTAACCCTAAATAAGCCGTCCTTAAAGCAAAGGTTTAACTTAGTTTCCGAAGGACTCAGAATCCTGTATAGCAACCAATTTTAATGCTCTTTAAGAACCTAATAGGTCATTTGTCCTTAATAATCCAATCCTAAGTTAATTTTCCCAAAATATCTTGACTGGTAAGAAAATATAACAGTTAAGCCATATGGCTAAGCCTTAGGTCTGAAGCCCGCATAAAGTTCTCTGAATTCTTATTAATGAAGGTTTTTTTTGGAAAATTTTGATATACAGTCAAAATCGGTAAAAAAAAAGTGACAAAGGAAGGGTTAAACAGCTCATTAGATTCGTAAGAACAATAATGTTACTTGTTTAGAATTTTGAGACTTTCGGAGACTTCCGAAATATTTGCATCGAATACTTATCAAAACTAAATAGTCGATTTGAAACGAAATGATCGATTTTAAACGAGATTTTCAAGATTTTTTAAGGCAATAGTAATAATGATTATTTTTCATGATAATGCATGATGTGAAAAAATGGCCATAGAAGATTGCGACGTTTGGTTGAGAAATACTTGCGCATGCAACAAACTCATTAGACGGGAATTCAACCGATTTCTAATTATTTAGATTGATGGGACACGCCCTTGACGAGCAGTACTTTAAGAAAATAAGTCTTAAAAAAATTAATTTCAATTTTCAGTTAATAGACGCGTAGTTCCCATTTAAACGATATCCAAAAATTAATGAAATTGTTGAAGTCATTTTCCAAATTTAGAGAAGAAATGAGACCACTTAGATTTTAGATTATGGACTTAGGGATAGCATGGTTACCGCAGACCGGAAGTCGATATCTCTTATCGTTTGGTTCCTAGGTTGGTAACAGATAGACGAAAAAATAGATAAACTGTTTGATTTTCCGCAGAATTTCAAACTTCTAAAATTTTGACAAAATAGAAACATTTCGGAAGTGAGGAGATGAACTGAAAATCATTCGATTGGATTGTTATCATTTTCAGTTCAAGCAATAAATAGGGGAAAATGTATCGGGGAAAAATTATCGAGGAAGAAAAACTGATTAATCATGGAAATATTATTTGCTTAGATTACATAAAAGTCATACTAGTCAATACATGAAATACTTCCACTGACATAGCTTTACACTTGCCCAAAGAAATATACTGTGGAAAAATCTTCAAGATTTTAATGTAGAAATAAATTTACGTCACTAATTCTTGGTAGTTGACGTAGGATTTTTTCAATTGACTTTATTAGCTACTGGTAAGTAACGCTAAAGTGAATGAAATACTATAATTATTTATGACATTGAATTTATTATTTCTTCAAGACTATATGTCTCTCAGATTGATACACTTCATATTCAAACTATTTCCAATACTTCCTATATTATCTTATCAACACCTGACTTTTTTTTATTACTAAAAGATACTCTATAAATTTTACAACATAATACACCCTCATCTTTTTTTTTACAGACAATGAGTTTTATAGGCCACCACTTTAGATCAATAATATGAAAGGAAATCAGATACTAAGGCGTCGGTTATTTCTTCAAAAATTATATAATGTTATTCAACATGTCAAGAAAAATTGTAAAATCCGATGAAATACTATCATCTTCAATCGCTGAATTTTTATTAATACCTAATCGTGTGATGACCTAATGATTAAACTTATTTAATTCAAAGTTGTGCGCATCAAAATGCCTTTTCTTTGTTTACTAACAATTTTGCAAAAAAAAGTGAGATTTCTCAATTATTCCGGAAAATATTGTTTTCTAGCAGATATTTACTTTAAGACTCAAATTTATTTTATTAGCACATTTTTTTTAAGAAAAGAAAAAAAAGCAAACAAAAATGCTATAATGAAACTAAACGCCATTCATTCAAAGTAATCAAGAATTAGTATATCTTATATCTTTCATGCTCAATTGCAATCAGAAAAACTAATGTATCTTTTGCAAGTTTGTCGTTCAGTACCAATGATTGCCTTGACTAAAAACTCGAACTATTCTCTCACTTTGCATCTAATTAAATATTGAGATATTACTATACCTCACTTATACTTTTTACGACCATCCAATGTTTCAATTACCCTGTGATTCTTCCTGCTCTTACTATTTTTAGAATTAAACTACTTCAGCTTTGGATTGCATTCTGTCGGACACCAAAGCTATTTGCTCTTGATTTTCAAGTGAATTTTCCCTGAAGACTAGTATTTTGTATGATAAATGCTCTGTAACAAATTCCATCTTCCATAAAGTGTGAGATAAATTATTCATGATTGAAGACATTTATATAGTCAAAAGTTTGATTGGAGAAACATAAAAAGCATTTTCCCGTGATTGATGTGAACGAAACCCATACTTCCTCCAGAATATTGATATATTTTCCATCAGAGAGACAAATGAGCGTAGTAAATTATCTCTAAAGTCATAAGACAACATAAAATTGGCCAAAAGAATGTCATAAAAATGTGAAATTGAATGTCATAAAATTCACACACCCAGGTGATATGCGAAATTAAACAAGGTACAGGAAGAATTTTAAAGGTACTCAAAGAATCTTTATGAGTACAATGATTGAAATGACAATTGCAATTTAAAGACAGAGAATCAATTAACCCTTTTGGATGGGTCAATAAGTTTCCGGAGGAAATGGTGTCCAGTTTTTATATAACGAAGTAAATTTCTTGTAAATTTTCTAATCAAAATCCTTATAAAAATTTCTTTGTCATTTTTACTTTTAGTACATGACTGTACTAAAATTTATATACTAAAATTGTATGTTTTGCAATGAAATTTAACACATTGAGAAATAGAATGTTGTATTTTTAACAAGTTATGCTCTTTGAGAGTTGTTCTAAGATAAAAAAAATACACCTGCTTAAAATTAATTAAAATTGTTAATTATAAAAATATATAGGCCGACATGTACTAAACATTTAGGCTCAATCTATTTAATGCTGCCAGAAGAAGAATACAGCAAAGGATAACAAATTACTTAACAGTCGTTATAAATCGATTATTAAACGATTTTGCATTGAAATATTGACAAAAAATTAAAACATTTAGTACTTGTCTGTACTAAACCAAGTCATTAGTTTTTTTGTCATTTTTAGTGAAATATTGTTATATTCAGTGAAAAACATATAGGGGGAGGTGGGGCTACTTTGAGTTGTGGGGCTACATTGTTATACGATTTTTTCGCATATTTCTAATGTAAACTGGGTTTTAGCATGATGTAATTTGGATAGACAAAATAATTGTGCATCTAAATAAAATAATTATAAGGACCAGTTTCATTTAGAAATATGCGAAAAAGTCGTATAACAATCTAGCCCCACAGCTCAATGTAGCCCCACCTCCCCCTATAGCTGAAAATTACAAGCCAGTTTCTTACCGTTTTAGGAAATTTTACTCAATAAGAGCTAGAATAAGTACTAAATTTGTACTAAAGCTACAGCACTGTTTATAGCATTTTCATATAAAAAAATTGGACTTTATTAGTAACATTCCAAAATCCAATATTAAAGATTACGACAATCTTCAGGCATAGAATAATTCTCAATTGAAATACTTGATTGTACTAAGCGTTTTAATTTATTTTTAGAAAACTTTTAAAGTTTTCTTTGAAATGGACAGGATTTTACCGTGAATTGTATAGCAGAATTGCATTGTATTTTCCAGAAAGTCTATCAAAATCTTGGATCATGTTTTAGTCCAAACTGATGATAATTAAAATTAAACCTACCGGCCATTTTTGGTCGTTTTTTCTAGCGCCTTCGATCACATGACAGACCACGATAGGGTAGAATACTCAACAATTTTTTCTTGGAAGAGAGGAAAACATTAAAATTTAAACACTGAAAAATATATTACATGTATATTTTAAGAAATTTATAAAGTTGGATAGTGACATTGTACCGCTTAATAAGTCAATTTTAAAAAGTTTTTAAACCGGTCAATTTGACTGGGTCTTGGTAGAATGGTGTCTACACTAGAAGCAATTTTCGTCAAAAATTGGCTTTCTTTAAAAATTCTGACGTTTCTGCCTACAAGGATAGGGGATATTTTCTTTAAAAAGGCATTTTTTAAAGAACTTTCTACTAGTGTGTAGAGGCCAAAGATAAGAAGATTGAAAAGCCAATCTGATATAGAGATTTATTTATAGACAGCAATTTTATTTTTAAATTGAGCCCAAAAAGTTTACAAGATTCTTTCCCTTTCTAACTCAATCAATATAATAACTTCGAAAAGTACATAAATATCTCCACCTTTTAATAAAAAGTAACACAGAAAAATAAACACGAGTTCAAATAAGTCAATAACACCAAAATAATATTTTTATGTAACAGAAGAGAGGGTTAAAGAAAAAAAAATGTAGGTTTTGCGATAATTTTTTTTGCACAATTTGCTTTAGTTTCTTAAATACCAAAATGAAAATAATCATTTTAATTAGGTGCACTCCAATCTTTGAGCTTTTCTTTCACAATGTCACGAGAGTGGCTTGTGCCTGACTAGTAACAAAAAAAATTTATATATATAAAATATTTCGAATGGTATTGTAGAAAAAACTGAATTGCTTATCCCATCAGTATCTTCTGTTTTGCCCCTCTTTACTCATCCTAATTCAGGGTCAGTGTGATGATACTGTGGTTATTATTTAATACTTTTTTACCAAAACACACTCTCTGCTTTTTGGACAGAATATTTTGGAAGGAAAAATAAATGGATAGGACAGCAAAAAAAAAAAGAGACACGCGTGTCTTTCACCGGCCAGACACTGACTAAATAATTGAAATTGACTTTGTTTTAAACGTTCATCCTTCTCTCATCGGACAAGCAATTTGTCATTATAAGAAAAAAAAGAAGTTGACACCCATGAAGTAAAAATTTATTGACTAAAAATTAATTTGTGTGTAGAGACCAACAAATGCATGGCGTCTAAGACTTGTTGGTAAACTTGACACAATTCACGTGCTTCAACCATACGATAAAATAATTATGTATTGTACATTAGGTATGAAGCATTGCAGCAAATTGCATTTGATAGAGTGAGAAAGAGTGTAATACGATAAAAAAAACATTACAATTTCGCACAATAACATTGCTTAAAAGGCATTACTGTTGCAACATCATCTTCTTGCAGAAAATTATTTCTCATTATTTGCTCATCCAGTGCAATAGCGATGAATTGACACTATAAAAACACCCCCACCTTTAATTTGAACATTAATTCAGGCTAATTTCTGCAATATCTCATCAGGAAAATGTGATATAATTTATTCAATTGAGGCATTTCTTGGAGAAAAATATCAATGAGTAAATCTGTTAAATGGCATACCAGTTGTTATTCTTGTTTTCTCGAAGGGGTTTTCTTTTTAATTGGTGCCTTTTTATGGAAACACTACAGATATTGCATTTTACTGAGAAAGTCAATGTCAAACATTAAATCCGGATTTGAAGAAAATATCTAATTAGGGAATTTATATATACAAACAACAACGATTTGTAGTTCTTAAATATAACTTCTTGTAATAATATTTTTAATATTTTTCAAATTGAATTTTCTAAAAATTTCCACAATTTAGTGTGGATTCACAAATTTTTGCTGCATTATCCGACAACTTTAAGACACTCAAAACCTTATTTTCTTTAAAAATAGTATTCAAAGTATATTAATATAGTGTTAATGGAGAATATAGCTAGACTTTCCGGTTATCTTACACAGTAAAAAATGTTTGGCTGCTTTACCATGATTTTCATTGTAAATTTTACATAAAACATGTAATCGTGTGTACTAATACACATTTGTGTAATTTGTACACATTTTGTCTGAAAACTGTGTAATTTGTACACCTTTTATTTGAAAACTGTGTAATTTTACACGAAATATGTAAGAAAATATACAAAACTGTGTAGTCATTCCCAGTTGATTACACGGTTTACAATTACATAAAATTCTAATTACACGTTTTGTTGAAATACATAATTTGTGTAACTTTACAAGAATAATCGTGGTAAAAAATCAAATCAACGATTATCCTTGTAATTTTTTTTTACTGTGTATGATTCTTTAGTTAAACACTACTTAGCTTAAAAGAAGGGAAAGTGTCTCGAATTAATACAAAATGGAGTGTTTTACGAGATAAATGGTTTTGACTACGGCTAAATTTCCGATAAACCAGGCCAACCGAACTAGACAGTAACCAGTAACCAGTTGTGACTAGTTATGTTCGAAAATTTGACCTCAAGACTGATCATTATATATTTACGGGACGTTAGAATACGCTAATCTTGTTTGGGAACTACCCAACATCGATCTTAACCGCTTCTCATAATTTATGGATTCGTTTTGTATATTACGTGGATGAGCAAGGGACGGTCATCGAGACGGAGGGGTTGATCTTTCCCTTACTGAACTGATACACTTAATCCTTCAATTAGGTTCATATTGGAATTGGAAGGCGACGTGCCTTATAATAGAATGGCTCTATATAACGCTACATTACACCAGAACCGTTTTATATACTACAATAACATATCTAAGATTTTGGATCAGTGGAAGTGATTGCTATTAACGCTATTGAAATTCGTTTTTATATCAGTCATTTCATTCATCCACTAGATAAATTCGATACGCATATGACCCAGAAAAATTTAGAGCCAATTAATCTCAGCTCCGAAACCTCAAAGTCAAAAAGAAAGTACTCTGTGGTCTGATCTACTGAAGTTTTTCCACAATTTGGCGTGATGCATGACGGTAAACAATTTAAAATTTATTACTTTATTGAAACTGACTAAAAGGGGTGAATCAGCCCTATTCTAAGTCGGTTAACCATTGAATCATAACTCCCACAAACTTTCAGGCCCTATCACAAATCTCCTTTTTATAGCTCAAGAGAAATGTTAATAATTTATGAACAGAAATATGCAAGTGATGACATAATTTTTCGACTTTTGCAGAGTGCTCGTGAACTCAAGAGAAAATTTTTTTTTCTTCATCTTCATCGATTACTTTATCTCAGGAAAATGCATATGTTTGAGATACAAAAAAAATCTGAATCTGTGGTACATGATACAACAAACCCAGAAAGGTGTTGAATGTGAAACGAAAGTGAAAGCAACAGTCTCTCTTTTGCGATTCATTGAGAGTCACAACGTCTTCGGATCACATAATCAACCGTCTCAACATCATCTGTATGGTATTTGGGAGTGAATTAATTCATAATGGATTAAAAAAAAATACAGCATTTAATCTGGCAAAATAAACAATCTTCTCTGCCACGCATGAATAGGAACCAAAATTGTCACAATTTTCTTCTCAAATTTTAATGTCGACCACTCAGAATAAGAAACGAATAACTCGCAGTAGGCAAATTTTACAGGAGAGCGATTTGAACCTGAGATCTTACATGCATCTCTATAAATTTAAAAATAATTGAAGTATAATTTTCACAGGGAAGGTAAACGGTATAAAGATGTATCCAAAAAGCGAATAAATCGTTTTTTGTAAAAAATCGAATTGTTCGACTTATATTCTGAGTGATCGATGTATAGAAGAGATAGAAAAAAAATGTGCGACATTACTTGAGGTCATGGAAAAATGCTGATTTCCTCGAAGAATTTTGCGGAACTGATTAGCTAAGCACTATCATTTGTTAAAGCTACAACATGATCTATAGAGAGACACACAGTCTTAGGTATACAAATCTATTGAGAAATATTTCTTCTCAACATAGTTTTCAGCCAAAAAATCAACAGGAAATTTTTAACATAAAAGGAAGATCTATTCTGAAGGATTACACCATCGAACCATTTATAATATTGATCAGTATATTTGAATTTTTGATTATAGATTCCCCATGTCTCTTTCCTCAATATTTAATTGAATTGTATTAAATGACTTAAAAATAGAAATCAAAAAACTATCAGCTAGATTTTGTTCCACATGAAAAAAAACTCTTTCACAAGCACCCACACATCATCTTATAAATAACATCACTTCAGTAAATTGTCTACAAATGCATTTAAATGAGACACAAGTGATTTTTTTCTAAAAGGAAATATCAACTTCTTTCCATACCATAATCATATAACGAAACATAAATAGCTAAATAGCGCGATGTTTTTTTGTCATCTTCAAAATCAAAACTATGTGATTAATATTTACTCTAAAGTCTCTTTGCAAAAGACTCAGCAAAGGACAGACCAAAAAGAAGCAAAAATTTGATTAGTATAGAAAGTTCACATGGTTTGTTTAAAAAGAGCGACACACTTTCACGACTCTCTCACTGTATCAATTATTATAATGGATTTCTGCAAATGTGTGTGTCAGGTTTAAATAAACCGCGCATTATACAATTTGCACTTTTAATTACTATTGTGAAAATAATATAAAAGGAAATTATACATTGCCATCAATGATAGTAAATGATTTATAGAACTTCACAAGACGTTTAAGTGTCTTTTAACATTGTATGTAATGGATTTTATTATTTAATTATTACGTGTATTCACACTCAATAAAAATCCACTAACAAAGACAGAATGTAAAATATATTCAATATATTCGAGTATTACTAAAAGTTAAATACATTCTTTTATAATTAATCACAAACAGCAATGAGTCCTTTTCTTTAAATTCCCTTTCTTACAAATTGAGTCCAAAAGTAGAATTCATTTTAGTATTAAATTTATATGTCTACTAGAACAAATATATTTAAATACATTGAAGTCTTAAGGCGTCTACACAATGAGAGCAGTTTTCGTCAAAAGTTGCATTTTTGACAGAAATTTGACGTTTCCACCTACAAGGCTGCAGGGAATTTCCTTCAAAAAAGCAATTTTTGACAAAAATTGCTCCCAATGTGTAGAGGACATTAGGGTGTCTTGTCTACACATTGTAAGCATTTTTTGTCAAAAATTGCTCTTTTGAAGGAACTCGTCCGCACTGTTGTAGGTAGAAACGTCAAAATTCTGTCAAAAAAGCGATTTTTGACGAAAATTTCTTCCAATGTGTAGAGGCTTTTAGCTCAAAGGATTGAGTTGCAGCTATAAAACTTATCCTCTTATATTGACAGCAAAATGTTAAAACTAAGAATAACTTCAGTCGTACTCTGCGGATTAGTGTTATGTTCTAGAGAGACATATTTACGACTTAAGCCAAAAGACGACATAATGTAATTATAATTAAGAAAAAATGATTTGGCTAAATTCTTATCAGTATCCCATTAACTAAGAGAGAAGAATTAGTCAGAAACTGAAGAAAACGTAATCAAATCATTATTACGTTAAGCCGTCTTACCTAAGACCCGTCTTGAACCTAAGTCATAAGTGTGTCTAAGGCATTATCCTAGAGCTAAAGTTCACCCTGGTTCAAATTTTTTCGTATATAAGAAAGTGGAATAGTGTTTTAATGTATTTTTTCTCATACAGTAACCTCATGTTTTTGGTATGCCGTGTATGCCAGTAAAATGTTCTACAGAAAAATTGACATTTAATGTCAATTCATCAATTTTTTTCATTCAAATTAGCAAGTTTCCACTTTGGCAACTTAAATGCCTATATATTTTTTTCAAATCCATTAATGCGCAAATCGTTTAAATTTCCTATCATTTAACCGTATTTTTTGGAAGAATTTACGGACAAATGATGTGATAACTTTATTACATCGTTAAGGTAAAAATAAGAATTATTTCACGTTAAAACATTAGAAGTAACCAATAAATTTAACTTAGAATATCCTTAGAATCTCCTACCCGGAACTGCCCCTAGAAGTCGATCGTCAGACCTTTTTTTTAGAGCAAATTATTACAAATATCTTCTGTTTAATTTTAGTTTCGATCATTAAATAAATAAATGTTCTCTGATAAGGTCACTTTACCAAATACCGGCATAGTTGCATCTAAGTGTCAAGGTCTTAAGTTTGAAACATCATATTTTTTAATACAAATAGATTATTTTGTAACTTCTTTTTAAGGAGTTTTGCTTGAAATCTTGCAGATGGTTTATCTTCTTTGTTTTCTCTAAAGTCATTCTAAATACATTTTAAAATGAATAAAAATATAGTAATAGCTGTGGGTAATATTTCGGTCACCTTGATTCTCATAGTTTCTTGCTCTTCTGGAATTTTTCCAGTCTTTTCTACATCATCTCGTTCGTCGAAGAGACACCTTTTTATTTTTTTATCTCTAGAGCGTGCAAAAACTCAAAATTCATAAAAATTTGAGGAACAAAAGAAGTGGCCGAAATTGCAAGCTGGCCAATATTTGGTACAGTCCCCCTATGGATCTCGATTTTTTGATTTCATAATACCAGAATTGAAGTTTTCTTTATTCGCATCTTGTTTTTCGGTTTTAGAATTGAGACCTATATTTACCAATTTTAATAATTTAAAATGAATCTAAGCGTTACAAATTATTTACACTCTAGATAGATACTTTGTTACACGTGTAGAATAAATGTATTTAAAGAGAAATACACGTGCAGTGCATATAACATCATCATTGGGTATTTACTATGAATTGAACACAACAAAAGCTCTGAATATAAAGTGCAAGAAAGTGTCTGGAAAGAGATCCAATGTATTTCCCCAAGCATCTGTCATGTCATTAAACATAATGAACGCTAAATGCTTTACAAAAATGTCCCCACTAGGAGGAACATTTAAATCACCAGAGTGCTGTTTTTCCTACAATAATTAATTACTAAAAATCTTACATATACCTGGGCAAAAAAGTCCCAAACTGTCTGTTTATTGTCATCGAATGGCATTGTAAAAATTTTACAATGAAATAAAAAAGACAATTAACATCTTTTTCCCCACTTTCCGTGCTTTTTTTCTACTTTACTCAAAAACCAATATCTCCAAGACGAAGCAGAGATTAATGCGAAAAGAAACAAATAATTATAAATGAATATGACACATCTTGGAAATTCTGAAGAGCACTGACTAAATCATATTTTACTGACGAGAAAAAGAGACTAGTTTAAATATACAAATAAGGAAAAATGGCATAAGACTGACGAAAATAAAGAGTTTTGTGAACTTAAAATCTCACACACAATAATATATTCTTCTTTTTTCTTCAAGGTGAACGAGAAATAAATTTTCCTCAATAGTCGGATGTTTCTAAAAGCCATCTTTTTTACTATTATTGGCTTTCCTATAGAAATATGTAAAATATATTAAAAAAAAGAATTCTAGATTAAATAATTACTCAATATATTTACAATGCTCGTCTTGTGGTTGTACTTTTAAACTTGAAGAATAGTGTGAGCAGAATAATTTATTTCTGCTTAAATGATCTCACTGATGGACCTCAACCACTTCCATTTTCTAAGCTTCAACTTCTTCCTCTTCCATATAACTTTGTTGTTTGTGTTACTTTTGGCAACAATTTTGCTATAACTGATTAAATTCGTGAAATGCTTCTGAGAATTGAAGAATTGACCATCCCCTATAGCAGCATACTCAAACACTTCTCAAAGTTTAGTAATACGATTTTTTGCTACATGAAGTGTTGACAAAATTATTAAATATTAATAATAATGCTGGAAAATCATCCCCTATAATAAGATACCCAAAGAGGATTTGAATTCGGGATACTTGTATCATAGAGTGAGTGCTCTACCATGACCCACTATGTACCCACAAAATTAATTACTCCTCAGTAATGTATATTTAATAAAATCTTTTATTCTCTCCTTAAAACAAAATAAGTTAGAGGAAACGACAAGTGTAACAATTTAATTTTATTATTCATCTTGTAATATCACTTAAAACTTAATTAAGGATGTTTGAGTTATAATTAAGTATTAAACGTTTTAAATAAAATATCGCCCTTAACATTTTTCCTTATCTGTATAGGGTAAGTGTGCCAAATTTCGGCATAGTTGCATGCAAGCGCCAAAGTCTCAAGTTTGAAATGTAATATCTTTAATAGAAATTGATTTTTTTCATTCCTTCTATTTAAGGAGTGTCACTTAGAGCCTTGTAGAAAGTTTATCGTCTTTATTTACTTTAAAATCATTCTTAATACATTTTAAAATGAATAAAAATGTAAACATAGCTTTGGTGCCCTATTTCGGCCACCTTCACTCTCATAGTTCTTGCCCTTCGGGAATTCTTCGAATGTCTTTTTCACGTCATCTCGTTTGTCGAAGCTACGTTTTTGCATTGTATAATCTCTAGATTATATAAAAACTAAAAATTCATGGAAATTTGAGGAAAAAAAAGGTGGCCGGAATTGCAAGCTGGCCGGAATTGCAAGCTGGCCGGAATTTGGCACACTTACCCTAATATATTTGACAAATTTTTTAAACCGCAACTCGTGTTTTTTTACATAATAATAATAATAAAAATGACACACAACACTGCATTAATTAAAAAGGGTGTATTCCATGTAATTAGGATTTTTTCTTCGTAATGACAATTTTTCAATTCTGTATAGCTAGAATAGTTTACAAAAGGAAAACAAGATGTTGTACTGATAGTTAAATTAAATAAAAAAAAATGAAACAGTTTAAACTCTTTCAGGAAAGCTATCGAACTAAAATCCTGGTTCACTCAGAATGTCACCGCTAATTGACTATAAAATTTGAATCTGAAAACCAAGTAATTTTTCTTTTATGAAATAATGAAAAACTCTTCAATTGCTTAATTAAACCATGATTCCGACAATTTGAAGCTGTTAATTATAGAAAAGAGCTTAGTCAAATTCTTTTTTAAAAGTTATGTTTATTTTCTTCCCTTTTGAGAAAAAGCATAGGGAAGGGTGTGGCAGTTTAACAACGGGGCAGTTTCAATTTTTGCATATTCTTCTTATCCCTTTGAAAGGAATCGGATAAAACCTTTATGTTATTGAAGAGATAACTGAGACCCATGTTCATAAAAATAATTAATTTCGTGACGCTTCTCGGTTGAATTCTGTAATTGATTTTATAAAACTGCATCAAAATGAAACTTTGTAATGTTTTATTTTCAACAATTTCTGAACTATTGCACTTATCTATCGAAGTAATATAATAGTATTAAATTACCAGTAGTTTTATGATTATTATAAGGTATTTAGCGTTGCATGAAATATAAGACGGTTTTGACAATTTTCAATTGAGTTCCGAAAGTTCGTGAGGGGCAGTTTCATGCAAGCATACGGAGAAGTTTCCAGTGTCTAACAATTTACTTTTTAAATCAAAATTAACTTAAAATGATGATTTAAAACGTTTTGTAGCTGTTTTTGTCGATAAAATTCGGAATTATGGAAAGTAGTATTTCCTAAAAGTTCATAAAAAAATTAAAAAAAATAATCTTTCAGTGTTTGTTAAGTGCTTAAAAATGATGAATTTAATTGTTATAATATATTTTCAGAATGTTTTCAGCAAGATATTGTAAAATTATTTTAGTATTATAAAAATTCAACACTTTAAAATACTATTATAAAACTGTTATACTAAAAAGAACATATTCTAAGGCGATATGATGAACCAACAATGTACAGAATTAGCTTATCACTACAAAAGACATTTCTTTCGTAGAAAAATTCAAAGAAAATTGCTCAATTAATGAGAAATTGGCTTGGAAATCTTTGGTGATATTTTATTTTCTCTGTATGATCAATTAGTGTTCAAATTCTGTTATAAAGTTCTTGTTCGATTATATTTTTAGGTTTTAGAGTCTTAGAAGAGTTTAAAATAGTAATTTTAATCAATTTTCCTATAAACACGTTTTATCTTTATCAAAAATTGCCTGATATTAATCTTGAAATTGCCCCGCAATGGGGGACTTTCACACATTCTGTCTTTCAAGTGAAATGAATTTCTCCACAATAGACTAATGAAATTAAAGGATTATTGTTATTATTTTTATTCACCCTAAACCCAACTATAATTCACAGAATATACAAAGTTTTACTTCTGTTTATCATCTTTTTGCAAAATGGTCCCAAAATCCATTTTGCGATTTAGGGGTGAAACTGCCCCACCCTCCCATATTTTTTTTGTTTTTCTCAAATTGTATGACTTAAATAGTCTTATATTCTATTAATCCACGTGGTGTACAATAATTTAAAAGGACGGGAAATGAATAATTTTTAATTAATTGACTTTCTTGACCTTAAAAAGCTAACAAGATCAAATTGTGGAATTAAACATACGACAAAACGACCAAAAACGGTCTGTAGGTTTAGTGTTTACGAACTACTGTAACAACAAGTATATTAGAACATTTTAGAAATAAAGATTCAAACGCGTTTTTGTGTTTTTTAATGTTTAACCCTAATTTTAGATTTCTTAGGGCTTGAAATTACAATTCAAAAACGTTCTAAATCTTCAAAACCTGTTAAAATACGCAAAACTCTTAAGCTAAGGTTATTGACATGATTATTTTACTCATGAAATATTGTTTTTACAAGTTGAAGTTAAAAAAAAACTGAATAGAATATTAATCACCAAAATGGGACTTAATGTAAAATGGAAAAAGACATCAAACTTTTTTATGCAGTCTTTCAACAAAAATATTCCTTCTTGGGCATTTTAAGTAAGTTCACTGGCCTGTCTCAAGAATTTCAGTAAAAAATGAAGAAAAAAAATCTTATATCTTAAAAGATCCCGAGTCATGATATTTTTTCCTCAAAGCTGCAATGCTCATTTTTGCATGGATTTGAGAGTAATAAAACAATAAAAATCTCCAATGAAGATTGATGGTTGAATTTGGAAGTATAGTAATACCAGCAATAAAAAATTGCACAAAAATCATATAATGTGAATGCAATAAATTTTGTACATCTTATATGCCGCAGTCGATTAGTCAAAAATACCTCAAAGATCCTCAAGATTGTGTATAATTTTTTTTTTATTTAACGATATCTTTCATTCAGTTTTTCGTATCTCCAGAAGACTGGTGAAGAGGAATTACTCGAAATATCCCTTTCAATTGAAGTTCAAGAGAACAAAACCACAATAAATCATCTTGGTGAATTACCTTATCAAAGAATCAGTATAAGATAAAATTGTGTCTTACACACCGCAAACACGTGTATTAGACCTTTCCTATTGTTCTTTTAAAATTTTCTGCTCATTTTACTCACAAATTGCAATGAAAAAAATTAGAAAAGAATTTTAAACCGTATGGTGTGTCATTGATATATTCAAAATTAGCACATCGAAGGTGAAAAGAGTTAAGAAAATCTCTTTTTGAGTATATAAATTTATTCCCATGCAATAAATTGGAACATTTGAAGTCTATAGGAATGGAAAGTTGACTGAAAATAAAAAGATTTCTAAAGAAAAACCACGTGTGATTTTCTAAAAAGCTATATTTACAAATACATCGGAGCTTAAATTGCTAATTATGTAATTTTTCCTCTTCTCTATTGCTTTTTCTCTGCATTTATTCATTTTCTTATTCAATCTGAAATATTTTTCTGTCTATATAAAACTGTATCGAACTTTTCTGTTGATGAGAATTTTCTCACTCAATGTTGAAAAGTTAATTGTTCTTTGGTAATCAAGTATTTATTTACGTGTAATTGATAGAGCCATATTGCACATAATGACTTTATTGTTCAAAAAAAAAAGAACTTTATACATAATAATCCTTCGATTTTGAAATATGTATTTCAATATCCCTTCCAACCCCAAAGGGATCATAATTGGTACACTAAGAAAAAAAACCTGTAGAGTTGAAACAACTCTATCGGCGAGTTGAATTAACTGGTCGGATATCGATATACTTCTTATTAATCTTTCTCGATATAAAATATCATCTCGACTGAAGTATATGCTTAAATGTTTCCTGTTTAAGAATAGATACGAAAAGGCAAAGAACAAGAACAAGAACTTTGCGAAAAGCTGTGTGCTCAGTGTTCAATACAGAACTGACTGTCTGAGCAGTCAATGCTATCAACTTTTCCTAAATTCTTAACGCAATATTTCCAATTCTACCTAACCAAATTTAATGATCCAACATACTAGAACAAATTTAAGGTATAGGGAAAACGTAGGGCGTTTTATTCTCTAAATTGAATCCCGGCACACCTTTTAGATCGGAAAAATATCATGAAATCAAAATTAACATCCTCTTCATTCTCAAACATTTTCCATATCCTTCTCACTCTTTCATGCACTCAAAATTCGATTAACACTTTAACCCTTTAAGGACGATTGGAACACCGGTGTTCCATAAAGAATATAATTTTTCCTGGGGTGACATGATAATTCTCTCTAATTGTCCCATCGCTAGTGTCGAGTGTCAATTATGGGCGATCGAGATGATAACCCGCATTTTTTGTCGCTAGTGTCGATAATTCTCGCTACTAATTTATCGACACATCTAGAGCTGTCGATTTGTACCCTCGAAGTGAAATTTAGAGAAGATTTTAACATGTTTTTAGTAAGTAAATGCCCTCATTTATTTTATATTTATTAAATTTTATTAATATTAAGTAGTTATAATTCTTGTGAAATTTTGTTTGTTTTGCACGGAATAACCTCAGGCAAATTTGATACGAAAATTTATGTTCTGTTGATTCTGCACAACCACAAAATATTTTTGGACCATCCGGGAAAGGCTTATCAGAGGATGATCTTATTATATTCAGTGATAGAGTTTGACACACTGTCCAGGAAGTTGATGGAGATGTTTCTCATGGATTCGTTCTCGTGAGATTTAATTTCACAGAGTAGGAAATGGTCACATATGCGTGTGCCTCCGTCAGATCTTTTACTCCTCCTTGCCAAATTTAAAACACTATAAGCCACCAGAAATCACCGCGACTGATAAGATGAAAAATAATTCCTTAAATTTCTGGAGTCATTTGTTCAGTGACTGACTTGCAGCAAGTTTGAGTGTCAATTATTGTGTGAGAATGTAAGAGACAAAGTGAAAAAATCTGCGTAAGGCAGAAATTATTATGTATAGATAATTTTTTAACTTGCATTCCTTCCGAAAGCTCCAGAGTTGTTTTTATACCGTAATTTTCTTATCCTCGCTCCAAATGAAAGATGAGCTTCCGGGGCTTCCTCAATAGCCCAATTTCCAAAAAATATAATTTATGGGTTGACTATTTTAACTTCTTAAAATTAATAAAATCACTGAAATACTCCGATTGCAAAATCAAAACAAGCGAGAATGGGGTTATGTTTCACTGTCCCAAAGTGTCACAATAACGAGCCGACAATGCGTGAAAAGCCGACACTCATTTTATCTTATCATTTGGATTTAACGATACTAGAGATTCGATAGTATCGAATCGATACTAGCGAGAGTCAAAGTTATCATTTCACCCCTGATTGCCTAAAGTTATGTTTTTTCTTATGCCTATACATAATTGTAAAGTAGTAGGTTGAAGGAATCCAGAATATTTTTGCAAGTCTCTAGCTATTTGCTATGTAGTAAATATTTAAGCTCAAAAATGGCGAATTTTTAAATTCTCAAATTCATATTTGATTTTATTTATTTTTTATACTTCCAATTTTTTTAAGCAAAACCCTTTTGGCATTGAAAACTACATTACTCATACATAATATTTTTCATTAAAGCGAAAAATATTATTCATTGGTATTGTCAGAAAAATTACTTAAATTTTTGGGCTATTTTTGTCCCTATCGTTCATATAAGCACAAAATACACCGAATCAGACTCTGTTGGACTTTCCAAGGTTAGATGTAAGACTTATCATTGATTATGTTTCACAGTTTAATTTTAATTGTTGATTTTCTTCAGTCTGTAAAAAGTGTCTCGTCGTTAACCCTTTAAGAACGAGAAGGTCAAAAATTGAGGGTCAGAAAAAATCATTTTTTCTAACATTTTAGAGCAAAATATAATTTTAAAAGACCGTAGGAAAAGTTTCATATTTGGGTCACCGGTGACCCAATCGTCCTTAAAGGGTTAAAACTAAATTGAGTTTGTTGTGATGTTCAAAAGAAGAAGAAGAGTCTGAAGAGAGGGTTAGACATATGCAAAACGTTTGAGAAAGAAAAGAATGTGAATTTAGATTACGTGAAAACATCCTAATCTAAAAGGTGTGACCTCACACAAAGCCTTAAGAAACACATAACCTCAAATTTTTAGCTCCAAAATCAAAAGTTCGAGTATGCCGCAAAGCCGAGATGCTTTCTACTCCCTTTTTATCAATCTCAAATTCCGACAGATATTAGCAATTATTTTACATATGCATGCGATAAATACCAGACAAATACCATTTAACACTCTTTCATTAGTAACTGCCGCTCTTTTTTTTTCCTCCACCGTCGACATTGAGTGAAAGTGAATAGAAATTTTTTGGAGACTTTTCTCGCGACATCTCACTTTGGCTATCGCCAAAAATAAAAAAAAAGAGGGTCAAAAACTTTTCATTTGAGACTTCACTTAGCTCATTTCAGTGATTGTGCATCCTCCGCTGATGACGCAATTCCATTATATTAGAGAGACACTATACTAAAATTGTCATAGCTATTTCAGATGGCACATAGCTATTTATAAGAATGAATTTTTTATTGGACACTTCCGCCACTGGTCGAGCATGTGGCATATTTCCTAACATTGCAATTGATCACACTGTGCTAAATATTACTTCTCACATGGTGTGATTTGCATTTGAGACACCCTCTGCTAAGGCGCCAAATTGCCAGTGGCGTGAGATCCCCAACCTTCCGCGTGAGTCGCTGCAATGTCCCAACACCCAACCCCCCATATTGAGCCACATGCACAACTCCTTTCCCACGGACTTTAACCCGAGGACACTTCATTTGCATTCAACCACAGGTATTACCATTTAGCACACGGTAAATCTCAAAACGACGTAGATTACTCAAAACTTCTGATAATGTCATAGTAAGTTTTTTCACGATAAACTTTACAATTTAATTAATATAAGTTGTTTGAATTGTAAACCACAGAAGATATTACTGGAAATTCTCGTGCGTAAGAGCAAAAATTTATGACGTATTAAGTGCCTATATAAAATATCTTTGCATAATCGACTTTACTATTGACAATTCCATAAATCAAATAGGAAAACACTCATCTTTTCAATATCCCATGATTAAAGAGTTTGAACTCACTATCCGCAAAACTTTTCCCCTTTAAAACTGACATAGTTTCAATATCTTAAATTTCAGTCTTGAAGTTATGAATATATCTAGCGATACCTTGATTTTGTAACACCTTCATAACGTAACTGCATTTTGATTAGGGGAAGGATTCATTAAAAGAATACGGGAAAAATATGAAGTGTTCGAAGCCATAGTGCGAAACCTGAAAGCCTTCGA
This sequence comes from Phlebotomus papatasi, assembly GCF_024763615.1. Classification (NCBI taxonomy): domain Eukaryota; kingdom Metazoa; phylum Arthropoda; class Insecta; order Diptera; family Psychodidae; genus Phlebotomus; species Phlebotomus papatasi. The sequence goes on from NC_077223.1 coordinate 98,061,965, forward strand.
CTCTACACCGATCTTTTTGGATACATTTTCCTAGAAGATCTCTTAAATTTAAGCAATTCAAATAATGTTTCTGAGAGAATTTTAAAATCAAATCAGCTTTTTTAGAAACATTCCCGTGTTTGTAAAAATATTTTCGAGTTTGCAGCAATGTTTCAAAAGTTATAACCATGTTTTTCCGATCTCTAGATGCTTTTAAATTTTTCTAATAACTTAATCTAGTAAAGAAACATTTTCTACTTCTCTGGGAATGTTTACAAGTTGTTATGTTGTTGGAAATATTTTTGTATTTATAGAATTCTAGAATTTAAATTCTTTACTGTCCATGAATATTTAGTACTTCTGACTAACTTTTCGTATTCTTTGAATTTCCACAACACTAATAAATAGTAAAAAATAAATAAATATTTTGTTATTATTATTAATAAGTATTTATTTCAATCAAAGCTGATAGGGTCCACCCCTCTTACATGGTTTGATTAGAGAAAATGAAGAAAACAAAGTTACAAGAAAAGACGGGTTCCGGTCAAAATCCCGAAAGCCAAAATCTCGAATTCTTAAGAGTTGTCATAGTTACTCTCACGATTGCATCCGCACTTGCTGGAGGCAAAGGGAAATCTTCTGTGGCTTGGGAAATTATTCTAAACATTTTCCTCCATATAATTTCATCCCTTTCAGGATTTTGAAAATTCGGGATTTTGGCTTTCGGGATTTTGACCTTTTCGGGAGATTGGTTTTCGGGATTTTTGCTTTAGGGATTTTGGCTGCCACCGATAAAATTATAGACAAAATGAAATCAAAAATTCAAGATTAGTTTGACTCGATCTGGTAGAATCTAGCAATGCCAACTAGTTTGAATCTGGCATGCAAGGGAAGGGAGTTAAACAAGACAACTCCGTCTAACTGCTTAAAAATATTAGAAGAACTTATTCAAGAAGCAATTTTTACAGGCCTCTACTCATTGCGAACAACCTTCGTTAAATATTGCCTTTTTGAAGGAAATCATCTGTACTGCTGTAAAGGGCCTCTAGATATTAGGAGTATTAATCGTCAAAATTTGCTTTTTTGAAGATAATCGTCTGCACAGGTGCAGCTACAATAAAATACAATTTTAGAGGAAAATTGCTCCGAAATGTATAGAGGCCTTAACTCTTTCCGGACCGCAGCATATGCTGCAAGCAAATTTCACAATTTTTAATCAAAAATATCTAAGCGCAGGAATTAATTGAGGTCCTACAAAAAATATGTCACATTTGGACATCCTTATAGTTTGTAATCATCCACAAAAATAGGATTTTTATCAGTTCTGAATATTTAAAAAACATTGTTTTTCACAGAACATTCATATGCTGCTTTGGGTACTCTCGTCCAAAAAGAGACGAAAGAGTTAAGCAGGTCCAGGGCGTTATAGAAGCAACATTCTTAAAACTTGATTATAGCGTTTTTGGTTCCGTCACTACCGACCTCTACACATTGGGCGGAATTTTTCTCAAAAATTAGATTTTTGATAGAAATTTGACGTTTCCACCTATACAAAACTACAGGTATATTCCTTCAAAAAATCAAATTTTGACAAAAACTGCTTGGAATATGTCGCTCCTTGGAAATTACAAGAGGCCAACTAATTTTCGGCCATTCTTCAGGAGACAGCATGAAAGATTCAACTTTGTGTAAATAAGTATCTCAATTTAATGACTGAACAAAAACAATTTATTTCTTTTCTATTTGTATGAGCACTAATATAAACATCGAAACTTTTATATTTTTACCTTTCAAAATATGTTTTTGAATAAGTTAGCTCCTTGTCGTTCTAAATGATGTGCAAATTTTGCTGAAATTAGAATGACAAGGGATCAACTTGCTTGAGTTAGTCCCCTGTTTCACAAAAATTTGAAGATGAATATATTTTGTGCCCCTTTACTTGAAACAAAAATTTTACAAGTATTCAAAAAGATTAAAATTTTGAAGAACTTTTCTAATACCTAAATTCCCTAAATTTAATGACATATCATCTGAAAATTTATTAAATTGTCTTTCTAAGTGCATTAGAATCTTAAAATCGCAAAAAAGTGAGTTGAACCCTTGTAATTTCCAAGGAGCGATAGAGAGGCCACAACTAAAAGTAAAATAACGCACTCTCAAAGGACTTTTTTTTAAAGCTTCTATAGGAATTTTAGAACAAAATTCTCATAAAAAGCCTTTTAAAGGTTCAATAAGAGACTTGGCAAATGATTAATCCTGTACGTCTTATAAGACAACAATTTTGCTTCCTGATATTTATTTATTTTCTGAATGGTTTTACTTTGAAACACTTCAATTCCCCCGAGAAAGAACTTATTAAATGTTATAAGATTTTTAATTAGCTTTAACTCAAAGGAAAATATGGATATTCTGGAGAAAAAAAAACAATGTTTTTAATCAGGACCGATAAAAATTTAATTCTTGTGGATTATTACAAATTATATGGAAGTCTAAATCTAGAATATTTTTATAGGATCTCGATTAATTCCTGAGATAATATATTTTTAACTAAAAAATATGAAAATAAAAATAATTTCAATTTGAAAAAATATATGCAGAGAGATGTTATATGAATCTTGATTATATCCTAAGTTCAGGGAGCTGATTACAGTGACTTTTTTCTCACTTTTGAAATTGTCACAAGGTTCACACTAAGGGCCTTGACAGACCTGAAGACTAGCCGAGAGACGGCTTAGTGTAATTATACTCGACATAATGGTTAAACTTCATTTCCATCATTTTCCACTAAGTCGTCTCTCGGCTTAAGTCGTAAGTGTGTCTAGGGCATAAGCGTCTGAATCGCATTTATAAAAAGCTCTGTGACAAATTACTCACTGGGCACTTAAAATGTACTGATTTTGATTCTCACAGGATTCTCATTTTGCTGCTGAATCGCATTTTGAGAGCTTTTGTGACTTTTTTCTCACCAAAACTTCTCACTGACATTCTCAAAGGTCTGTTGAATCCACCCCCAGAAGGGTGTTTCCAATTTTACCTTAAAGTATTTCTGTATTTAAAAGTTTAAAAGATTCTCCTGACCGATTAAAAGATCTAAGATTATTTTAAAGATTTCTCTCTTAAGGGCCTGATTTCAAAATTAACAAAAAAATCCCAGTTACGACATTGTGTGATACAAACGACAAAATCCTATTCTATAATATTAAAAATGCTCTTTCAAATTTTTAAATAAACTTGTCTAGACGAATATTACGTCTTAAAAATGCAAATGACTTTAATTAAATCGATGGCATAAACAAAATTTCTACAGTAGGAGGATTTATCAATTAATTTATACAAAATTGGATTCAGAAATTCTTAACAATTCTAAACCGGATCGAATCTTTGAATGACGAATCATTTATCTCAATGAAATAATTCTTATGGTGCGATGATGCTAGTTTGAACAAGTTTTATCAATTAGGCAGATATTATTTGACTATTTAGGTTCATGGAATCTATAATGTCCCGATTGATCGGTAAATCGCGACTAGGAGACACTTGCGGAGATTTACAGAACTTTCCTTGTTTTGAAAAGTTATAAAATGATCTTCTTTTTAATATTCTAAATTTTTAGTCGATTTTAGTGAATTAATTTTTGGATTAAATCCGAAATCAGACTCTATAAGATCCAATTGGTTAATTAATAATCACACTAACAAGAAGCTAATAAGCATTGTCTGATAATTTCCCACGATAGAATTCTAGGTGTCCTCGCCGAGAAGATGGCAAAGAGGGTGTCCGGGTTATGAGAATCAAAAGAAATTTCCCACCCACATAAGCCGATGACTAATAGATGCCTTTTCTGGGCAAACAAGACACGGGGAGCAGGTGATTGTTGTCTTTTTGAGGGGATTTCCTCAGCAAAAAAAGACACCAACGTGACTTTCTGTACGCAAACACATTCTTCATCACCTTGCCCATCACCTGAGCCAACCTCAATTCGCCCCATGGCACTCAATTTTGGTGGTATTTGGTCTTTTTTCACGGACCCTCCAATCGCCACGACATAACCTCAAATATCATGCGAAAATCACCCGATTTCCAGCGGACTTACTCTCTCACTCTCCACGTTGAACTCGTGGAGGCACAAACTTTCTTTTCTCAGCGGCAGTGAGAAAAGAGCCCGGAAAGTGTCTGGGAAGAGCGTCTGAGTGACTCTGGTGCAATTTATAATCATTTTTGTGGGTAAGAAAAAAAATCTCTGTCAGTGGGCATATGGAAAATGGGGTTAGGGGCGTTTTCCTCTCTGATATCACACACCTTTCCTCTCTTCTTATAAGAGCAATTGCAAAATGTTCCGTGTTCACACACACATTTTCTTTTCATCACTTACTTTGGTCTATTGAGCATAAACTGTTGGCCCCCAAATATTACAAGCATATATATTCCAGATGAGTAGAACACCCATGTCCAGTTCCTGAGCATCCAGTGGCGTGTGTCCTCGTGTATAAAGTCATTTTCAAAATCGAAAACGAAGGAATAATTTGGTGCCAATTCCATGTTTGATGAAAGGGGAGGGTTTGCGCGTGATCTTCAAAAAAAAACTTAATTTCTTTCGTATCAGCACAATTAAATTGTCTTTTGCTATTGTTTTCCTTTTGGGTGTCTATGAAGCAAAATATCAGAAAGAAATTATTACACTGCACACGCGAAAATATATGATTTGGCTTCAAAATGCGGACACACACGGCAAAATCTTCTCTCTTGTACACTCTCTACTGCAACACTGTACATAAAAAATTTGACCGGCTGCAAGTGGAAACACATCCAGCCACCTTCGCAAACTAAATCGAACTGATGTCGTTGGCGCACACGCACACCTCGCCTTCTGATCTTTTCCCCACTTGGATTGTCATTTTTTTTCTTCAGGAAATGGTGAATTATGCGGTGAGTATAACTACAAGAAACAGCCAAGACACAATCTGTTATACATGTCCGATGGGGAATCAAAGAAAATAAATCACAATGGAAACTTTTAGGATAAATCCAACGTCTTTCCATGTACGTGAAGAATTCTTAAACTATTTTATTTTTTTCGTTTCCTTGAGAAAAAAATTTTAAAAATAAAAATATTATAAGGATTATAAGGTAAATGGTAAAGTATCCTCGAGTCGACCACTCTGGGCTCCTCAAGTCGATCAGTAGAAGATGGAAATATTTATTCAATTTATTTACATTTACAATAATATCGAATGATTTAACATCATAGGGTCAATTATTTCATAATTAATTCAAATCAGTGAAAATATCATAGAAATTGACCATAAAACACTGAAAAACCATAAAAAGACAGAGCGTTACTGTGTTATCACACTTGCACATTAAAATTTTAATATGATTCACATTAATTGTCGCTGATGAGAGTCCAAATGTGTAATTCGTGTATTTGAATCATTTTATATTCAAAATTTGATCTATTTGTTGATAAAAAGGTAGACTTGGCCCGCAAAATTTGATATAAATTGATTTATAGCATTAATGCGATTTTTTTTTAATGTGAAAAATATTTATGCTTTAGGTAATTTTAAACTTATTTTTGCAGGCCAAGTCCATTTCTCTATCAATAAAAAGAAAAACCCGAAATATTAAGTAACTCAAAGACACAAATAACATATTTGGACGCTCATAAGCGACAATTAATGTGAATCACATTAAAATTTTAATGTGCAAAAGTGATAACGCCGTTAAGGTATTTCTTAAAGAAAAATTCGCAATTTTTCATTAAATTTATGGCATACTTTTTGATATTCTTGACTTTTTCTTAAGAAATTATTTCAATTATTACCCTCACAGAATACTTGAGAATTCAAATTTTGAGTCTAATCGCAAGTTGAGGACTTAATCTTTACTTGTGCAAAAATTTTAGTACCATGACTAAGTTAAAGATTAATTTTATGTATTAAAATTGAAAGTGCATTTCAAATAAATTGTTCCTCAATTCAACCGGTCGACGAATCATAGCTAGTGAAGCTTTTTTCACTGGAATGTTGTTCTATACTTCTGAATGAATTCATAAAATGAGTTTCTCTATTTATTTTAATGATTAGTTAAATTTTAAGTGCTATTCATGATGTGTTAAACAAGTCAAAGTTAAAGAACCCCAGGCGGTCGAGTAGAGGTACACTGATATTGAAGTGGTCGAGTAGAGGAACACTTCACATTTTTGAAGCATTTAAATTTTTTTATAATTTAAAATTATATTATGACTAAATGAAGTTCACAATTAGATAGATAAGGATCTATTCACTATTCTATAGTTTTAGGCAAAAACCCTATCAAAAAACACATATTATAACGGTTTTTTTTCATAAGTTTTCCACAAAATCTATCGTTAAGTGGTCGACATAGGATACTTTACCTTATAAAATGTTGGAAGAAAAGCACAAAAAATTTCACATCACGCTTTGCATTGTATAACTGATTTTGTACTTAAGATAAGATTTTACCAGGGGTCAGTTCTCCATTTCGGATATTCCGATGCATCCAGGCCACCAATTGGGCCCCTTATGCTTCCCCACTCCTATTCTATCTTATCTCCCGATACGGGTAGCCGCTCAATATCACAGCTCTGTGGGCTATCAGTGCCGCTACTATATCACAGCATCCCTTCTCGGTGTGTGTTTGGGATCAGTGACAGCGAATATTTATCGACTGAAGTACCACTTTCATGTCGAAACTCGTTCTCGTACCAGCCTCTATTGTTTAGGCGGTTCACTTTTTTGCCAATATGCACCATTGACATTACTATTCATTCATTCACTGGACGAATTCAAAGCCGATATGGCATGAGAAATCTTTTTCTGCTGCTGCTCAGCTTTGAACCCCAGACCTCGCAGTCATAGAGCTACTACTCTATCCACTGACCCACTCGAGGCCCTGATTTTGTACTTAGTTACGCATAATTTTACGTTAAAAATTAGTTGAATTGATACATTTTTACAAATTTTAATAAAAAACTAAAATTTCTTGATCGACAAAAACTTATTAAAAAAATAGCATAAATGGGGTTGCTCAAGTTAATTTGTAATCAAGAAAAATATTGTTAAAATTGCTCATCAATTTCAATTTTCTAGCAATCATTTTTGTTGCCTATTGAACCCAATTGTTCTGATTAAATTTATTTACTCGTGCGTGATTTATATTATTTGTGGCAAAAATTGAACAAATACAGTGTATTAGTGATAAACTTGTTGAAAATGAGGCCTGAGGGTGAATTCTCAAATTCATGAATTTTTCACGTGATAAATTAATTCATAACTTTTAGATATTTAGATCGACTTTTGTGAGTATTTCATTAACTTTTCATATAGTGTATCATGTGAAACAGTCACAGTATCCCAGAATTTACATAATAATTTTTGTTAAAGTCTTTTGAAACATTTAGATAAAACGATCTCAGGGGGCAAATTATGTTATTCGGGAGTTTCTCACGTGAGAACAAAAATCGAGAAACGAGAAACACACAAAGTTTACTAAGGAAAAATCGAGTAGACCACTCTTAGACAGTGTGCATTTCTCGATTTTTGTATTCACGTGAGAAACTCCCGAATAGCAGAATTTTGCCCCAGATCAGTGAATTTATCACGTGATAAACTCACAATCTCATACTTCATAATCTTTGATGACATTTATTACTAGTTTTCGATATAGTAACGTCGACTGTCGATCCTGAAAAATTGAGAGCTGCATTTTTTGTATCTAAAATAATTATCAACAGTCACATTCTTTCAAAAATGGTACAACAAATGATTCTATAAATATACTTATATATAAATGTTTTAAAATCCGTCATTAACTAAATTTAAGAGATAGATTTGTCGAAACTATCGATTCGATAGTATCGAAAAGTTATCATACCACCCCTCTGATGTCAGGATGAGTTATTCGCTCTACGTTTCTCCAAGGTCCATGCGGAAAAACTGTGGTATCAGAAAATATCCAATGGAGATCGGATGACTACAAAAAAAACCATTTTTCGTCTAGTTTTTTCTTCTGGCTTTTGGAATCTTTCTGGTATATAATAGATAAAATATTTATAAGAGGAATTTCACATTTTTCTGCAGTCATGCACAATAAAAAAATTAGCAGACTATTTAAAATTATCAAATTTCTCGCAAATTCGTTCTGGTTATGATAAATTTCAAGTAGTTCCAGATTTTATTATGCTTAATTCAATTTTAAATTAAAACATGAAAAATCCTAGTGTCATATACAGAGGGAAGTCAAAGAATTTGATATAGTTCAATTTATTTTATTTCACTTCATGAATTAATAACAATATTCAATATTTCAGTACAAATAATATTAACTTCACATGAATTTCCTGCAAATATATTATTTTTTTAAATCTAAGACACTTTTTTTTATCAAAAGTATAAGTATTGTAATTACTTAATTCCCTAAATAAGGCACATCAGTAATTCTTTTGAACACTTCAATTATCACTTTTAGAATAAATCTCATTGGAATGTATTTCCTATAATACTTGACAAATTAATATAAGTATCACTGTATGTACAACGGTCAGATTATTGCAATTTGGAAACGAAAGCGTTTTAATCGAAAAGACGTTATATGGTCTCCTCCGTATCATCATGATTCTTCTCGTACAATACATTCTCTTGATCGTATTTAATCAAATCGCGGAGGATTTCATGAAAAATCACCGGATTGATGTTGCGACTCATCTGATAAAGGAAAAACCATTGTCCAAAGTCTCCATTGTTGGTGATGAGTCGAATTGCACCGTACTTCTCTCCACAGGACTGAGAATAGAGTATTCTCATGCGAATCTGTGTACAGAAGAAAATCGCTATTTTGTAGAAAATATTTATGGCACTAGTGATGAAGAGAAAGACCACCCATAGCCACAAAATTGCAAAAATCTTCTCATTTATAATGTTAAGGGACAGCAAGCAGAGGGCATCGAACTTTTGCACAGTTCCAGATGATCCAAAGGTATGGTAAACGCATTTAGCCAGCTTTGGGAACATACGCGAAGTACTAGTGGCCCAAGCAGTTGTATCCATAGAAAGCATTGCTTTTACAGCCTTCCCATATTCAATCCAAAAATCTTCAAATATCAAACCAAGTATCCAAATTGTGCCAATCACAGTGATAAAATTGAGAATCTCGCAGAAGAGGAACCGATATGCATAAACTCGATGGAGAGTTTTGTAGTTCCTCTGACGTAAATACTTCACAATACGGATGCTCTCAACTCCATTCCAGTTTGGTGACACCATTGGTGATCCAAAATCCTTGCAGACAGTCTTCATACGTCCACCTTCCCACAGTTTCCACAGGAAGGTCGGGATGTGAAGCAACACAGCCAATAGCAAGAGAACAAAGGTGATCCATTGATAATATCTCTGATAGATACGATCACTATCAGTTTCAGCTCCAAATGCCTCACCAACTCCCAGGGCAGCTACTCTCTGGCCAATTGTTCCTACAAACGCGAACACAATTTTAAATATTTATACTCACGATACTCACCCATGAATTCTTGAAAAAAAAAGACATCTTCAAATTTTAATTTTGAGTCTGACTTTCAATTGAAGGACCATTTTTTACATTCATCGTCAGCCAAATTCCACTTAAGCTAAGACACGGCATGATGATCAAAATAATGTTTAGATCGCATTTCCATCAGTGTCTCGGTTTAAGTCAAGAAACGACTTAGTGAGGTACTGGTTACGTTAGACACACCTACGCTTAAGTTGTAAGTGTGTCTAAGACATACATAACCCAGCAATTCTCGTGTAATAAGGGGAAATATACAAATTATACGATAATAAATTCTTGGCTTAGGTTAGGCTCTAAAAAAAATAATAGATGAGCTTATGAATGAGACTCCTTTTTTATTTTACGGGATATTATTGATATCTTTTTTCTTCCATTTATATATTTTATGTAGTTTTTATTATTCACGTTGAAAATCTGCGCTTTAATAAAAACATTATAACTAACTGATTTCATCTTTTTTTATATTTTATTTATTTATTTATTTACAATGACAATGCCTACTATTAAGATTAAATTTCTTGGAACAGTTTAAGCAATTGAAGAAACAGTCAACGTCCACCGAAAGTTGGTGAACAACCTCCAGAGCCGAATGGTGGAAGTGCTTTTTCTCAGATTGTATAAGCCGTCTGAGTCAACCAAGTTCAGAATTCAGAAAGTACAAGTTTAACTAAGAAATACAAGAAAAACTAATACGCAAGACAAGAGATAAAAAAGGCAAGACGACAGAAAGGATTGAATGAGCCGCTTTCTCTTCTCTCAAGGCAGTTAATTGCAGAGAGTCACCTCTTTGATAAAGAGTGAACTATGAAGAATGTAGATCCCCGACCTTGGAACAACGAGACTGGAAGACCTGGCTGACGAACCAGACTGAAGCAGCTCAGCAATATATCGTCGGTTCCGAAGAAGATTATTGTAAGTCCAAAATGTAAACTTTACAGGAAAGGGGTTTAAAGTTTAACAGCTAAAATTTATTTTCATTAATTTCACTGCAATTAGTATACTTTCAGCTTTTGAAACTATTTTATTATACTTACGCATTGAATATCTTCTAGTTAACACTATTTTTAAATTAATTATAGCAAAATTGTGGGCAAAAAACTTAATAATTGGGCACGCTGATTTTAAGTTTTTTTCTTGTAACTTTTGCAGGAATATCTTAATCAACATAAAACTTTGTGGGGATATAGATCTAAGGTTTCTGCATCCAATGATACTATCTTTTTATACTATTGTAAGTAGACTTACAATAGTCTTCTTCGGAACCGACGATATTTTATGATATTTTCAGTTTTGGATTAAAACAAATTCTCTTCTAACAAAATTGTCAATTATTTAATTCAAATTTGACACCTTTACTTTCTTAACACATTGCCTGTTGCCAATATTGGCTAATAATTCAAATTCGATAACTCTAATTTAAAGAAAAGTCTTCATCAATTTTCGCTATTTAGTTAACAATAAAAATCTCAATCCTGTTGTAAAAGCTATTAAAAAATAAAAAAAAATCCAAACATTTCATCAAGTGTAGAATTTCTAAGGACATTTCTTTTCAATTCTACCAGAAAACCAAGTCCTCATCCAAATGTAAAATTATAACAGATTCACTTTTTACTGGGTTATGAAAAAAAATTTGCGACTCAGCATAAACTGCTAGAAATCAAATTGTCAATAAAAAGAAACCAAAACAAAACACGCGTTAAACTCTCTCATTGAAAATGGAAAATCCTATTGATAGGGAGGAATTAAATTGTGTCATTGTCAAAGAAGAATATCAAATACAAGAACATAGTACAAATGAAGCAGAAAATGGGTAAAATTAATGGAATCATTTGGAAATTTTCACGAAATAACAGTTTCTTTTTTCATAGGTACAACAAAGATAATCCTCAAGTTTTGGAACACTTTGAGATCATAGAATTAATTCCAACTGATAAACCTAAGTACAAGTGCCTGATTTGTGGAGAGACATTCCTGATAAAATCAAAATTTACTTCCCATATGACAAAGCATTCACAGAAAATGAACTTCCATTGTGCCCATTGCCCCAGAGCTTATGGATCTAAAGATGTCCTGAGGGGACACCTGGTGGCAGTTCATTTTGAAAGTGCCAAATTGCCCTGCACCCACTGCAACAAGACTTACAAGAATATCAAGTCCCTTAGATCGCATCTCCGGAAGATTCGTTGTGGACGTATTCATGGCTGTGATTCCTGCGGAAAGAAATTTCACCACAGATACGATCTAATGCGTCACATAGGTCAGCTGCACGACAGGTAATTGTCCTCCAGATAACACTAACTTAGCCAAATTGACATTCAAAAAAACCATTGATTTTCATCCAGTTCACAGATGCCTAACCAAGGACTAAAAAAGGAACAGGGAAAGCCCTTAGTCTGCCCATTATGTGGAGTCTACTTCTGGACAATCTTCACCTACAAACGGCATGTTACTGCTCATAAAAACATAAAATCCCTGCAATGTACCATTTGTTCCCGGACATATACCAATATAAGCAATCTCAACAAACACATGATGACCCATTCATCCAAGTCCTTTAAATGCGAAGTCTGTGGCAAGGCTTTTTACTTCAGAGAAAAATTGCAAAAACATCAATCCGTTCACATGGATCGCAATCTACGATGCTCATACTGCTTCCGAACATTCGCTCATTTGGATTACCTTAAATGTCATCACAAAAAACAACACAAGGGACTAACACTTGATTTTAAAAGTGAGTTATACATTTCGGCAAAGTATCAAGGATTAGCAAAAAAAAATTAATATTGCTTTTTATCTATTCACAGAAATAGAGAATCCCACGAATGCAACCTATGTTCCCAAGATCGAACCTACTGAACAATCATGATCACAAAATACAATTAGAATTATTTCAAGATTTTTTATTGTCTCTGAAGAATAAATAAAGTTATGACTTGAATCTGAGAGAAAAAAAATTGAAAAATATATAATATCAATTACGGGTACTATACCGACTTATGACCGATTAAGTCCGATGCCGTCGGGTTGGAAATTCAAGATATCTTTAAAAAAAATCCAATTTCAAGCAAATACACCCTCCAAAAGATTAAATTTTGATCTTCGAAAATTTGATATCGAAATGGTTTTCGAACATAGGTGTCCGAGGACGAAATATTCGCCTTGACTCTTCTAAAACATATTCAAAAATGAAAGAAATAAAATTGGAAAAAGTGGATTATATAAACTGCTCTCTCTTTGAGTTCGAGCGGTAAGTTAGGTACTTAATTTTCTAAAAAAAGTATTGTCCCATATTGTTGTAATATGATGTATAAAAAGAGATGGCAAAGCATCCCTGCTTTTCGGAATGCTCGAAGTCACGAGATAATGCTCTACGTAAATTTTCCTTTTCAATATTCATCAAATATCAAAAATTCAAAAATATCATAAATCCATTAGAAAACTTTTTCAGAGAAGAAAAAATGTTATAACGTAGCTTGTGAATCGTGTGATTTTCTGAGGAGGAGGGATATTGGAGGAATAATGGGAAAATGCTTCTGGTAAATTTCGAATTATTGGTGAGTAACCAAAGACCGAAAGTCTATATCTCTTATGCCCTAGGCACACTTACGACTTAAGCCGAGAGACGACTTAGTGGAAAATTATGGAAATGCACTTTAACCGTTACTTCTAATATAATTACACTAGGCCGTCTCTCGGCTAATCCTCAGGTCTGTCGAGGCCCTTACCGTTTGACCCGGTAACAAACTTTTGAATTTTGAACATATAAAAAGTATTAGCAAAAATTAATTACAGGTACTTTACCGATTGGTTACTGATTAAAACCGATACAGCAGGATTGGAAATTTCAATCAAGGTCTTTCCAAAAAATCCAAAGTTAACCAAATCAATTGAAAAATACACCATTCAGAATATTTAAATTTTAACTTCGAAAAACTCTTCATTTCGAACATTTCGGTCATAGATAGTAGGAACCAAATGCTGACCTGGGCTACCTCCAATACATATCCGAAAACAAAGGAAATCGTTGGAGCCGTTTTTTTGAAATAAACCAAAAACATGGTTTTGGATGGGAGGTGGGGTAGGGAGTGAGGAAATGAAAAAAAAGTCTCTAGGGAACGTTACGGGTGGACACCGAAGACCAGAAGTGGATATCCCTTATGGTATGACCTATCTATACTCATGGTCTCGTTGCAATTTTCGTCATAAAATCATAACGAAGAACGATAAATACGGGATTTTTTGTGTCATTTCCTTTCGCTTTGTTACGAGCACTCATGAATAAAAACAATAGTAAACGCAAAATAATAAAAAGTGAAAAAAATAAAAGTGATAAATTAAAAAGTGTTAAACAGAAAATTTTAAAACTAAACGGAGTGAACGAATTTGTTACGGATGATGGACTCGAGTGAGTCCGATCCGACAGCCTTACATAAAATAGAAGAAAAAGAAGAAGAATGAAAAACATATCCAATTTGATATAATTTTGGTGGAAAACTTATTCCTTTATACAACATTTAAAAATGCTCGGGTCAGCAAGATAGACTTACCCTTAATAGCCTATGAATATCGGATTTCAAAATTTTAAATAGGGGGAAATAGACCACTTGAATTGGCGTATTTTCATAATAGGGCTTTTTTCTCCTAACTTTAAATGGATCTGTAGGAGAATTCTGTAATTTTCGTGGCATTGTCACGCGTGAGTTCGAAACCTGACAATGCCATTCGAGCTTTTTTTCATATGAGTTCGAAAATGCAATTCATTAATTTTTTAATGAAATCTATTTACTTAGTGATATTATGCAAATACAGCCTGTCTTGGTTGATTTGTTTAACCAAATTCATTGTCATTTGAATTGCCAGAAATCTCAAATACAGTAGACTCTCACTCAATCGGCTCTTTTTCAATCGGGCGTCAAATTTTGTTGACAATTTTCACGTTCAATTTTGAAGCAAATTTGCTCAAATTCGCTGTAATCCTTCCCATTTTATCGTGATTCTTTATAATTGAGCACTTTTTGTGGAATTTACAAAGGCTTTGACGGTCAATTCTATCGCTAAACCGGATGACATTTCGCCCCAAATGCCCAAGAGAGAGTCTACTGTATGTGACTTCTGACAATGCCACGTGAGCTGAAATGGCAATGTCATGGCTACAGAATTGCATTTTCGAAACAGCTCTCCTAAAATTTGAAACTAATTTGTCATATGGCATTGCCAGAACGTTACAGAATTCCCCTCCTGGGGTTAAATTCTGTAACTTTGTGAGAACGTGAGGAAAGTGCTAAAAATGAGAAAATACCGAAACTTCTCACTCAAGTGTGATTCTCCGTGCCTATTTTTGTGACATTTCACACGATATTTTCGTGACACTTCTCACATAATATGATGGTCCAGTGACTCAAAAATGATTCAGAGAACAAAATGGTCGATTTTTTTTCGTGAGTGTCACTGGTGAACAACTCACGAAAATTAGAGAATTTACCCCCTGGACCTTGCCTATAATTTGACTTTTTAAATCAACCTTAAAGATAAATTGCATTATGATAAGGCTCCGTTCTATTTAAAAACATTATTTTTATTTTAAGGGAACCCACCTACGTTAAGTCGTCTCTCGGCTTAAGTCGTAGTGTGTCCAGCATAAGAGCTACATTCAATCAAAATTTATGTCTTCACGAGTTAAATATTTTTTGAGCTGCTCGCCTAGCTCATCTAATCAAAACTTCTCGTTCTCCTAATTTAAGATTAACATTCTAAGGTGGAATTACTTTTAAAAAAAAATATATATATAGTATATAGTAGATGATTATGAACTTTAGCTGTTGAGAATCAGAAGTCGATATCACTAACCGTTTGGCCTCTAGGGCCTCTAGCTAGATCGATGACAGACAGATAGAAGAGTGGCATGGGAAGAATTTTCTCGTCATAAGAATCCAATACATATCACAGAAATATGATTTCCTTGGGAAAGACGAAGTTAAATTTACAAATCGACAAATAATGGCCTATCCTCTTTCAGTTAGAGGAACAAAGAACAAGAGGACATTGATAAATTCTAACTAAGATCTTTCCGGAAATGCTTAACCAAATCCATTAAAAACTCACAAAATACTGTGTTTATTTTAGGATATGCTAGTTAATAAACTTTTTGTTTATTTCATCAAGAGTTCTAGTAATTTCTAGAGAAAATCATGGAAATTTAGCATAGAAGGAATTCTTAAGAAAATATGAACTCACCATTGAGGTATCTCTTCAGAATGTAGGTACCGTGCAGCCAGCAATAATATTCAGCGTAGTCTTTCTTCTGATTACTTTCGACCATACAGGTGATCGGATTTCCAAAGTATTCTTTGACTGAAACAATCAGAGAAGAGATCACTAGCAATCCCACGGTGAATTTCCCATGAAGACTAAAGACATTGTTGGAAATTCTTATGTTCTTCGGCTTCCAGAACTTTGAAAGTGGAAGCAAAAGATTGTACAGCGACATATTTCATATGTCCAGTCAATGAATCACTAGGAAAACGTTGCTACACCACACAGATGTATTTTTTGGTATATTTTCGCGGAAAATAAAGGAAAAATTAAAGAAAAAACTGCTTAGAAAATTATTCAACATGGATCCTCGTGGTCGCGCTTTTTTTTTTAGTTGAACCGGTAACGGGAACATGCTGTTCGAATAGTTTGAATAGGCTTTTTTCGAACATGATTTGTTGCTAACTTCACACTGTTACTCTCAGCTGATTTGTTTAGTTTCGAAAGGTTTTAGGCAATTTTTTACTATTTTAGTGTTTGCAAAGCCTAAATTAATAATAAAGTGAATGTAAAATAATAAAAAAGTGAAACATTTTGCTTTAGTGTACTAGATTTATTGTGGGAGTTTGTCATATTGGTAGAAAATCAGTGTAAATTCCCTCAGCAACCTTGACGTTTGGCGTTGTTTTTGTTTACACGTGCATAATGGTAAGATTTTCTAGGGAGAAAAATACAGAGAAATGGGATTAAATTTAGTAATATCTTTGCAGGAAATATGCCACCGACTAAGCAGGAGATTCGTCTAGAGAAGAAAAAGAAGAAAATGGCAGCATTGGCCGCTGTTGCTGAATTAAATGACAGAGACTTGGGATTGAAGGAGGAAGGAACTTCGAGCATTGCTGATCAGTCGTGTGATCCGGAACCAGAAATCAAGCGTCCAAAAATCGATGAAATGTCCCCGGAGAAGGCAACTTTCACGAAGGAGGAGTACAAAGAGCTGAAGAAGGCTCTGGAAGACAGGAAGAAACAGCTGAAAAATGTGCCAAAAATTAGACTCAAAACTCCGGGAGAGGTGGCTTCTCTGGATATTCGTGCCTGCGATAGGACACCTATTTTCCTGGAAGATATCCAGCACCTTGTGATGCAGACAGTGTTCGGGAAGGAATCTCCCCAGACTCCCTGGAGATGGTGCAACTTGGAGAAAGTTCAGCAAATCACACATACTGTGATCCTTTTCATCGAAGGAATCTACCTGTATCACTTCTCAGCGTACGAGAGTCTCTTTCAGGAGACAAACAAGATATTCAAATTGAAACTGGAGACAGTGATGCCGCCACATCGAGAGGGACGAATTCTCGAGGAGTTTGCATCAGTGCCATTGGCAATGAGCCAACGCGAGATACTAATCCGGCAGTATGGGAGTCTTGAAGCTGCTCTGGAAGTTATGCAGGATCCAGTTGTGATGCTCAAGTCAATATTTCCCATTGAAAAGAGAAATGGGGACAAGGAGCAAGAAGAAGAACTCCATCCGGATGATGTATTTCCGCGAACAAAGCTCCTTCTGAGACCTCTGCAGATGGTTGATGAAGGATACCCACTGCCACTGAGAGGAGAATTGGCTACCAAATGTCGAGATTACCTCCTCACGAAAGACTCCTACAAGGAAGTCACGCCGCAGAGCCCAATGTTTGGGCTGGATTGTGAA
The DNA here is from genome assembly GCF_024763615.1 of Phlebotomus papatasi. Lineage (NCBI taxonomy): Eukaryota > Metazoa > Arthropoda > Insecta > Diptera > Psychodidae > Phlebotomus > Phlebotomus papatasi. The sequence continues at coordinate 98,079,468 of NC_077223.1, forward strand.
ATGTGTCGAACAACTTTGGGATTCAATGAGCTGACACGTGTCTCAATTGTCAATGAGGAGTACAAAACTGTCTATGAGACTCTGGTGAAGCCTGCCAATCCCATCATCGATTATCTCACTCCCTACTCCGGAATTACGGCAGACCTGATGAAGGATGTCACAAAAACCGCCGAGGAAGTGCAGCAAGAGATTCGGGAACTTCTCCCGGCTGATGCCATTCTCGTTGGCCAAAGCTTAAATATGGATTTGAATGCTCTGGGAATGATGCATCCCTATGTGATTGACACGAGTGTCATCTACAATATCACCGGAGATAGGAGATTCAAGAGTAAACTCCAAGTCCTAGCCAGAGAATTTCTCGGAGAGACTATTCAGAAGAATCCAGAGGGACACGATTCTGTGGAGGACAGTGTGGCCACACTAAAGCTGACAAAGTTAAAATTAGCCAAGGGCATTGACTTTGGCGATATTGTGCTCAGCAAAAAGCGCCGTCAGAAGCGAAAAGAAGAAAATTTCGATGAGATGCTGGCAGAAATTGAAGGAAAAGTGCTGAAAAAAGCTCTCACAAAACCCAAGAAGAATCTCTCAACGCTGATTGTGTCGTCAAATGCAACAGGAGCTGACTATGAAAAGTTCATGGAGGCAAGGAGATTGCAGCAAACGGCAGAGGAACAGGAAAATGCAAAAATTTCCTGTTTCATGAAGAAGAGCAATAAGGCGGCAATTAGTAAGACTTGCACAGCTCTCCTTGATGCTGCCTTTGCTCTAACACATGTAAAAATCAACCCGGACAATTTGGTGGATGAGAAAGTGGAGGGAACACTGTCACGAGTGGATCAGTGGATTAGCAAAATCTGGAATTCAATGGCCATCAATGGGGTGTTCTTGGTCCTAATGGGAGGTTCACCACTTTCCTCGAGTGGAGTTTCTCTCATGGAGGTGAAAAAACTGTCCAGAAGCGATAAATCATCGCAGTGACAGAGGGATAGCACACCAGAGATTATATTTCTGGTCGATGTACAATAAATAAATTCACGTGAAGAATTTAAAATTGTTTTATTTCCCGCATTTTCCGCTCTACGAAATGCATTGCTGCATATGCTTCATACGGGTTTCGATCCTTTCGTTTCGATAATTCATTTGAATTAAATAGAAGCCTATTCAATGTATCGATGAGCCTGTTCACCTCACTGACCGACTGACCTCACTGTAACATTTTTTTAGATACCGATATCGTATTGATATCGTTAGACATTACAAATATACAAACATAGGCTGTTCACTGTTCCTTATAAAAGAAAATTAATATTGCAATAATGGTCTAGTCTAGTGCAAAAATAAAAGTCTTTATTTTGAACCATTTTTAATCAAAATCACTTTGACTTCCTTTCAAATTCTAAATACAAATTCTATATTAAAAGATTAAAAAAATATTTAGGTAGTGATGAAAATATCGTCACGTAGGTATATTTTCTGAGAATTATGATAAATGTCGTAAGTCTATAAAGACCTATCAGGAGTAGCATTAAAAAATCGCATTTATCCTGATAATAAATATTTTATTCATTTTGTACATAAAGTGCTAAATATTACTTCTAATGTTAAGAATATTATATTTTTGAGGCGTGCATTTATTGACAAGTGGTGGTCTTTAGAGGGTTAATTTAATATTAAAAATAATTTCTTTTAGATTATTGTAGAAATATTAGCTTGGCAAAAGTTTTGGTCCGAAGTAAATCGTATGTAAATTTTAACAATAAAAAAATTATGAAACTCATAATCCCTAATAATAATTCCTTTAGTCCCTGAATTTTCCCAAAACCTATTTTTTTTTTCAGAACACAAGGAGTATTTAAACATTTTTAAAATTTTAAAACCCACTAATTTCTTACTATTTTTTTGCCTGAGCATCTTTACTTAAATAAAATAATCCAAATAAATATTTTTTTCATAGGATTTTGGTAAAAAAAAAATCGTACCCTCCCGTCTCGAGCTGGAGGGTAAAATTGTCTGAATACATCCCGAAATTCCAGCAGGTACAAGACCCAAAACCTTCTACCTCCACCATATTTAACGAATTCGCCTCACAGAAAACAGGCAGTAACCAGCCAAAATTTTGGCTGGATACTTTCGTAAATTACCCCTTTGTATACGGGCTTCAGACTGCACTAAAGGTTTAGCCCAGTTCCCGAAGGTCTCAAAATCTTAAATAGAGAGCAGTTTTATTGATTTTTGAAAACCTAATAGATCATTTATCTTTAATAATCCAATCCTAAGCTAAATTTTGCCAAAAAATCGGGATTTATGAGAAATTAGAATTAGGTATCTCGGGGGTTTTCATTAGAATATTGAAGGGGCATAAATAGATCAAATGAGGCGGAAATCGTGCGTAGGGTGTAGGCAGGAGGCGAAGTGGTCCGCCTGTCCCTTTGTTCCATCTCTCCTCGAATTACTATACTGAAGAACGAATGTTCATACTTTGGAATTAATTTCTTATGGCGTCTACAACTAAAAGCAATTTTCATCAAACATTTCCTCTAAAAAAAAACATGACGTTTCTGCCTACAATGATATGAGAAATTTTCTTTAAAAAGGCGTTTTTTAAAGAAATTGCTCCTAGTGTGTAGACGCCTTTATAGATTAATAAATACAGAGCCCGCTCTCTAATCCGGATCCCCGTAATCCTGACGAGTTATCGACGGTTACATTTAAAATAATCTTGAGGTTATGTATACATGTTCAGCAATGAAAATGAATTGTCATGTGATGATTTTGTTTAATAAATGAGGTTAATAGCATAGAATTCTCAAATTATGTCTTACAGTAGACTTTCGCTAATTCGGCTCTTTTTAATTAAATTTAATTAAATTAAGATCGGGCTACTTTTTAATTCGGGCAGCGGTTACATTTGAAAAAAGTTTGTTGTCATTTTTCAAGTTTGATTATGATTATCAAATGAATCAAATATGCTCAAATTTGGCATGGTTTGTCTTAGTTTTGATGTGATATTGCATTATTGAGGGATTTTCATGCAATTTACGTTATATATAAGTGTGTAAACTCAATATCTATACACACATGAATAAAAAATCTTTGCATTTCAAAAAGTTTGTTGCCCGAATTTCTGTCTAATTCGGCTAACATTTCGGTCCCATATGCCCGAATTTGAGAGAGTCTACTGTATTTCATCTTTTTTAAAAATTTTATTCTAACTCTACAAAAAAAATTGTATTATATTTGCGAGACGTTGAACAAATTCAAAAAATCTATCCGGATTGCAAAGCGGGTACTGTAATTGCTGTAAAAAAATAATAAAGGGCGAAGAGATAGAGGAAGCCACTAATAATAAATTACATAACTCATTACAGGCGAAAGTGCTTATGCTGCAAGGGTTTCATTGCTCCAGCCGGGTTTTTCGATGTTTCATACTTCAGTTGACAGTTGTTTGTTTACATCCAGCACGTGCTCGCTAATTTTGGTAAGAAAATTTTTAAATTTCTTCAATTTAGCAATATTTTCACCCCCAATTTTGCATCTTTGCAGAAAATATGACTCCTGGACCTCCTGCATCTTCTTTCCGAGAAAAATCATCTGCTGTTTCGAAGAAAAATCTTATAAATTCTGATGGTGAAACAAACCACTCCCCGTCCAAGAAAGTAAAATTGAATGAAAAGTCCATAGCACTGCGGAGGGCCAAAGAATTGCGCAAGAGAGAAAAGAAAAAGGCACCAAAGGTGAAATTGAATAAAATTGGTGAGGAATCAGTACTCACAGTATGTGCTAAGGAGAGAAAATCAATAATTTATGAAGATCTTCGGCATTTGCTGTCGAGCTCTCTCCTGGGCAAGTTGTCCCCGGATCCGAATCCTCGCTGGTGTAACTTGGAAAAAATGGAGAAAATCTCCCAGACAGTGGTATTGATTGTGGAAGGTTTGACACTAGGACATTTTAGCAAACATCGACAATCCTTTCCTTTGTGCAAAGAGATTTTTCTCTCAAGGATTGACACACTAATGCCAAATTGTGGCCATGGCCAGGTATTTCAGGAGCTTGTAGAAATCCCAATTAGTGATGGGAAGAAAAAGGAACTATTAGAACAGCATGGAAGCCTGGGAAAAGCCCTAGAAGTGGAGAGTTTCTTGATTGAAGAAGAGAGGGCAGAAATTTATAACAGCCGGGAAGTTAAGGATAACTTTTCTCGAGTAAAATTGCTTCTGTCACCATTGCAGATGATCGATTCTAAATTCCCACTTCCCTTCAAAGGAGCCGCCTACACTAAGAATTATGTCTTCACGAAGGATACTTATGCTCCTGTTACATCAAAAAGTCCCATGTTTGCTTTGGATTGCGAAATGGTGATGACATCCTCCGGGGTCACAGAAGTCTTCCGGCTGTCCATCGTCAATGAGGACTGTGAGAGTGTGTATGAGACCTTTATTCGTCCACAGCGTTCGGGAATTGACTACGAAACGGGTTTTTCGGGAGCTACGGCGGATCTAATCAAGTTTGCCTCGAAAAGTCTCAAGGAAGTTCAGAATGACGTTCGTAAGCTCCTTTCACCGGACGCAATCCTCGTGGGACATAGTTTGGATGTCGATTTAGAAGGTCTAAGCATGATACATCCCTATGTCATTGACACAAGCATCATTTACAATGTTAGGGGAGATAATAAACGAACCAGGTTGCAGGAATTGGCTAAAATGCATCTAGGAGAAACAATCCAGTCCAATTCCCTGGGACACGACTCCATCGAGGACAGTATCACTTCCATGAAGTTGGTAAAGTTAAAGCTATCAAAAGGCTTGCAATATGGAGATGTCCTTCTGGGAAAACTACAAGATACAGGATTTGACATAAATTCCTTAGGAGGCTTGATTCCAGTCACTGATGACAAAATCATCTCAGAAAATCTTTTTGGGCATCTCCTGGCCAAGAAATCCAATGCAAAAGTCAGCATTGTCGCTTCTGAAAACACTGCGCTGAACTACGAGAAGTTCATTCCCAAGCAATGGAGAGGAAACGAAAGAATCTCCATTAGCATAAGGAAGAACAATAAAGCAGCAATTGTGAAATCCTGCAAATCTCTCCCGGATGCTACTTTTAGCATCACTCACCTTGCCCTGGATGACAATCACTTGGCAGCGGATCAAGTAGAACCGACTCTGGATAAAGTTGATCAATGGATTGATCAAATCTACAATTCTGTGGCCGTTAATGGACTCTGCCTTGTGATTTTTAGTGGATCCAGGGAGTCTCGCAGTGGTCTCTCTTTCGTAGAATTTCGCAAAGTGGAATCCATCAACAGAGAACAGTTTTTATCAGAGTAAGGTAAGAATTTAATACCATTTAATAAAAATATTTGTTATCAGAAAGTTTTTTTTGTTTTTAAATAAATTTATCTCCAAAATATTTATCGCTATCTCGTCACAAAAATATTTTAAAAAAAATGAAATAAAATATTAAATTGTTGATAAAAACTACGAGGAAAAAAAATTCCATGTTAAGTCGAGACACAGAACAAAATGCTGATTTATGGTTCTATTCCAATGAAAAATGAAAAGGGGAAAAATCTTTCTCTTGAACTTCTTTTTTATCACATGACAGTTCTTAAGTGCTTCTACATTATCGACTTTTATTGTGTTGGTTCCTGTCACGACTGTTTAGTGATTTTAGATTTACAGTAGAGTTTCTCAAATTTGACTCACTCCTCAAATTTGAACAATATTTTCAAAAACGTAACGGAATTCATGTAAAATTCACTTTTCCTAAATTAAGGAAAACACCTTTAGAGAATTTTATCAATTTAATTTGTTGTTAATTAGGCGGAATTTGTTAAAGAAATTGATATAATACGACAATATTGAGGAAACACCAGAGAAATATAGTTCTACAGTAGACTCTCTCTCAATTGTGCATTTGGGGCGAAATGTCATCCGGTTTATCGATAGATTTGGGCGTCAAAAACTTTGTAAATTCCACAAAAGCGCTCAATTATAAAGAATCACGATAAAATAAGAAGAACTACAGCGAATTTGAGCAAATTAGCTTCATAATTAAGCGTGAAAATTGTCAACAAAATTTTTTGCCCGATTGAGAAAGAGCCGATTGAGCGAGAGTCTACTGTCTACTGTAATTCAGACTCCATGCACAATTTCTTTTACATAACCTCATATTTTACATTTTGAATGCAACCGTCGTCCAAATTTAAGGAACTCGACTGTAGAACACGGCAAGGACTGCGGAAAACAGTCGAGACAGGAACCTACACAAACAAAAGTCGATAATGCAGAAGTACTTGAGAACAGTATAGTGTTAAGAACAAAGTTCAATGGAAATATTTTCACTTTTCATTAAAATGTTCTTAACACTTTTCTTTCTTCTTAAAATTTTTCCCAAGTCCTTGCCGTATTCGAAAACCATCAAACAGTCGAGTTCAATTTTAATTGGTATAGGTAGCACCATTAACCCTGAACTGAGCTCAGTAATGACGTAAATATGGTAAATATGTGCCTCGGCTTACCGTTTATTCAATGTACTAAAAAGACTAAAAATAATGGAGGAAAATAATTTATTTCGTTTTACCAATGAGTTATTTTTTTTACCGATTATCGGTTCAGAATTGCCTTGAACTATATGAATCAGTTACAAAAGATCGCGCAACAGAGCTATTAGTAAATAATCGGTTCTTAACCGGTTAATTTCCGGCACAAAACCGATTAAAATTCTTTCTGTCTGTCGTATATTGCAAAACCTTTCCATCGAACTGAACACCACCTCATTCGGTTGAGAAATACGCTATCTAGAACCTCTTGAAACTGTAACCTTGGAAAAGCAGAAGGAATCCTTGAATTGACTTATGGGGGAGGAGTTTGGCCTCTATGTCTTATGGTGGCCTGATAGCTAGACTGATCAAATGGACAGAGAGACCAGATGGACCAAGAGCATGACGTCATTTCTTAGAAATCATCTGAAACGTAAAGATATGTTGAAAAAAAATTGTGTCCATTTTTCTTTCAACACTGTTTTCTCGGTTGTTCGGCCAGTAAATGAAATTTGATCAATAAAAAAATATAAAGCAAAAGATGGCTCCGGCACACCTTTTAGATCAGGAAAATTTCATAAAGTCGAAATTCGGATCCCCTTCTTTCTCACATATTTTGCATATGACTATATTCTTTCGCATACCAAATTCGATTGAGCTAAATTGAATTTGGAGTGATGTTTAAGAGAAGAAGAGTGTTAATATTTTCGAACTCAAAATTGGACTGAAGTAAATTTAATTTGGTATGATGTTCAAAAGAAGAAGATGAGTGTTAAAGAGTAGGATATACATATGCAAAACTTTTAAGAAGGAAAGGGATGTGAATTTCGACTTTACGAAATTTTTGCGATCTTAATGGCTCTGGCACATCTTTTAAATCAGGAAAATTTCATGAAGTCGAAATTCGCTTCCTTTTCCTTCTTATACGTTTTGCATATGTCTATCGCATTCTTTCGCACTCCAAATTCGATTGAGCTAAATTGAATTTGTTGTGATGTTTAAAAGAAGAAGAAGAGTACGAAAGAATGAGATAGACATATGCAAAGCTTATGAGAAAGAAAGGGATATGAATTTTGATTTCATGAAATTTTCCTGATCTACAAGGTGTGCCTGATCCATAAAGATATGCAGAAGCCATTAACCCTTTAACGACGAGACACTTTTTACGGACCGAAAATCAATAATAAAAATTAAACCGATAAACAAAATTTATAAAACGTTTTACATCTAACTTTGGAAAGTTCAACAGAGTTTGATTCGGTGCATTTTTTACCTCTACGTGCAATATAGGGACAAAAATACCCCGAAACTTTAAGTAATTTTTCTGACAATAACAATGAAAAATAATTTTCAGTCTAATGAAAAATATTACGTATGAGTAATGTTATTTGTTATTCCCAAAAGGGTTTTGCTTAGAAAAAATTGGAAATATAAAAAATAATTAAAATCATTTTTCAATATGTGAATTTAAAAATTCGCCATTTTTAAGCTTAAATATTTAGTATATAGCAAATAACTGTAGACTGGCAAAAAATATCCTAGATTCGTTCAACCTTCTGCTTTGCAATTACGTACAAACATAAAGAAAAAATAACTTTAGGTAGTCAGGAAAACTTATTTTCTTTATGGGACACCGGTGTTCCAATCGTCCTTAAAGGGTCAAGATCGTTAAGATCATTAAAAATCGATCTTTAAAAGCAGACTCGTATCTTCGATACTGATATTTAATCATTGTGTCAAACTTCTTCAATTATTAAAACTTAAATATCCAAATTACACAAAAAAAGAAGCTGAAATGGAGAATTCAAACATCTTTAAGTTTTCTTTAAGTTGAAATCTGGTTAAGAGAAACCTTTTAAACCTTGAAACTTTAAACCCTTTAAAGACAGAGAATTTTAAAGCAAGATTGAAATAGATAGAGCATTTATTACTCATTAGTCTTTGTCTCTGAATTAGAAATCTCTAATTTTGACACTAAAATCTTTGAATGTTCTCTATCTTCTTTATCTCTGAATTGAGAAAATTAATCAGTTGGTACTGTTTAGTATATTCACTGAGAGAAATCCAAAAAAGTTAAAATAACATTACGAAAATGTTAATTTTACCCTGCATTATTGATCCGAAATCGGTGTAAATATTATGCTTTTAGGTGTATTAGGTGTTAAAGTTACCCTTTTCCATGTTAATTTTACCCTTAAAAAGAGGTAAAATTAACATTAAAAAATGTTGATATATTTTTTACACATAAAAATGTTAAAGTTATGAGGAAAAAAGTTAATCGCACCCCCGTATTTTTCTCAGTGTTAATATTGGCTTGATATCCTTAAAATTGAATACCTGAAGTAGTTTAATTTTCTTGTATTATTTGTTTTGCATTCGGGAGCTTAAGACACTTCTTCAATGCCATTGAAGTTCAATCCGGCGTATATGAAGTTCGCCGGCGTTATTCTGGTTCGTGATGTGATTCATCCACGATCAGCATAGAGTATAATGGTGGAGGCTGTCCGTGTATAAAGCCCAGTCGGGTGAGTACTCGTGGTTTAGTCCACATTTCCTCGTTGCAGGAGAAGCATATATCGCGAAGTCAGTGCGACAAGTCAATCCTAAGAACATCGTACCATCTCTTTTTGCTTCTGAGTTTGACCCAATTTTCATATCGTTATATTCTCAGAAGGAAAATTCACGCATACTCACACTTTCCTCTGAAGCCATCAGGAAAATTCTCTGTTAGTGTTAGAGTGAGCGCATGGGCAGGAAATATAGGGAGTGATAAGGATAAATAGTGCTTTTCTCTCGTGTTTTCACAGCAATCAGGTGAGTGGGTTTTCCCATTCAGTGTCTCCTCTAGTGTCCCCCAACAAAGAATTTTTGTAAATTTTCTTGTGAGTGAAAATAAGGTAATAATTTCCTTTTAACAATTGTGTAGCTGACAAAAAATGTGCCAATTGAATTGTCGCGACTTTTGGATGAAAGAGATTCAATGAGAAGTGTGTGGATTTATTTGAGAAATCGACTTTTCTAATTCGGCCCCCAAAACGTTTCCCAATTGATGGCCTTTCCAAAAAAAAACCCTAGTTAACTCCAAAAAACAACCTGTTTTGCAAAACTTTTCCCAAAAATCAAATTATTCCTCTATTTGTTGGTGTCATTTTCTTATCAAAAATTTGCCTAAAATATTGACTAAAATCTGAAAGTGAAGTAAATGTTTTGAGGGTAAATATGAAGGGACAAGTGGAAATGTGAAGCCAACGAAATGGTACTGTTTCTCAGATCAATTTATTGTTCGACAAATAAAATATATTTTTTCATTTTATTTCTATCTACTGCATGACAATTAGATAATTAGTCATCTCCCATTAACAAAGGCAACATATTGGGCACAGAAATAGGGAAAATATCAATGGATAGGATAAAAGAAAAATCTTGAAAGAATTCTGGGAAAATTTAGCAATAAAAATACAGATAGAACCACTTGCTAAACAGAGTGAAAATACACAAAGTAGAATTCTTCGCATATTGATGGCTCTCGTCGCATTTGAGTCAGCATGTTCTAAATTTATCCCTGTGAAACCTTTCGCAATTTTCCTATCACTGATTTCTTACTGGAAAATCTCAAGTTTGTTGAGAGCTAAACTGGGAGACAGCAAAAAGGAAAAAAAAGTTCTCGGCAAGTGTCTCTCTGTTTTGTTTTTTTTATTTTTAGAAAATTGCTCAATATTGTGCATATTTTGCGTCTTGGAAGATGAAAATGATAAAATATGATATTCATCTGCTATAACTATATTTAGATTATACGAAAATCGTGTTTTTTTCTATCTAAACTGCAGCAAATCTTAAAAAGCTTAAAAAGAAGAAGACATCGTAATATTAATATGCATCCGGCGTACCTGTTAGATGAGAAAATTTCATGAAATCAAAATTCGTGTCCCTTTCTTTCTCAAGAGCTTTGCAAAGTTTTGAACAAGAAGAAAAGTGCAAAAGAGTAGAATAGACATAGGGTAAAGTGATATAAGTTGGACATAGTGTTACAAGTTGGACAATTCGCCGGTACAAGTTGGACATGGCTTTTTTCTTGATAAATACAGTACAAAATTCTTTTTTAAGCACAAGGAACCAAATTATAAAACTACTAAAGCATTAAAAATATACAAAAAATGAAGTACTAAATTTATCAAGAAAAAAGGCCCTATCCAACTTTGTACCATTGCATTGTCCAACTTGTACCACTTTACCCTATGCTAAACTACATGTGAATTTTGATTATATGAAATTTTTTTGCTCTAAAAGTGTACCGAAGTCATTAAGAATAAATTCTTTAATTTTAATTCTTCGTCTTTATTACAATTCTTTAATCTTTCGTCTTTAATTTACGTCTCGTGAGCGTTACAAAAAATCCATTTAGATTTGAGTGCGAAAGAGGGAGATGTAATTGTGCAATGAGTTTTAAAAAGTATTTTTTTCTAATATTTTAAAAATTTATACCAGAACCAGAAGTATCATCAAAATCTGAATTTAGATTTTGATCGGCATTTGAGTATTTTTAAATCTATTTTACAATATAAATATCCATTTATAGCAGTGTTTGCAGGTGGTTTTAATATCCTGAAGCTTTAGTGAGATATATGGAGTAGGTATTAATAATCCTTATTGTTACAAAATCTGATTCCAATAGGACCCGAATGGGTTTCAATTGGACTACAGATTCTGAAGAATATCAGCAGAAAGTCTATAAAATCCTGTCTTTTTTACCAAGTGTTTGCCAACTTAAAGAGCAAAATCAATTTCTTTCAATGTGTTTAACACTTTACTTCTGAGACATGTGTCTAATCAGGAACAATAGAACAGAAGATAATAATACCGTCTATACAATTTTTTATATAAATAAAACGTGTTTCGGCTCATTTTCATAGCAATTTGTTGCATATTGATCAACATAATAGCTCGATTTATATTATTATTCCCAATTTTGTATGAAATATAATATTTAGATAATTCATCCTTAGATTACTGTGGTTTAAAACAAAAGTCCATTATATATCATCTATTAATAATTAAAATAATTATGATTTTCTTTAAAAATTAGAATATTTTTAGAATATACCTTAACTTTTCTAATTTCTTATCAATCTAGATTTTTGGAAAACTATGACTTAAGATTGGACAATATAAGCAACTGAAACACTAAATTAATAAAAAAAACAATTAAATTTGTTGCTATTTTGAATTTTGAGATCACCGGAAACTGGGCTAAGCCTTAGCGCTGGCCTTACTCTTTATTGTACTTACTTAAAAGTAAGGTGAAGTTCCCCCGAGTCGACCGGTTCCTCGACTCGACCGGTAGTCAATATTTGAATGTTTTAATGGTGAATTTCTATAAAATTGTCACTGATTCGTGTTTATTTATGAAATAATTGACCTACTAATGTTAGATCTTATGCCAAATATTAGTGCGAATATAAATAAATTGAATAACTAACTCTACCGGTCGAATTGAGGAACCGGTCGACTTGAAGGCCCTTTACCTTACTCACTCCATCAGTTAAGAGCACGGGGAGAAACGGGAACCTTTAAAATTTACCTTTTTTCTTCAATTTTTAAGTGAAACTGGACCTTACCATAATATAATTCAGCTCCATAAACCAATATGTAGCTGAAATTCTATGATGATAGGCTTAGTTCCATCAAAAATTTAAAAAAAATGTCCAATTTTAAATCTGCCCCTATTCAAAGGTACCTCACTTCCCATATTTTAATTGAGATTTGTAATGTAGTACATAAAAAGGGGTTATTTTGAACATTTTAAAATGTTAATTTTAATAAGCATACCAATTAAATTTCCGGATTTTCCTATTTATTGTACACTTTAGGAGATTTCAGGACTAAAAAGTTTTCAAGACCGGAAATTTTCAAAATGATCATAAGAGCCTATTCATAAAGATTGCTCATCGAAATTCAATTTAAATTTCAATTTATTGTGACACTCATCGTCAGATTTTTCTTTAGACTAGATTAATACGATTCAATAATTTTTTTATTGATGCAATGGAGTCCACTAGACGTTATCTCTTCCTAAAGCGTATCAATCACAATTTTTTAATTTTTACAATAGAAAACTTTTTATTAAAATTTTTTACTGGCAATTTGTTAAGATACAGATTTGCAATGTATTTATAATTTCAGTCCAGACTTTGTTGTTTTTAGCTTAGTCTTATTTATAATTTCATAAAAACGTGAAATAGAAAATATTTACACAATTATGTATATTTTTATGTAATTAATAAATATTCGTATTAACCATAAAATATTTTATTTATAAATATTTTTTGGTCTATCGATATAATAATAATTAAAATTAACTCAAAAAACGCGAATATAAGCATTTATTTCAAAATAGTATGAAATTTAATTGTTTAGAAAATCCGTCCGGCTGTTTCTTTTCCCATCAAAATTGCATAAAAATATGAAACGGATATACACGACAATATTTATTAAATAAATATAATAATAAAATCTTAACAATTATTGTTTATAATTATTAGTTATTGTTGTTTATCTTTTTTTGTAATTAATGATATTTATTGATCAAATTTTTATATTGATTGAAAGAACGCGAATATTACTATTCCAAAATATTATGAAACTTACATTTTTCTTCTATACAATATACTCTTCTAGATACCGATTTAATTTAGATATATTATTATCTAATAGGGGTAGGTGGGACTACTTTGTGCTTTGAGGCTACATTGATATTGATTTTTTCGCATATTTTTAAAGGAAACTGGACTTTAACAACATAAAGTCGACGGCTCAGAATATAAAACGAATAAGTCACGAATGGGCAACTTTATAGGAGAGCGATTTTAAGCTGATATTTTACATGCTGAGTATAGGATTTTTAAGATTTGGAAGCCCTATAACATTATTAATTATTCCGGTGTAATGTTTACAGGACAGGTAGAGGATGTCAAGGACTACCCTAAAAGCGAAAAAAATGAATATTGCAAAAAACCGACTTATTCGACTTATATTCTGAGCCGTCGATATAATTTAGAGAGACGAAACATTTGTGGATCTAAAATAAAAATCGTAAGGCCCAGTTTCCTTTAGAAATATGCGAAAAAATCGTATATTAATGTAGTCACATAGTTCAAAGTAGCTCACCTCCTCCTATGTCTGTATCTAGGATGATTAATTAACGGATGGAGCATTTTAATTCAGAAATGGTATATTTTTCTTAAATTCTTTATAATTTTTAAGTCTTAGGTCCCACAAAAATAAATATAACACGAAATGGTAGGCACTTGTACAGAAAATATATTTTTATTGAATTTAAAATGTTACTGGTGTTACAAATAGAAAATTTGTCAGAAAAATTCAAAAAATTGCGAATTTTACGACTTTTTCGTATAGTTTTTAGGAACTGTTGTCCTCGTGCAATCATTATAAATTTTGAGCCAATAACATAACATGAGATACTCTTTCATTTGGTAAAAGTTTTAAAATGATTGCATTTGGTTTTACACTAAAACTAAAAAATCACTTAAGAAAAAATATACCATACTTTTGTACGGAAAATGTATGAGAATGCTACGCCCTGGTATGTATATATTGACTGGATTTACCTTCTTTGAAAAATATTGCATAAATTTATGATATTACAATACTTATTACCCTCTGGTATCACACTTGAATAATAAAATGTTTAAAATGTTTCACATTAAATTAATGTCGTTAAGCAGCGTCCTAAAATGTGACTAGTGTTTATGAATTACTTAATATTTAGAATTTGACCTATTTTTTGATAAATGGTAAACTTGGCCCGAGAACTTTAGTTTAAATTGATTCAAAGCATTAATATGTTTCTACATCAAAAATTAATTTGAATCGCTTAATCGCATTAATGCTATAGATGCTATAGGTCTAATTTTAATCAATTTTTGCGAGCCAAGTTTACCTTTCTAGATCAAATTCTATAATATTTAATCACAAATTACACTTAGAACGCTGGTTAGCGACAATTATAGTGATTCGCAACACTAGAAAGACAATCTCTTTGATAAATGAAGTAATATTCTCAATATTTCAATATATTGGTAATTTTTGTCCACAGAGTGGTTTATTTTATAATTATAACAAAATTATAATTATTATATTTTCTTTCGTGAAAATTAATTATGGTATTTGACTTTGTTTTATCTTAGTGTTGTTTCCAACTGGACTAAGTGGTTAAATGGTAAAAAGTTCTAAGGTTTCTTATTATTTTGACCGTCATTTCATCGCCCTACAATCAGAGATCCAAAAGGATATATATCATGAAATTGGATACATCTTATCACTGGTTCTATATTTGACCAAATTTGATAATATAATATAGAATCTAAATCGGATATTTCTACCAAAAGTACAACTAGAACCGAAATTGTATTCAAAAAACGAAACCCTAAATATCTCAACGCTGTTGAACCGATTTTGATGATTACTTGGGCATAATGTATAATTTACATTATGATTCCGTTCTTTATTGAACTTTAAATACTCTAACTTCTCGAACTCAGCCCACATAAAGATTTTAATGTATCAACATCGAATTTCATCATGACTTTTGATATTTCGTATTGTGATTTTTCCTTTCGATGATCAATGTTAGACTTTTGTGCCCATGTCTCCTAGCTACAGACAAAACGCGTATATAGATGGTAAATATCCAGATAAATCAAGAAGAAGTAGTTCATTAAAATTCACTCTAAAAGATACATCTAAAAAATTGCAAGTTGTTTGTTGAAATGAATTAGTCATTTTCGTTTCTGCTTATTTACCATAAATTTGCATAATGATACTTTATTCAATTTCAATTTATAATCTACAAAAAAACGACAAGATTCAACCCTCTTACAATACTGTGTCAATAGAAATATTAAAAGTAAAAACTAATATAATAAAAATGAAAGGTAATGTCAAAGGATACAGGAGCTTAACGAATTGATTTAGAAGGAATCTCTTAAATTTATAATTAATTCCGAGTTCATTTTTCATAGCATAACATAAAAGCCAGGATATATCAATCCAAAGAAAAGTATTGTGAAATATAACATAGCTTTCATATTATTTTGAAATGCCATTATTTGCATTATGTGAGTTAATTCTGTTACAAATATTAATCGAATGGTCTTCTAAATATTTGTTTACCCTATACATAAGAAAATATTTTGCACTCCATACATTGTTATCTTTCAAACAGTTGATGTCAAAAAATCATGTTTTATTGAAATTAAACAAGTAAATAAATGAAAAGTTAATCTCATGTTTATTTATGTTTGTCTCAATCTCAGTTACACTGAAATTTCATCGAAACTGAAGGTGAAAGTTCTGAGAGATATTCGCCATCAACTTTTCGATTATCAATATTCCGATTTTAGCTACAATAATCTTATGAAATTTGTCAATTTGGAAGAGTTGTAGTGTAGCATTTAATGAGACCTTTCCAAATCATCATCTAGATTTAGAAATAAACTCTGACAATTAGAACCGGAGCTCCAGTCCTAATTAAGATCGATTTTTTGACACATAAAAACTTAACTCAGGGGTGACATGATCTTATTTTCGATACTATCGACTGTCGATTCTGAAAAATTTAAACGATAGCTGTACTTCCTGTAGATAATATAGATATTTATCAACAGTTACATTCTTTTAAGAATGTCACAATGAATGGCCTAACAATGCGTAAAAAGTCGACATTCACTTAATCTAACAGATATAGATTTATCGATACTATCGATTCGATAGTGTCGAAAAGTTATCATTCCACCCCAGGTCATTAAAATCAATAGAATTCAGGTTTTGTTTAAATCAAAAGCTCTAGGCCCATCTATAACATACCAAACTTTAAGACAGCTCTATGTGATAGAGGCTGAATT
The DNA here is from genome assembly GCF_024763615.1 of Phlebotomus papatasi. Taxonomy (NCBI): domain Eukaryota; kingdom Metazoa; phylum Arthropoda; class Insecta; order Diptera; family Psychodidae; genus Phlebotomus; species Phlebotomus papatasi. Next base: position 98,095,929 of record NC_077223.1, read on the forward strand.
ATTGAGAAAATAAAATTTAGTGGTGTTCCACTATGGCGGATGCCACCCTTATTGCCGAAAATTTCTTATTGGTATCTCTTTTCGTTCTTTCTTATCGGGTATCATATTCGTAATCTATGAGTACCTGTGAGATTCTGAAGAATCTGAGTAAAAAAAATAATACATTTTCTTCCAAGTCTGAGATATTGCATATTATGACCGCAGGTGCTATCAGTTGAATCCCATTTTAGGTTGGTCATTTAAGAATTACTCAAGATGTCTACCCTGCGATAAATATAAAATCAATAGAAGTAGCTGAAGTGATTCAGATTTATGACTGCAATGTGACAGTAATTAAATAATCACAATTTAAATAAATATACGTAGAATCTTGGCTTTGAAGAACTATACGAAGATATTTCAGAAATAAACTTTTTTTTGACTATCATGAAATTTTATATATTTTCCATTCAATTTTAATTTATTCATTGGCTCACAAAACAGACTTAGTGTTTTCTTCTTGGACGTGCACTTATGTACATAGATCGTGGATCAGTGGATAAAGTGCTGTCTGGACATTTCACTATGATTTGAGGATATGACTCAGATATCCCGAGATCACGTGAGACAACATTTAAGATGCTATTTTTAATTATCGTATAGGAGTCTGAAGATTTCTCAATGAATGAAATAGTAAAATAAAGGAGAAAATGGAAGACAAGTTTCGACATGTACAATATATTTATTGCACATATATATTATATTTACGATATATTATATATTGTGAATCTTTTGAATGAGTAGCATACATCGGTTGAATTATAGCAACTGAGCGACTACGCGGCAAAGCGGTTAGTAACGAATACAGATACAAAGGAAATGCAGATAAACCAGTAGCTAATCCAAGCGACAAAATGTTAATTGATATGTAAAAAACGACCGAATAACAAATCAAAATTTATAGGATATGGATATGGATCAATCATCAATACTTAACTTAAATTTAAGTAGAGGGGGGGCTGGTACTACTTTGAACTGTGAGGCTACATTGATACATATAGAATTTTTTCGCATATTTCTAAAAGGAAGCTGGGTCTTAATTGTTAATTTAGATTTTAGATCCACAATTGTTTTGTATATTTAAATGACATTACATTAAAGCCCAGTTTCTTTTGGAAATACGCAAAAAATATAGTCGTATAGCAATTTAGTCCAACAGCTCAAAGTAGCCCCACCTCCCCCAAAAAGTATCGAAACGACTTTTGAGATTTTATCTCTTACTATAAAATAAATTATTCTCATTTATAAAGAAACTTCATCAACTGTGATATGATCCTATATAGGGGAACTATGTTAAACTCCAGACAGCTTACAATATCGGACACCTTTTTGTTTCTTAAAACTTCAGCTTTATTTAATTTCCAGAAATTGTAAAACACTAAAGAAACAAAAAATCGGCGCCCCCCTGCATACAAAATTTATAAGAAATATCTTTGGAAGAGTTCCTGAACGACAAGGGACTTTAAGAAACTTGGTGTCCGATATAACACTCAAAGCAATATTAATATTTTTGTTAAATTTTAAATGAATTATGAATAATTATAGAGAAAATAATTATAATAAAATTTTTTAAGGTTTGAAAGAAAACTAATGAAAAAGAAGTAGGGGAAAGTACTCTCCCTTCGAATGTTCATGCCTTCGAATAAAGTGCATTTCTTTTATTTTTCCTAAGAGACTTATACACATAATTGTCACGTAATTATCAAATTGATGATATAAGCTAACTAATATTTAAAATAAATGTGTAAAACTCTTAGGAAAAATAAAAGAAAATTTTCATTATTCGATGGCATGAATGTCCGAAGGGAGAGTACTTCCCTTAATCAAAAAATTAGTTTATATAAAAATATTACATTTAAAATTTAGATCTTTGGGGCTTAAGGGAAACTGGCGCAGTAGTAAACACGGGGTAGTTGTAAACACTGATATTTATGTCTGCATCTACACTATACTTATGTCGAATATATGTTAAGACAACGAGGATCCCTATAGGGGAAAGTGCTCTCCCTTCGAACGTTCATGCCTTCGAATAATGTGAATTTCTTTTGTTTTTCGTAAGAGATTTACACTAAATTATCACGGAATTATCAACAATTGATGATAAACCAACTAATATTTAATAAAAATGTGTAAGTCTCTTAGGAGAACTAAAAGAAAATTCACATTATTCAAAAGCATGAACGTTCAAAGGTGGAGTACTTTCCCCTAGATCTAGTCCTAGTCTATATGAATTTAATTAATATTTAATTAAAAAAACATCGCAGAGTTTACAACTATCCCAGTTTTCCCTATGTGCAACATGTTTGGAATTTGACACAATTTCCCTGAATTTGATTTCATATTTTCGATAAGAGTTCCATATTTAGTAATTCTTTTTTTTATTTTCAACCACAAAATCATCGTGTACGTTAAATTGTTTAAATACATTTTAAGATTGTGCGATTAAACATTGCTCCAAAATGACTATAAAACCATTGAGAATAAATTAATTTGAATGGGATTCTTTGTGATTTGCGGAAGAAAGAGAATTAATTTACAGGAAGGCGTGAAAAATCACTGATAGTTCTTTTCTTACAGTTTTACTTCTATTTACCATTGAAGTTTCATGTCTTTGACTATTCATTGGCTACCGATATTGAACTTGATATTGATACATATTGCCTGAAGTTCAATGTTGTCTGAATCAGACGGTAAAATGCGTTTTATAAATGATGGTGCAATAAAAAAATGGGCAGAAAATATGGCTAGAAAGGAAATATTAGGAAGACTGGCTAGCAAATATTAAGTGAATTAAGAGAAAATGTAGAATCAGTCGACCCGCATATCATCACTTTGTGCAATATCGTTGTTGCTGTTGAATTCAAATAGAAAAAACTTTATCGTCCCCTCTTTTAAATTAATTGTAGAAGAGCAAAACTAAAAGAAAGAAGAGAATTCTCAGCAAGTCTGCGAAATCATCATCAAATTCTTTTTCTGATATTATTTGAGTGTTTTATTGGTTTTATTCCCACTCCTTCCGCTGTGCATTTTAATCGCTACGATTTTGATCTTTTGCACCTCACCATGTGCCCGAGAAGTTACACTTGATTAGTTTTTGCCTCGCTATAATTCATTTAATTATTCCAAAAAATCATACACATTCTATCACCATGAAAAAAAGAGATAATCAATGCGTAAAAATCTTTTCGCACTTAATTATTTCCTCATTATCAGCATATTAAATATTTTAATTTGCACATATGAGTGATGTTTTTAGATTATGAATATTCTTTGTATATTATCAGACTTATTGTAGAATTTGTATCGATTTACCGAGGTTTTTTTCTTTTAATACTTCTGAGAGAAAGATCTTTTCTTAACATTTCTCAGAAATACCTTATCTCATGCTTAATGTATTTACTACTCGTAAACGCTCTATATATTTGTCACATAAAATGTGATAAATGCCTCAAATCAAATTAAGTATTATAAGAATTATCTCGAGATGAATTGCATTATATTCAGCAACGCGAGGTCTGGGATATGCCCAAAAATTTTCATATTTGAAAAATAATTTACAATTTACAAAATGAATCAAATTTGAACTGTGTTATTTATTGAATCAACACCCCAATTTTCTAATCTCTATGACTTTTCCGTAATATTTCTCTGATCGTTTGGTGTAATCAATTAAGCTGATAAGAATAATCTCTAGCAAATTGTCGGAAAAGCTTACATTTTTTTGCAGCTAACACAAAAGATCGAAAAGATGCAAAATTCAATGTAAAGTGATTGATTTCATTATTGGCTATAATTAAGCACACTTTATCAGATAAAACCATTTAAGATTATTTTTCACTAGCTTCTGAGCTTACTTCAAATCTTATGATTGCTGAAGTGAGGTGGTCTGCAATAAATTATATTATTTCTTCTTAGTAAATAAATTATAAAATGTATAATGTTTCCGCTCAAAACCAAAAACTTCACTCACGCATTTTAATAAAACTCGGTAAATTCACTATCAATATTAGCTCATTGATAAGGATTCCCCATGTTTATCTCTTTTAATGATAGCGCACTCACAGTGGCTTTTCTTTTCTTCTCACTTATATTTTTAGTGAGTCATAGTGATTGAAAATATATATAAAACTAATTCTATAGATTAATTAAAAGACAAATTGAGTGTGTAAACTCACTAGAGATGTTTCCATTATTTACAAATTTCAACAAAACTGATAATTTATAATAACAATGCAATATAAAATTTCGGACAACGTAGAATTCCGGACAAATAGGACAACGCAATTTTAAGTTCGGACAACTCTCTTAAAATTTAATAAAAAGGAATTCATTTTAATAAACTTTAAATTCAGAATTGCATAAAATTACAAGATTTCAAAGTCAGAGCTTCCAAATTGATTTGTCCAGAATTTCGCGTTGTCCGGAATTTGAAATTTTATCCTATATCTACACACAGCCTCCAGATTTGGAAGCCTAACATGTTTTTTTTAACATCTCAGCAGTTCTATAAAAATCTATTAAGTTTACACAAATCACATTCAGAGAAGCACAGCTTCCATAAGGTCATATAAGATTATCACTAGCTTTGTACAATATAGCATTCCCCATAAAGCCGAACAATTTATAAATTGATTTTTAAGTGAACAAAAATATCCATATTAAATTCATATTTAATAGTAAGCAAAGGTTTCATCAATTCATCAATTAAAATTTGTCATAAATTTTTCTCGGATTGTCTTATACTGAAATTCAAAGTAGAATGGGGAAGCCACTAAATAAGTGCAATGGTGTATGGCATTACTTTGATTAGATAAAAAATTAATGGGAGGTAAAAAACATTGTCTATTGATTCATTGGTCGTTTAAAATTATTTAGAAAAGTATGCTTATAAGTAGTTTAAATATTTAAAAAAGATCTATTTGATATGATAAAAATTAAAAATTATTGTTTATATTTATAATTTTGAGTTTCTTGCATTTTCTTTTTATTTTGAGAACAAAAGCTTTTTTTTGCTTTGGAAAGTTATCATTCTTTCTAAATAGTCAGAAAATGGTTTTTGTTTTTGGGACACCGGTGTCCCACTCGTCCTTTAAGGGTTAATGCAATGAAATAGTTGTTATTGAGATTAGATTAAATTAAATTAAATAATTTGTGATCAATAAAGCAACTAGAATTCCTCTATTTCTTTGTATCTCCTCCATCAACATTTCCGACTGAGGACACTGGTAAAAATATAAGGATCAAAGGGGCTCCTTTGAAAGTACCGACTTTTTGAAGATTATTAAAAACTACATAACATAAATGAATAGAAACAATGGAAAATTTATCTTTAGTGTTCGCTCAGATGAGAGAAACCTGGGGTGGAATGATAACTTTTCGACACTATCGAATCGATAGTATCAATAAATCTATATCTGAGATTAAGTGAATGTCGACTTTTTACGCATTGTTAGGCCATTTATTGTGACATTTTTAAAAGAATGTGACTGTTGATAAATATCAATATTTAGTTCCAGGAAGTCCTGCTATCATTTAAATGTTTCAGAATATACAGTCGATAGTATTGAAAAAAAAGTTATCATGTCACGCCTGTTTTAAGTTATTAAGTTTACGATAAAATACGTTCCATCGTGCTAAATGTACCATACAAAATTTTAGGAGACACCACCAATGAATCTATCAAAACGTCAAATACGATCCAATTTGACCGTTTTATTTTAATCAGTATAAGAGGGAGGTCATAATTAATTTACTGCGAGAGTAAAGAATAGTCTATCGTATATGCATTTCCCTATTAAAATAGCCGGGTTTTTCACCACTGAGAGAAATCCGAAAAAGTTAAAATAACATTCCGGAAATGTTAATTTTTCCCTGCAGTATTGATCCAAAATCGGTGTAAATATTACCCTTTTTAGGTGCATTAGGGGTTAAAGGTACCCTTTTTCATGTTAATTTTACCATTAATAAGGTGTAAAATTAACATTAAAAAATGTTGATATATTTTTACACCTAAAAAGTGTTAAATTTCTGAGGAAAAAATGTTAATCGCACCCTCTTTTTTTTTCTCAGTGACTGAACGTATTGATAAAGCGTAATTTTAAGAATCAAATAGTTTACGATAAATTACCTCATATTGATTGTCCACCTATTTGTCGTGAGATTTAGAGATCAAACAGTAAGAGATAGTGACGTTCGGGTTTATGAGGGACCCCCATAAGTTCAGTTGATCTTTGCAGTAATTAAATTATAGCCATCAGTTCACTGTTTTTCGTTTTTTTTTTTTAGATTGAAAATGGCAGATAAAAATCCATTAAGGTAAAGTGCCCTCGAGTCGCCCGGTTCCTCGACTCGACCGGTGGTCAATATTTGAATGTTTTAATGGTGAATTTCTATAAAATTGTCAATGATTCGTATTTATTTATGGAATGATTGACCTATTAATGTTAGATCATACGCCAAATATTAGTGCAAATATAAATAAATTGAATAAATAACTCTACCGGTCGACTTGAGGGCACTTTACCTTATGTGCTTATTTATCACTAATTGAAATAGTTGGAAATAAAATAATAATTTGGCACAAAATCCTATACCTATAACGACAAAGATGGGTATGAAATGAAATAGGCATGGCAGTGTTATAAGCAGAGACGTAAACCAGAAGTTCTATTTGTCTATCATAAACATTTTTATTAAACCCCCTGAATATAAAAAAAAACACATTCCTACAACAAGGTATGAGTGGTTTAAGAAAAATTAAGTATTTTTAATTGGGAAGTAATAATAAAATCGACAGTATTTTTTTACATATTTCATCTATTTCATCATATTTTTTAAAGGCTTCTGGTGTGTGTCTCGGATTACTATTTTCTAATATTGACGGTTGATATGTTAGAAGCCTATATTGCAAGTTTTACCAATATACCAATGGACTTTTGAATTTTTTATCGAGAAATTTAGTAACAATAAGCTTTTCCATTCACATTTTCCCCATAATAATTTGATCATAATACTTGGATCAACATTAGAGCAACCTGCGGTTAAATTTCTTTGTAGTCAAATCTCTGTCTTACTTTTTATTATCACTTACCAACCACTATATAGAGGAGAGATAGAGATAAGGCCTTTGTAAGATCACGTTGAACAATTCTGAATGAGCAATATGGATTTTAAAAAGATATTTTAGTCAAATCTACGCCCACAGTTGTGTTCTTGTCCTCTAAACTGCTATCAATTAAAATCACATGGGTGACTCCTTAGGTGCTGAACAAGAGAAACAAGTACTACGATAACATGTGCGATATGTTTACATTTTTATCAATTTACTGATATCTCGCGTCTCAGGCGCGTTGTCTTGCAAACCGCGATAGTACTCTTCATTGCAAATTGGCACATTGAAGTGATCGGAGCGATTTCACGAATTGGCGCGTCTATGGCGTAATCGCAGAGGGAATTCGCTGAAAAATACTCCTCGGATAAATTTCATTCACTTCCACGCCACTTTCAAGTTTGATATTGTGCAGAATCATCGAAAAAACTGCATCCCATTGGACGTGTTTGATCAACTTGATCACACTTGAGAAAATTGCAACACCCCCAATGTTTAGTGTTGTTACCAATGTTTCTCGGTGTTGTTCGGTGTCACTTTTCAACAAATGTGCTCTCGTGTGTGATTCAGTAATTCAGAGTGGCCCAAAGCCATTTAAGACTAAAATAAAAAGTTCATTGGCGATTTCTCGGGATCAATTGATCGGAAGGGACCAGTGACCGCAGAGAAGTAACGAGAAATTTTTCTTTTTACTTATCCTGCATAGCTTCCTCATAAGATGGTGGTGCCATTTGAGACCGTTGTGAACGAACAAGGTCAGACGGTCCATAAGCCACTGTATTCGGCTATTCCATCACCATCAGCTCCATCATTCGACGACGTCTTCAATCTCTGCCGACCCGACACAAAAGTGTGTTTCCTGGTACACAATCCAAATGAAGGTGGCAGGGATATTGTTGTGGAACGTCGGGCAATCCTCGAGAGTGGCACAAAATTGGCCGATATCATCAACAGTTTTCCCAATGGCAAAAAAGTCGTCCTTAAGTATGAGAACATCGAGATCTTTGCAGAGCTCCTTCGGTAAGTGATTTTATATTATTCATTTCCTTGTTTTAAAATAACTTTTTAAACATTAGGATTTCAACAGGATTACGTGTTTGGCTTTTTATTTACGATTTTTGATGAAATCGATGAAATTCATAAAATACGATAATATTAAAGAGTTTTTCACATTATCTCTGTGCCAATTTATGAAGAAAATTATCACTCGAAATCAAAAAAATAGAGTAAAAGGTATAGCACCTCTTACTGCCAGTGCCTCATTTTATATAAACTTTTTTTCAACATTGTGAATTTTAAAAATTGCAAAATCAAATTATTTGATTATTGGAAGTTTCAAATTTATTATTTTTCAATATAAAAAAAATCATTTATTTTATGAGACTAAGTGAGACAGTAGCACTAAGTAGTATCATTACTCTTCAAATTTAAAGTAAAATATTTACAAAATGCGTCATATTATTTTTCATTATGTTACTGGCCTATAGGCCAATTCAGTTAGTAATATCAACTAACTGTTAATATCACTAATATTAACTGGTAATATCAACTTCAGTTAGTAATATTTGAATCGATAATCTCTAGAGATGTTTTTTTTTTAATACTGTTTTTCGCATTTTTTCAGTCTTCTGACCCTTCTGACCAAAGGGTAAGAGATATCAATTTACGGTCTTCGATGATCTTTTTAAAATGACACAATCTCGAAGCCAATCTCTTTCTTTTCCCCCTCTCCCTTAATACGTTCCCTATCATCCTAATATACGTCAATTTTTTTCCTTTCACCCCATCTTGCATCGTTTCTTTCAAACTGAGCTTTATTCATAAAAGGATTATTACGGGTATTATCAAATTTGGGGCACGCAATGGATCAAGTGGTAGAGCACTCGCTCTATGATGCAAGTGTCCCGGGTTCGAATCCCCTTTAGGTCACCAGGAATTTTTCTGGCGTTAAAGGTGTTCGGATTGCATCCAGTGAGCTTCACTGAGCTTGATTCCACGGGCATGGGACTGACAAGCTCATCCCGTACAAGAAAAAATAATAATGTATGTCTAGAAATCCCTTTGCGGGAAGGCCTTGTTCCTTCACGGAATGTTGTGCCAGCATTATTATTATTATTATTCATAAATCTGTATTTTATTTTACAAGAAATGCTGGCGAATATGTCATTCTCGCCCTTATTCCGTTTTAAGGTCAAAATACCTTCCTAATAACAGTTTTTCAAGGTCAAAGGATAAAAAGACACTAAGAGCGGATTTATCAAGCGAATAGGGTCATGCTTGCTCTCGTTGGAAAGGTCTTGGAATTTCCTATAAAACGGAACCGGCTCCAATCGGTTTTGAATCGGTAAAGAACCGGTTCATAACCGATAAATAATTTTTATACGAAATTCAAATAAATTGCTCCTGAGGTGTATTTTGGGAAATATTTTGAACAATTTATAAATCAGTTCAGATCGGTTGTGAACCGGTAATGAACCGGTTATTTATCAGTAAGTAAATTTTGTTCGAATATAATTTTTATTATTCTTTAAACTATTTTGTGGAATCTATTGAGTGATTTATGAATCGATTTAAATCGATTGTGTACCGGTAAACGGTAAATGATGCGAAAGTACTTTTGAAGTATAGCATCTGGGTCACGAGTTCGAGCATTTCGCAAAGCCTGGGACGTTTTGCCACCCCTTTTTTTAAACTAATCTTGTCTAACAATAAAACATTAAATAAGTATAAATCGGATAAGAATTGATAATAAACCGGTAATAAAAATGTTAAATTGATAAAAATCAGCTAATAATATACCTATGTACTCAAAATTATGGAGACTGAAAGTTCACCAGCGTTGTTTTCGATATTTAGAATGTTTAAAAAGCTTTGCATGATTTTTTTTAAATTTGCGTTTCTAGAAACAAGAGTTAAAGTTTAAAAAGTAAAGAAAAAAGTGACATTAAATAAACATTTAATTAAAATAGAATATGAAAAAAACAAGATTTTGTATTAAAGTTTAAAAGAAGTGTTAAATTCAGGAATATTCGAATGACGAAAATTTAGATTTTAGAGATTTAAGATATTCAAAACTTTTAATCGTTTTCTAAAATTACTTACTCATTATTTAGAAGAAAATATCGAATTTATTTAGCTTAGAAACCTAAGTCAATAAAGGGATGATTCTTTTAAAAACCTTTATAAAAGAACATCAGAATAACAGAAGAATATTTCCCATGAATAAATTAAAAATGCCTTTCAAATATTGCAATGTTCCATCTAAAATATTCTTATTTTAACTCACTTAATCTGAGACTTGGGCATACCCAACTATTCGCACGGGGTAGCTTCCCCTCCCTCTAAAAGAAAAAAAAAATAAAAGACGAAAACAAATTCACAGTAAAAATAAAAATTTACTCAACAAAAAATCAAGTTTGATAAAAAAACCAAAATTTTCAAAAATGGACTTAAATTAAGCTAATTCAAAACCTGCTCCAAATGGAATTTTTTCCCTACTACAAATGGAAACGTCATTGTTTTCATGATAAATACAGTACTAAATTATTATATTTATATATTTTCTATACCACAGTTTCATTATTTAGTTAATTTTGCTCCAAATAAAGCGGAAATCCATTCATATTTGCAAATTTTAATTTGTTAATTTCTCAGAAAAAATTAAAGTGTAATTTTTCACCATCGAATTTTTTTATCGATCGACTATGTTTTCCAATGAAAAGCACAATAAGGTGACTGTTGTTTGTTCGTTTTGTTTAACATTTATGTCATATTTCTAGATTATTTTAGTTAAATTAAGTGCTAGTCTTTATTGTAAACGGTACGTGAAGTTTTCAAATGAAATAATTACCTATTTCGTGAACAAAAAGGGTTTTTCTGAAGTGTCTGCAAATGCTTCAATAGGAAACCCCGGAAATATGATTTTTTTGGAGAGATTTCCTTTTTGTTTTAGATGGGAAAGGAGAAAAGACAAGGAATAAGAACAAACCCTGCATTCAAGAGCAACTCAACAAGGTTTTGGAAGCCTTTCGTCGCGGTTTCACTTACACTGTTTGTCTCCAATTAGAAAATTTCCCTTGTCTCCATTTGGATTAATATGTTTCCAATAGAAGCATTTTATGCTCGCGTATTTTTCTTGTATTTAAGAAGTTTTTAAATTATATCTAAAGAATTTTCACTAAACAGTAACATTCTAGAAGAGACAAGGAGCAGATTTATGTAATGAACTTAATGTGTTAAATCTTCTGTCAAAGTTGAAGCGTCTGGAAATGGTTTTGAATTAGGACATTTACCTTACTCGTAATTTTGCTGTTCCTAAAATCTTCTTGCTTTTTTATAAAGCAGAAAAATTTAAATTTTCAGATTCATTGAGACAAAATTCTTCAAACCGAAAGATGTTGCAGAATGCCAGCAAATCTTTCAAGCTGCTGCTCAATATGACTGTCAGGAATTGAAGGAGCGATGCATCAAATTCCTGGACAACAATCTATCGTTGGACAATGTGATTGAGATATTTGTATTGATGCACTCTCACTCAAATGGCACAAAGATTCCACCATTCAAGAGTCAGGGTTGCTGTCGGAGAGCCAAAAGGGAATTCTCATCAACTGACGAAGTTATCAGTGCACTTTTGGAAAACTGCCTCCAGTTGATAGACACAAATGCCAAGGAAATTCTTAGTTCTCAGGAAATCTACTCACTCAGCTACAGTCAATTGGAGCTTATCCTCACGCGGGACACTCTTCAAGTGGGATCAGAAGTGAATGTGATAAAGGTGCTGGAGGAATGGAGTCGTCTGGCGTGCCAAGAGAGAAAACTCGAACTCACTGATGAAAATCGACGAAAGGTTCTTGGGGCTCTCTGTTATGCACCAAGGTAGCAGAAACAAACATTGTGATTTTTTGTATTTTTTGCATAATTTTATTTAATCTTTTTTCTTAGATACCTAACAATGCCGACCAAATCTTTCGATATTGTGTTCAGCAGAGTAGAGCTGCTGGATGAAAATGAGAAGAATCTTGTGATTGACGTCATAAAAAATCGCCGGAACTCCAGTATAACATCAGACCAGCTGAAAATGATAGATAGTTTCAGGAGGAACCGGACGAAGCGACCGTCTATGCCAATTCATCTGAGTGATCGCACGGACCCAAAGAACTATTCCAGGAAGATGAGGAGAAACACTGAGGGAACAAGTAACAGGTCATATGCTATGGATTGTCTTTCTATTCTTGTTTGTTGTTTTAATTAGATTTCCATCTGATTTACCAACTCAAGCTCACACTAAACAAAAAAGAAAATCATGCAGAAATTGCAACGTCATACTAACGTGAATCTGACTAAGAAATTACGGTATCCATGATTATGAGACTTTTTGTGTTTAAATTAACTTTACTTAACAAACTGATACTTAAAATTAAGTGAAGCATCGCATATCATTAAATTATTATTTATATTTTTCTTACTAATTTACACCAAATAATCAGCCTCATTTTTGGTTAAATTTTGATAAAATTATTTTTAGGAATATGAGGTTAGTTTGTACTTAACCTCTAAGAGGCAGTTTTGCTTAACCAAAATTAGGGGTAATTGGATTAACTGAGTGTTTTTATTCTAAAATATATAAGAGGGAAACAATTAGCGAGTCTAGAACATGTACCAACGTGAATATCACCGCGAACATTGGTATTTTTTCGTGAATATTGCAAATATTTCATAAATATCGTGAATATCGCAAATATTTCATCAATATTGCGAATATCGCGAATATTCCTGAATATTACGAATATTGCGAATATCGCGAATATTCCTGAATATTGCGAATATGGCGAATATTCCTGAATATTGCGAATATCGCGAATATTCCTGAATATTACGAATATCGCGAATATTCCTGAATATTACGAATATCGCGAATATTCCTGAATATCGCGAATATTCCTGAATATTGCGAATATCACGAATATTCCTGAATATTGCGAATATCGCAAATATACCTGAATATTGCGAATATCGCGAATATTCCTGAATATTACGAATATCGCGAATATTCCTGAATATTGCGAATATCGCGAATATTCCTGAATATTACGAATATCGCGAATATTCCTGAATATTGCGAATATCGCGAATATTCCTCAATATTGCGAATATCGCAAATATACCTGAATATTGCAAATATCGCGAATATTTTCTTAATATTCCTGAAAATCGCGAATATTCCTGAATATTACGAATATCGCGAATATTCCTGAATATTGCGAATATCGCGAATATTCCTGAATATTGCGAATATCGCAAATATACCTGAATATTGCGAATATCGCAAATATACCTGAATATTGCTAATATCGCGAATATTCCTGAATATTACGAATATCGCGAATATTTCTGAATATTGCGAATATCGCAAATATACCTGAATATTGCGAATATCGCGAATATTCCTGAATATTACGAATATCGCGAATATTCCTGAATACTGCGAATATCGCGAATATTCCTGAATATTCCGAATATCGCGAATATTACGAATATCGCGAATATTCCTGAATATCGCGAATATTCCTGAATATTCCTGAATATTGCGAATATCGCGAATATTGCGAATATCGCGAATATTCCTGAATATTCCGAATATCGCGAATATTCCTGAATATTGCGATTATCGCAAATATACCTGAATATTGCGAATATCGCGAATATCCCTCAATATTGCGAATATCACGAATATTCCTGAATATTACTAATATCGCAAATATACCTGAATATTGCGAATATTTAGGGAAATATTCGAATATTTTCTTCTTCCCATATAAAATTGTGAATATTTTGTGAATATTGATTCTGCGATATGAAAACTTGGTCAGTTGTTTGCCCCTTGAAAATATATCAAATTTTAACAGAAGACTTTCGGTCCGATGGAATGCAACAGGAAATAAACGGAGACACTGAACCTTTCTTGGTTTTCACAATTTTATTCTCTACGAATTCGGAGAGATTTAGTGTCTTCTTTCATTTCCTGTCAAATTGTAATCTCACAATTTTTATAGAAGCTTTTCCTGAATGTTGAGGTTATTTTCATGGTTTATTTTTTACACATTTGAGGTTATTTTTTCTAAAAGAGGTTCGTCTTTAGTACAATTGTATTTTTTGACTAAAAAATTTTATTGAAAAAAACTCATATCAATATTGGGTCATTTAATTTTTTTTAGGAATCTAAGTATGTACTCGAGGCAAATCCAGGGTATATAGGGGAGACCGGGGCAGAATTAGCCAACAAACGCAATTTTTCTTTGCCTATAATTTGTGAAAAATATGTTAGAATCAGACTGATTAATATTTTAATGAATGGGAAGGGAGTTACTTACTCTAAATAAATAGTAGGGGAAAGCGCGCAACTTACGGACGACTCAAGCTTCGGACAATTCAATTTATAGCCTTTTTTAAATTTTGAGGCATTGGACGAGCCATTAAAATATAATTCTACATTCATTTATACACATTGAAAAAAAAATGAATTGTTCGAAGCATAAATCGTCCGAAGGTAGCGTACTTTCCCTAGTTTGCTCAATATTCCGTGAGATGTTTTAAAATATTTTTGTCCGATGGATTTGTAACGGGAAATGGACGGCAGATCTTCAGTATTACCGCCAATTTCCCGTTTCACGTTTCAGCATTTCTTGATTAATTCTGTCACGGTCTCCCCTAACCAAAGGTCCCAAAAACATTTTAAAAATGTTTTATTTGAATTTATTTTAACATAATTATACATTCATGACTGAATTTCAAAATGAATTTTGAAGTTTTCTAAAAGTAACATATTATTATTTTGTTGAGATACCGTAAATTTCTTGTCAAAATGACTTTTTAACTAATATATTCGTTGAAGATATCAGTTTTGTGCTTTAAAAGATGTCACCATTCCTGTGCTGGACATTCCTTGAATTGACAAGAGGTTATGTTATTAGGTGAGTTTATCTTAAAAGCTCTAACCCCAGAATTATTTACCTTTTCAAGCAGATTCTACTGATTGTTATTCAATTTAAATTTCAAATTTCAGGTTCAATTCTGGCCTCAGTGAATTTCAATCTTATTTGGCCAAGAAAAGTTAGCAATTTGAGGTTATGCTGAATATAATTTTCAAAATGCTATTTAAACATCAAATTTGGGAGACAATAATTGAGGTTATAGGTTTTGTAAGTTTTCCTTTTTTTCTAAAAGAAAAAATCTAAACTTATTAAATTTAATCTTAGTTTTAAAAACGATTTGGAAATGCTGGAAATGCCATCCAATTTCCAATGTTTATCCAATTTAACCTAATTCAAATTTTTATAACCTATAAAAGTTAGGTTATGTGACAACATAAACCCTTTTATAACCTCTTGATAACAAGAAATGTTCCGCACTGTTCTCCACTTTTAGGTTGTATTAAGATTCAGAATTTTATGCGAAGTTTAAGAAATTTATTTCCTTCTTGGAATATACAATTTTTAAATAAACATGACAAAGAAAGTTAGTTAAAAAAATCACCAGACAACAATGTAGTATTAGATTTTATACATTTACTATGTCTCTGAAGGACATGAAAAGAGATAGTTCTATGCATTTAAAAAAAAAGTAACATTGCACAGAAATGAACAAGGATACAAAATTTATTGTGAATTTATACACTTTTCTCTTTGCCTTCTTGACTTCTGCCCAGTCATTAAAAATGGTAAAAGTGTTTAAAGTTTTATTTCATGCAGAGAAATTCCGTTTTAGCGACAGTCTGAAAGAGTAGTAGAGAGAAAAGAGTAGTAGGTTGTTAGAGAGAAAAGACAGCGAAGGATAATTATGGTGTAAAAAAGTTAAAGAAAAAAGTTTAACCAGTGTTAAAATTATTGTACAATTTATATACCAAAATTTATCAATTTGCCATAATTTATTTTTCTTCCAATATGTGATTCATTAGAAATGTGAATTTAGTAAAACTAAAAACAAAAAGAGAAACATACTCGTCATACTTTTTTTTTGTTGTAAATTTCGCTCAAATTATTGTGAGATTTTTAGATGTGTCATAAAGAAAAATTTAGTGAAATTATTTGGAAGGATTATGAAAAAGATATAGGATCATGTTTGTGAAAGGATTTCTATGAGAAAGGTATATCAATGTGTTGATAAGATAGAGAAATATTGAATGTTAATGGTAAGATATTTAAATATAGACGAAGGATTTATATTTGACTGTTTATAATCTCGAAGAAATTCTATGTTACAAAAATCATTTATTACTAATGTATATTTAATAGAAAAGGCTTATCAAATGTTATGTATAATTTTTTTTTATTTGTTCCTATTGGTTACCTTTGACAAATAAAAGTTTAAAATGACCCAAAGTATTTTAATGAAAGCTAACAACGTTTATTTCTAACACGTTTCTACGCAAAACTACTCAAAACTAGTAGCAGATTTATTGCTATTTTACGCCTTTACCTCCTTATTTTTCCTAGAACTTTCTACCGTTTTTTTATTATACAAAAAATATATTATTGAGAGCAAGTTTTATCCCAGGAACTGTTTTATTATCATTATTTAAATTGTGGGAATGGTCTAAATTCCTCACTCAAAAAGTAATTCACACTTTATTTTTCTACCCTTTATATATTAATTAGAAGTCCGGATCAAAATTCAGGAGGGCCAAAATTATGAAAAAGTCAAAACCACGATAGTCAAAATCCCGAAAACAAAAATTCCGAAAGTAAAAACCTGGAGTGGACCAATATCCCAAACGCCAAAATCCTGAAATACAAAATCTTGAAAGCCAAAATCCTGAAAATCAAAATCATAAAAGATAAAATCCCAAATCTTAAAAATGTCATATAGCTGTCCTACGATTGTATCCGCGGTTACTAAAAGCAAAGGGAAATTGTTTATATTTTGAGATATTCCACACATATTCCTCGTTATAATTTTATCCCTTTCAGGATTTTTACCATTCAGAACTTTAGGATTTTGACTTTCACGATTTTGGATTTTAGTGATTTTGGTTTTCGGAATTTTGGCTTTAGGGATTGTAACCCAGTCGGGATTTTTGCTTTAAGGATTTTGATGACGTTCTAGATTTCAGCTTTTTCGGGATTTTGGTTTTCAGATTTTGACCCATTCGGGATTTTTACTTTAAGGATCTTGAGGTTCGAGATTTTGGCTTTTCGGGATTGTTGTTTTTCAAGATTTTGGATTTTGGTATTTTGACTTTCGGGGTTGCAGCCGGTACCGATTAGTTATTAATCATATCGAGATATTTCTTACAATAATGTAATAATGTAATATGAAAGAATCTGTTAAAAGTCTATTGCGCAGATCAACCGGGAGTGTTTTCCCAAAATTTTGATCTTTTTTCCCTGCTCCAGGAATTTCTGGGAAAAGCAGTATATTATTACGTTTTATGCGAAAATGTGACCTTCCAGTTATGCAGGTCTAAAAATCGCAACTGCGATGATTGAGTTTGGGATCTCGCCGTCGAATGTTCTTCTTGATTGAACCATGATCACAAAATGAGAACCCCTAAGGTAAGATCGTCTTCAGGCTTCAGGATAGAGGTTTAACCCAATTCCCGAGGGTCTCAAAACCTTAAACAGCAAACGGTTTTTTTTATTTTTCAAAATCTAATATAGGTAATTTGACTTTAGTAATCCAATATAAATTTTTTCCAAAAAATCTTGACTGATAAGATATTAGAGAAGTTAAGTCATATGGCTAAGCCTTAGATCTGAAGCCCGTATAAGGTTCTTGTGTTATTATTAATATGAATCAACAAGAAATAACTGTAAATCCGATTTGGAATTAAAAAATCCAAAGTTGCTGGACGAATTGCAGGTATTTTCATAAAAAAGGGTATTTTCTTTTTAAATATTTGAGTTTTGGATGGACTTAACATAAAAAATGTTATATACATTTGGAATCTGCGTAATTTTGTTTATTAAACTTGCTTGAGAAAAAGAAACTTTTATAACTCTAATAAAAAATTATTTTAATTAAAAATTAATGTAAGAGCCCTAATTTAATAAAAATGTAACAGCATATTTGTCGTAAATTCCATTTTTGGTGAACTTACGACAAATTTTCATACTATTTTCTGCAATCAGCTTTGCAAAAACTTCTTTAGCTTAATTTCAGTTCAAAGAGTTCAAATTGATATTTTTCATTTTTGGCAAATTAATCGTAACTTCCGGAATCTCCATGCAATGAAAGTTACGGCTTTATAAACGATGGAAGTTACGATAAAATCTTATTGTGTTTCTTTTCACATATCTCTCTATATATCAGCTATTTTATAAATATTTTCCTGAATTAATTTACAGTTTATTAGTATTATTTTCTTTATTTTTATTCACAAGTTTCTCATTCAGAGTCTCATTTTCAAGAAAAATAAAGCTGAACCGCAAATTTAGACTCCTGAAAAGTTGTCAAAAGGGAGTTACGACAAATGCTGATTTAACTAACGAATTCCTTTGGGTTATTTTCAGCGCCAACAGCTCACTTTACGTATTTTGAATATATTTCCTCAAAAAATTGCATACGCATTGACATTTTGAAAAATAATTTCACAAAAATCTGTTCTTAATGCAATGACGCATAAATGTATTTGCATAATCCCGGGACCCCCGGTCTAAGAAATAATTTTCAAATTTACCGTGTAAAAAAATAGCATAAATTTGGAGGTATTTCAAAAATTATTTCACATTTTGGTTCCCAAATGGTAGGAATACTTGCATAATCGTGTGTGCATGTGCATAACCAAAGGCGAACAAACATTTTTTACTGTACGAACTCCACGGAGAGAGTAGTATATAATCCCTCGATTTTCAATTATATTTTGCCAAGGGGTCGTATTTTGGTAGAATTTTGGAAATCTGAAGTTTCGAGTTTTTTGGCGTCACGCTGTTTGTCCGTCTGTCCGTCCGGCTCTCACCAGCTGTAGAGGCCAAACGGTTAGAGATAGCGACTTGAGACCTTCGGGGGACCGGGGGGACCCCTCATAAGTCGATCCAAGGACCGTTAACACGCCCCTCATTTTCCCCAACTCCTCCCCTTCCCCTCCAAAATCATGTTTTTTGGGTTTGCTCGAAAACGCGTCGTGCGATTTTTTTCATTTTTGGAAATGTTTTAGAGATTACCCACGCGGATATTTCGCCTTTAGACAAAAATACCGTTGAATCATTCCTAATAACGATTTTTCAAGGTCAAGGTTTAAGACAGAGAACGCATTTTTCAACAAAATGGTATCGTGTTTGCGCTCGTTGCAATGGTCTCGGAGTTTCCTATAAAACTGAACCGGTTCTAATCGGTACTGAACCGGTAAGGAACCGATTCATAGCATAATAACTAATTTTTATCTGAAATCAATTCTATTACTTTTAAAACTATTCTGGGCATTCTGGGGATCTTTTGAGTGATGAATCGGTTCAAATCGTTTGAAAACCGGTAAATTATGCGAAAATACTTTTTAGGTAGCATCTAAATATCGAGTTCGAGCATTTCGCAAAGCCTGGGACGCTTTGCCACCCCTTTTTATGAAAAACCGCTCTAAATCGGTCAAAAAATTGACACTAAAAAGTTTTGTATAAATTAAGGCGTTTTAGTAACTTATTTGAAAAAATATATTCTGCGCGTATGCAAAATTTCTGGGTGTTTCGCGTTCGCGTGTTTTTTTTCGGTTAAATTGTATAATCCTGATACACCCTGTAGGACATTTTATTTCAATACAGTAGAGTCTCGCTATATAGGCCATCGCTCTATAGTCCACAATTTATCGACCGTTGATTTCAAAACACTGCTTTTAAGTTAGGTTATGTTTTTTAGTACGCGACATGCAATGTTGTCATAATTATTTTAATATTTTTGGCAAACTTTATTGAGTAATTGTGATAATTGTGATTCATAATGAAGAGAGCGAGGACAAGTACCACAATCGCAAAGAAAGTGGAAGCCGTCGAGCAATTTCAATACTAAAAGTCGTTGATAATTTAAAAAAATGACAGTGCGACCCAAGTGTCAAATCTGGAACCAAATATGGCTAGCGAGACACTCTACCTCTACTGTAAATTTCATTGCCAAAACTTCCGAGAAATTTTAAAATTTCATGAAATTTCGAAACCTAATTTAAGAGCTGTCAAAATTATTTGTTTATATACAAACTGTGAGAATTAATATCGTTTTCATTTAAAATTGTATTAACAGGCATTGATTTATCTAAGGAAATTAGTAAATGAATGAACTGAACAAGGAAGAGATTACTATTCTATTGGCTTTGAGAAATAGGATAATCCAACGTCGGCGTAGAAGGAATCTCCGGGAAAAAATGAGGTAAGATTTTAAAATCTTATCTTTAGATTGCGCTCCCAAAAAATATTTTCTTTCTTAGGAATATAACTTTGGAGTTTCTCCGAATATCAATAAAAGCTAAGGAGGTGAATATAAGGAATGTAGGTATAATAGGCGAGAACTGGGATGCAAAGTGAATGGGAATCCTTTCTGAGTTTAAATGGTGATATCCTGAAAGATCAATTTTTGATCGACCATCAATATTCAAGCTTCAAAGGCCGATGTCTTCAAATTTTTGAGTTCTTCAAAATGCAGAAAAGGATCCCAAAAGAGGAATTTTCAAAATCCTTGATTAAAATGCTATGGCAGAAGATACTAATATTTATTTGGAAAGTTTGTTAAGTAAACTTCTAAGTAGTTCACGGTCCTTCTCAGCTTCTTCCTGATCCCTTCGAGCTTGTTCCTCAAAGAGTTGTCTCTGGGCATCTATAAGCATCTTTGTAGCCAGAATTAGGTCACTCGGTTCATCCCTTCTCTTTCTCTTTCGAGAGCCTGAGTCAGCTGACTGGAATTTACTTGATCCAGGAGCTGTGGATTCCGGAAAGCTGTCTGCTGCCGCTGAAATGGGTTTGTCTTGATCTTCTGCTGTATCATCAAACGATGTCATTTCTGTATTTTCAAAGGGATCTCCATGATCTGATGAATCATCAATGTCCTCCTCCTTTTTGAACTCCAGAGGATCATCTTCTGCAAAAAGAGAGATCTGGCATTTCTACGTAAATTTACGAGATAATTTTTCTTACGGCGATTTATTCCTGGATACTCGTAAAGGGGATCAAAAACCTCCCTCATTTCCTCCATAAAATCTTCCCTTTTGTGATACTGATCCGGTGGTGTCGATATTGCTGTGAAAAATACCTTTCTCATATTCTTAATCTTAATGGCAATTTGGTAAGAATCGCGGCGTATTCCCTGAGCCTGCAATTGGCGCTCCAGCTTGAGCAGCATCTCTCTTGACTTGAAGAGCTTCTTGTCGTAAGGCTTATCATTCATGTTAATAATCATTTTATCCAGCAAACACTTTGTTTCATCCCACGTCCAATTTCTCTTCTGTGGTCTTTGGGAATTTGGCCATTTTTTCTCCAGAAGGCTCATTTTTATTTAATTTATTCACTAAAAAATTATCGTAAACAAACTTATTCCGCCGGGTCTGGTATTTTTAGGTTATGTTTAAATGCCAAAAAACCGCCCGGTGGCGAAATTGGTTTGAATCGCTTGACCGTTACAAATTGGGAAATTTTGTATTTTTTCTTGAAATCTGAATAAAATTTCCAATATTTTTGCATATTTAATAAAGTTTACTACTATTCTTTGGGAAAATTGATTAGAGTAGACAAAATACTGTTCTTAGAATTTTAAAACAAGGAAAATACCCAAAAACAAATTTCTCTAAAAAACGAATACAGCGCCTCGGTGTGGCTGTTTTCGTAAATACAATTCTGTCAAATGAGCATTTTGTAAACAAACAAAGATACGCAGTTTTTAGTGAAAAACATGGACAATTCGGGAGGGTCTCATTTTGAAAATCGCCGGAAACTTCTCTTTGACTCTCTCAATACAGCTGAGAAGGCAATTAAAGGCACAATTCTTGAACAGAGTGACTCAACAAGTGAACGGAATAGACAGTCACTGGGGCGACCAAAAGTGGACAAAAAAGAAGAAACGCGACATGTTATGAAGTTCCGGGGACGTGAGAGTATATTCAAGCGTCCGGAAGCACCTATATCACAGTGCTTGAGACCTCGACAGCGTCCGGATTATCAGGTAAATCGTTGAGTGGGATTGGCCAAGTCAAAACCAGAGATTCTACTCCTGTTGCGCAGGTGCACCCTCACAAGTGGACGAAATACTCCCTGGACGATGTAGATACTTCTGATCACACAAACACAGCAGCAGCTTTGGCCTTCCTGGCAGAAGCCGAGCAACGCCGGAAGCATGAGAAGATGGAAGAAGACACAGAGATATCTGAAGAAGCTCCAGACAAAGTTGTGTTTAGGAAATCCGCTAAATTGAAGAAGATAGTGGAAGATAAGAGGAGAGAGGACACTGCTCCTGAAGATGGAGGCCCTACATTCCGCTCCTCAAAGGTTGTCATGCCAGAATATGTTGTTGGACAGGCGCCAAAGCGTGAGAAAAAGAAGACCAGCCATACAAAGTCTTCAGAACGAGGAAAAGAACTCAAATTGGATCATTTATTTGAGGCTGAGGAGGATGAGTAGAAATTTATTGATTTTATTGTGTAGAGAAAATCGTTGGATCTTTCCTCCAAAGTTCCCCTACTTCCCCTGAATAAAATGGAATTTCGAAAATGAATAGGCCTTTTGCTCATAACATCATATGGATTGTCGAAACGAAATTGCATCGGCTCGATAAATGAGAACAGCGTGTTTTTTCAAGTGCTATCTCAATAATTTTGTGTTTTTCGTGTAATAAAACTACACAAAAGGTTAGTAGAGTTTTTAAAAATTCTTTTAACATCATAGAAATCAATTTATGTTTGATATATTGGCTAAAAATAGCATTTTTCTCCGACATAACCTCAAAATCGCCTCAGTAAATGTCATCCTGACAAGTGAAATTCTTTTTTTATACACATCAAAGGGAGAAAAATATATCGCGATAATTTTGTTATTTATACTTTTGTATTGCTTTGTTTTAATTTCTCAACATTTGAGAATAGAGTTGCTTAACGCTTGTGATAACGTGCAATTAAATGGACTGCTCGAAATACATCTTAAATCGATAGAAGAGCCATCCAAATGGAAATACAGAAATACTTTCTCACAGCTCTCTCATGTTTAGCTTTTCTCGGGGTAGTTGTTTTTGTGGCTCTTGCTGGTAAATGAATTGCACTCGTGGATTAGCCTGCTTTGTTTACTCTTATCAATGCCTTTGTTTTTTTTCAGGTTGGTACTTGGTTTGGAAGCTCTTCTTATCACGCTTCAAGCTCGTGCGTGAAATCTTGGGTGCAATAGACTCACCCACAAATTCAGAGACCAAAGGACGAACAAAGACCAAGCGTCTCCGGAAAGACTAAATAGCCCAATATTAACGATGAATATTCGCTGTGCAAAGCCTGAAGATCTCATGAATATGCAGCACTGCAATTTGCTGTGTCTGCCGGAGAACTATCAGATGAAATACTACTTCTATCACGGACTCACATGGCCCCAGCTCAGTTATGTGGCCGAGGATGACAAAGGGAATATTGTTGGGTATGTGCTGGCAAAGATGGAAGAACCAGATCCGGGCGAGGAAAGTAAACACGGACATATCACATCTCTCGCCGTAAAGAGGTCCTACCGTCGTCTTGGTCTAGCACAGAAACTTATGAATCAAGTGAGTGAAATTTTATCTTTTTTCTGAAATAGGATCAATCCCTTTTGCCAGTTTTTCCCCGTTTCAATTTCGTTTATTCTAAATTTTTACTCATCTAAAAAGTATTTTTGTGACCATGAAAAGTTCTATTATTTTCTACCTGCTTTTTGAGAGTAGGTAAACAAAAATTCGCAGTGCTTGAACACAAATCATAAAAGGAGCGATCGTTGTAGAAACAAAACAATTTGACCAAAAAAACATTTTTAAAAATGATAAAATAGTTGTGAAACAAACGTTACTAAAAATACGGAAACAATTTGTCGTTTGGATCAGTAATTATCGTAACTTATGCCCTAGACAGACTTACGACTTAAGCCGAGAGACGGCTTAGTGGGAAGTTATGGAAAAATAGTTTAATCATTAATTGCGAATATAATTGCGCTAAGGCGTCTCAAGTAGATCAGCAGTTCGTGTAAACGCGTATTTTAGCATTATGAGAATTGCTAATTTAAGGACCGAGTTAGTTCCGATGAATTCTGGAAATACAAAAATACTCCCAACAACAAAATGTTGAAAACGTTTCCAGAAAATTAGAAATATTTCTTTTGGATCCAAAATTGCATTTAAGAATCGAGAAAACCTTTCTATAAATACGTAAAAGAATCTAAAAATCTAAAAAAAACATGGCTAGAACTTTTGAAACGTAGCAAAAAATTAATTGCCAACGTGCACTTCAACTCGTTTTCGACTCGTACCACAAGTCTTGCCAACGGTATCATGCCAGTGTGTCCCCATAGCTCAGTTGGTAGAGCATTCGCCTAGACAGCGAAAAGACCCCAGTTCGATCCCGGGTGGAGACAGGATTTTTTCCGGTCTCTACTTGGGTTAAAATTGTGGTTGGGAATCACTTGTTCTGATTGTCGCTCTCTGTGCATAAACACAATTCTTGGGATTACGTACCAAGCGAACAGAATTCTGTTCAATCACTTTTTTCGTAGCAAAAAATTTCCAAATTCGCAGAGACATTATTTAAGTTTTCTTAACATTATAAGATCTTTCATGAAAATCTATAGAATATGCAAAAACTAAAAGTTCATTGAAATTTGAGGAACAAAAAATATGGCCGAAATTGCAAGCTGACCGGAATATGGTACACTTACTAAAAACTAGGGGAGACTGGGGCAAAAAGTAACAAAACGGATATTTTATTTTTTTTATAAGCTACCCTAGGGCCCCAGAAATTTCTAATTAGTGCAGTTTTATAAGAAATTTACTGCTCTACAACTTTGTAAAAGTAATTTTCCTCTATTTTATAAGGAAATACATTTATCGAGCTGTTTTCTGAAAGGTAATTTTGTGACCATTCTCAAAAATGCTGAGGCAAATATTACCAGGTATGGGATATTATCACATTTTGATTTGCTTTATTACGAGCTTTCGTAAATTAAAAAAAATAGCTTGTTGACATATTTTCATAGGAAATTTATTCCTCTTTATCTTTTTAAAACACAGTTTTCTCTATCTGAACGAGAAAAGCGCTTTTCAAGCTATTTAAAAAAAAAACACATAAGAGATTGCTAATCGTTTGGCCAATGAAAACAAAAAGCTGCGAGATGTGGAAATGATGTTTCTTCTCGCCGTGAGATGTCAGAAATTGTTTCGGTCTTTGTTACTTTTTGCTCCATACCTTTTGTTACTTTTTACCCCAAGTGGTTGGTCATTTTTAATAAAAAGATTTCTGGAGAAAAGAATCTTTGAAAAATTCTAAAATAGATAGTGGTTTCATATTCAAAGAATCCAAATCATTTAGAAAATACTTACCAGTGCATAAATTTTAGAAAATATATAGGTAAAAATTGATATCTGTTGCAAAGAAATCTTAGAAGATATTGAATTTACAAATTTTCAATTTGTGACTTTTACCCCAGTCTCCCCTACTCTAATTACTTATCAATCAGGATTTTTTGGAAATTTTTTTAAAAAAAAATTGCTATTTAATTAATTGAGAATTTCGAGAACTGACTTAAACCTCTAGTCTAAAGACCGCCTTAGTGAGTTTAGTCATTCATTTCCAACCGCTTCTCTTAATCGGGGCCGCGGGCATAGGATAAGACGGCAGCCCACGTCTGGATCCTCCGCTATTTCAGCAAGATATTCGCAGTCGATCGCAAAGCGTTCCAAGGCAAGATCCTGAAGAGAGCGCTCTGCTCTTTGTTGTAAGTGTTCTAGGCTCGAATCTCCTTTATGGCCTAGACACACTTACGATTTAACTCTTTCGCGTCTTTAGGGTCATATATGACCCGGGGAAAAAAGTTTCTTTTTGGCTATTTACATTAATTGAAATATAACTGGAGTCTTGAGAAAATGAGCCAAGAATCTTACATCCTTCTATTATGATGTCGTGCACGAACAGATAGATTTCAATTAATGTAAATACCCAAAAAAAAACTTTTTTCCCCGACTCATGACATTACCCTAAAGACGCGAAAGAGTTAAGACGAGATACGGCTTAAGGTATATATGCAAAATAATGATCAAATTACAGTTTCTGATTAATCCGCCTCTTGGCTTTGAGAAACGGCTAAGTTAGTAGGAAAATGATGGAAATTTAGTCAAATCATTATTTTCATTATAATTACGTTAAGCCATCTCTCGGCTTAAATCGTAAGGGTGACTAGGGTATTATCCCTGTAAAGACGAGAGTGTCAAAATTGAGGGTCAGAAAAATCACTTTTTGGCTTCAGCGAAACATAATTTTAGAATGTTTCTGGTGAATATAGGGTAAGTGTGCCAAATTTCGGCATAGTTGCATGCAAGCGCCAAAGTCTCAAGTTTGAAATGTAATATTTTCAATACAAATTGAATTTATTTGTTACTTTTTTGTAAGGAGTGTTCCTTGGAACCTTTTAGACAGTCTATCATCTTTATTTTCTCTAAATTACTTCTTAATACATTCTAAAATGAATAAAAATGTTGACATAACATTGGTGGCCTATTTCGGCCACTTTCATTTTCATAGATCCTTGCCCTTCCGGAATTCTTTGAATGTCTTTTTCAAATCATCTTGTTCGTCTAATCGAATTTTTTGTTATTTTTTTGCATTGTATTATTTCTAGAGTACACAAAAACTAAAAATTCATTGAGATTCGAGGAGCAAAAAATGTGGCCGAAATTACAAGCTGGCCGGAATTTGGCACACGCTACCGCGAAAATTTTTAGACAAAAATATATTAATTTTCTAAGTTTTTTTTTATAATGTGTCTCGAGAAAAATTGATCTCAAAATTACTGTTAACATAAAATATATAATTTATTAATTAACCATGATCCTACACAATATAAATTTCTTTTACAAAATAAATCATTGTGGTCAAAGTAATAAAAAATTGGCAAATAGTCACTAGTGACTAATGCACTCTAGAGACTAAGGATTAAGTTCCTAAAAATTTGCTAAAGTTCCCCTTCGTGGAAAATGAAGTTAATTTAGTGATGTGTTTATTGTCATGAACAGGCATCGAAGGCCATGGTGGAGTGTTTTGATGCTCAGTACGTGTCCCTCCATGTGCGCAAGAGTAATAGGGCTGCGCTCAATCTCTACACAAATTCCCTGGGCTTTAAGATACTCGAAATTGAGCCCAAATACTATGCCGATGGTGAAGATGCCTACTCAATGCGACGCGATCTGTCTGAGTTCTGCAAGCAGAACAGTCAGGATAAAGGTGTTGTTGAGCGCAATTCAAAGGCTGATGTTAGTGGGAATCATTCATCTTCCGATCATCATCATCACGACGGACACTGCTGCTGATTCGATGCACAGACAATTAATTTTTGCGGCAATTAATATATGATAATAAAAAATTTAAAAAAATAATACCCTCAATAAAAATCAATGAGATGTAACTCCTTTGCCACCAAACACCTGTTCTTTCTCACTGTGACTAATGTGCGGGATGACGGAACGAGGAGAGAAGAATAGCAACAGCCAGAGGATCACAAAGAGCACTATTATTAAGATATTAATCACCCTTCTAGTGTTGATTTCCCACATTTTTTAGGCAGAGTTGAAAAGTTTGATCAACTCTTTGTGACTAGTTGAACTGTACTTGTCTAAACGCACCTTTATCAGCATGATAAAACCCAAATATTCCCCGGAGTTTCAACACATCAATCCTCTGACAAGCCATTTGAGATAACGAAAATTCACTTCTAAGTTAAATATTGATGGCCTTATCAGAGAAAACTCTACTGGATACATAGGTGTGCTCTTGGTTTATGTGTCGTGGGAAATTTCTCCATTCAGTAAGGAGTGCTCAGTAAATACAAATTCAGATTTTTTATAATTATACTGTATCTTTTTCAAATTTACAACAAAATGGGTCTGATTGAACGTATTGGATTTTATTAATTCAGCTTGCATTTTTCAAGAGAGATTTTCAAAAATAAATTTCATTAAATTTATTATTTATTTTTTTCAATATTTAAAGTTCGCTATTGTTTTTCCTACTTAGAATAAACACACTTAATGAGAGTAGAAATATGGAATTTCTAATTTTTGTGGAAAATAAAAATAATATTCACATTACAAAATTTTTCACCTTTTAAAACGAATATTCTTGGGATTCTTGCTATGTATTTCTTGTAAGCATCATTCACCCTGAAAGCATGATGAAAACTTTAAATAATGCAAAATTCTTAGAGAATTGTTAAGAAATTAATTTAAAATAAATATTCTATAAATTTTCTATGCAAATGGTATTTCAAAAGTAATTAAAACTGGCTTGTGTATTAAAAATAAACAAGGAAATTAAGGTCAAACATAAACCTAATTTACAATGCGAATGCAAGTATCACAATTCTCATAAAAATGATGATAAAATTAAATCATTAGTCGAGTAGAATCAGTACAATTGTAAAATATTTCCAGCTGAAGAAAGGACCAAAACTAACTCCTTGATTCTTCGCGAAAAGCAGAAGATTGGGATGATGTTATTTTAATTAATCCTTGTACTTCTCGTAGAGCTTTAGCCTGAAAACCTCATCGCCAATCTATTTGTCTTCCAGTCTTCCTCGTCACCAGAATAAATACCCCTTGGATCAAAATTATATTCTTTCTATACAGACGAAGTTATGCCTCAGCAGAACCTTTTTCCGGTTGGATATCTCTTTTCTAGAATAGAAATATATTCTCTCTAATATAATGTATGTTGTATTAGGCAGTCGCTAGAGATTTCGAGTATCCAGCTCGTTTCCGGACCCATTTAATCCCACCAAATGAGGTTATGTTACCTTACAATCTTATCCTGGATCAATATTTTTTTAAGTAATGGTAGACTAATCAAACCGATAAGATGAACTTGCCAAAGAAGATATCATTGGGGAGACAACAGCTATTGATTACTTTGCAAATATTTTTATCTCTTCCAGCTTTTGTTTACAATTTTCTCCATGATTCGATTTGTTAGAATTAAGGCCTATTCAGAGAGCTGTGTGTTTACAATTAATATTCCGATTTGTAGTCGGAAAAGTGATTGTTTTACCTATTTGCTACCCTCGTGGGCAGTTTAGTGGTATGCTGTGGGTGAAATAGTGTGTAAAATGTAGAATATCTATAAATAATTGTGTGAAAGGGGGAATTTGTCAATTGAAATTGTGTCATTTAGGCCTTTTCGATAATGACTTGAGGCATTGGTGTGAAAAAAAGTGGGACGCATACAAACGCAAAATAGTGTAAACGCCATCACCAACACAGTAGTCCAATAAAAATGTCGGCACACGGAAAGCCGCAATTGTTCGATCCTCTGCACAGTTCAGCCAGTTCTGACACAGACAGGTAAAAGCATGGCATTTTTCCTTGTTTGCCATTAGATGCTGAACATCCATTGAGACAGTTCATGCTCTAATCTGGTGGTCCGGACAAGTTTTTTGTGTTGAAAAGTTAAGATTTTTGGATTTTGGAGTACGCGTGGCTTTTCTAGCGTGTGTATCGCCCCCGCATGGCTGTGAGCGATTGTGGGGAAATTCCTGTGATTTTCCGTGAAAATTCTTAGTGTTTTTTTTGTGTATTAAACGTGTGCAGAAGTCCACAGAGATGCCCCTCAATGGAGATGATTGTGCTGATGTTCTTCACATGTAATTTTTCTTCCATATTTTCTTTAAAAAAAAAACAACCAAACAATAATTTGTAGTTTTTCCGGAAAAAGGGGGTTTTCCGCACATTTTCCTGCTGACTCAATGTGTCGCAGTGACGCGCAAATGTGGCCTTTATCTCGGCATTTCATAATTCCTCAGAAAAGTTGTACGCATTCGTGGCACTGTAAATCATCCCCACACATCTGTCCAGGTGGCTCAGGACATGTGATAAGGGGAATGGGGCTATCACTCAAGTTTTCTCGTGATGGTGGTGCATGTGAAAACGTGATGCATGACTGGAAAATGCTGAAATAACCTCAATAGCATCCCCACGCCAAAAGCATTGTGTGGAGAGGAAAAACGTGGTCTTGGCACGGACTTGTGGGTGATTTCACTGCATTCACCACACTAATCCGTAGCCAATGATCTCACAGAGATGTTCTTAGAAGAACAAAATCTAATTTTAGGGTCAGACGACGTCGCCAATGACCTGGCAAAATCACGATGTAGATTTGCCTCTAATGACGAAATTCGGAGAATTAATGCTCCTGCTGAATGAAGGAAAATGTTCTTCCGCCTGTGGAAAATTCCCCAGAAATCATATAGATTTCATAATTGGGCAGCTATAAATGGAAAAAACAACAGAGATTTTCTTTCAGGAGGGAAAAATTAACACGTAGCAAAAGTTGTTCATGGAATGTGCCAAAAAAAATTCACGAAATCTTATCAATGGTTTATGCTAAAGAAATATTTTGAACATTTACAGTACCTAGCATGATGCACGAGACATTTACAATATTTGCATATTTACATGAGAAGAAAAACGTAAACAAGAGAGTATGGAGTTCAATGACCAAGAAAAAACTGTTTTTTTGAAATATTAACTAGAAAAAGGGGAAGAGCTCATAATTTCGGACAGATTCTAAATTCGGACACTCTGAGGGTAAAATTGGACACTAAAAATAAATTGATTAAAATTATGGATTTTTATTTCAATATTTGATGAATAATGAATTCTATCTAAATAAATATTTGTCCCTTTTGGAAGATTTGAACACTAAATTCGTAAAATTTTGAATAAGATTTGAGTTAAAATTGCTTTGTTGAAACCTCGTTGTGAGCAATTGTTTACGAGAAATACGACAAAACTTCGTGTTTTATTTAGCTGTGGTAAAGTACTAAAAATTTTTCTTCGCTTTTCTTGAGTGATATTACTAAATATTCAATTAATATTGAGTTGATTCATGTTAATAGTGATTTCTTTATTTGACCGATTTGATCTCAAATGAGATTTGTCTTGTGAATTACGTTTTTCGTGTTGAAATATGGGCTTTTTTCTCAACGGACCTGTGAGGTGATACAGTAGAATTTGAACAATATTTTCAAAAACCTAACGGAATTCACGTGAAATACACTTTCCCTAGATTAAGAAAAATAACCTTAGAGAATATATCAAAGTAATTTGTTGTGAAATATATGGAATTTGTTGCGGAAGTTAATATAATACGATAATAATGAAAAAGCACTAGAGATAAATAGTTCTAATTCAGACTCCACGCAAAAATTTCTTCACATAACCTAAAATTTTACATTTTGAACTCAACCGTCGTTCAAATTTGAGGAGTTCAAATTTGAGGAACTCGACTGTACTTCTTATGTTGGACAGCTGTTTTTTCTCGAAATTCCGTGAAGTTTTAGCTTCTGCGATGACTAGGTTATATAAATGCCTGGAGAAATAAAGAGCATCATTTCTACAAACGATATGTAGTGAGAAAAGCCTTGTAAGATTCCTAGAAAGGCTAGGGAATGCGCGAATCCGCGCGCACTTGGAGTACCGAAGTCAACTCACGTTAATGAATGATTTGGAAAGTTTCCGGGCTTCTTGTGACATTCTACGGTTCTCTTACATAAACAGGAAGAGGACTTCGTGAGATAGGTTCTTGAAATGGAGAACAATGGGTATCTTATTGAGGCGGATTGGCTGTCCAAAATTCCAACCAAAATGTCCAAATTTACAACCAAGGTGTCCAAAATTTGAGTCAAATTGACGTACTAAAAATAATTTTAGTAAAAACAAAGACGATAAATAGCTTGCCAATTTTCTAAAAAAGAGTGTAACAAAAAGTCAATTAGTATTGAAAATATCGCACTTCAAACTTTGAACATTGATGCTTATAAGCACACTGTCCAAAATTATGAGCCTTCCCCCTATATAATGATTTTCTATGTTAAAACAGGTTAAATTTAAACTATTAAAAATTCGCCGAATTATGTTTCCTTTCGATTTTATGTCGTAAAACTTGAAATCCATGTAGACGCATTTTAGGTGAATATTTAAATTCATTAATCATGCTTTTGGGCCCTAAAAAAAACTCTGTGATTTTCGAGAACATTTAGGGTAAGTGTGCCAAATTTCGGCATAGTTGCAAATAAGCACTAAAGTCTTAAGTTTGAAATGCAATATTTTTAATTCATATTGATATTTCTTGTTACTTCCTTTTCGTGAGGGTTGTGTGGAACCTTGAAAACTAGTTTATCATCTTTGTTTTCTTTAAATCACTTCCTAAAATATTTAAAAAATAATAAAAATGTGAACATTGCTTTGATTAGTATTCCGGCCACTTTGAGTGAAATACCGGCCACCTTGTTTGTGACCACTTTTTGTGAAGCAACGGATAGAAAATTTCAAAACGTAAAATAGAACGGAGTTTAATATTTAGTTTAATACGTTTATATGACCTACAAGCCCTGAGATCTTCCGTGTAATTTGTCCTGAAGACCTGAACAGTAGCATCACAAATTTACGCGCAGATTCCCGTAGCAATTTGCCCTTCCTGAACTCTTCCAAGGCCTTTTGCACATCATCTTTTTCATAGAAGCGATGGTTTTTTTTTCTCTGGACATTGTAGAACTCAGAAATTGAAAAAAAAAACAAAAAAATGAATAAGAAATTTAGGAAAGCAAAAGATGTTGCCGGAATAGGCAACACTACCTCACCGCACCGGAGAGACGCTCACAAAGTATCTACTTTTCTACGCGAAATACAGGATCCAGATGGGAAATTTTACTCGAAATTGAAAGATTGATTTAGGGTAAATGTCCTAATTCAAAACCATTTCCAGACGCTTTAACTTTGACAGAAGATTCAACACATTAAGTTCATATTTTTTCTGAAAAGAATTGCATAAGTTTGCTCCTTGACTCTTCTAGAATGTTACTGTTTAGTGAAAATTCTTTAGATATAATTTGAAAACTTCTTAAATACAAGAAAAATACGCGAGCGTAAAATGCTTCTATTGGAAACATATTAATCCAAATGGAGACAAGGGAAATTTTCTAATTGGAGACAGACAGTGTAAGTGAAACCGCGACGACAGACTTCTAAAACCTTGTTGAGTTGCTCTTGAGTGCAGAATTTGTTCTTATTCCTGGTTTTTTTCTCATTTCCCATCTAAAACAATAAGAAAATCTCTCCAAAAAATCATATTTCCGGGGATTCCTATTGAAGCATTTGCAGACACTTCAGAAAAACCCTTTTTATTCACGAAATAGGTAATTATTTCATTTGAAAACTTCACGTACCGTTAACAATAAAGATTAGCACTTAATTTAACTAAAATTGTCTAGAAATACGACATAAATGTTAAACAAAACGAATAAACAACAATCACCTCATTGTGTTTTTCATTGGAAAACATGGTCGATTGATGAAAAATTCGATAGTGAAAAGGTACACTTTTAATTTTTCTGAGAAATTAACAAATTAAAATTTGTGATTATGAATGGATTTTCGCTTTATTTGGAGCAAAATTAACTAAATGATGAAACTGAGGTATAGAAAATATATAAATATAATAATTTAGTACTGTATTTATCATGAAGACAATGACGTTTCCATTTGGAGTAGCGAAAAATTTCCATTTGGAGCAGGTTTTGAATTAGCTTAATTTACCCTACTATTTAGATAAACAGAAACAATCTTTAATGAAAACTAATAAATTTTTATGAAAAACACCGAAGGAAAACCTTTTGCACTTCACCACAAATCGTAAGACTGCTAGAAACACAATCGATCTGTCACATTTTTTGTAAGACTCTTTTCACACTGAGTTTTTACAACGCAATTTAAATTCAAATTATGCCTAACGCACAATAACTTTTGTTTGGTAAACATGTTTTTGACATTTCAATGAGAATGAGTGAGATCTAGATCTAGTCATCTCGCTCATTCTCATGGGAAATTTTGAAAACATGTTTACAAACAAAAGTTATTGTGCGCTGGGCATTATACCTAAAATTTAACGGTATTTGTGTTAATACATCCTAAAATGAATAAATATTTAAAAGCAAAATGAATTCATTGACTATTCGAAGATAACATACATAATTTTAATTAATTTATTTCCATGGCCGAAATTACACTCAAAGTGGCCGAAATTAGAAGCTGGCCGAAATTTGGCACACTTCCCCTATATGACTTTTCACATTATTGACAATAGTTTAAAATTTTAAAAATATGTAAAGTAAAATTTTGCGAGTCAAATTACAAGAAATTAAAAAGAAAGACAATTTTGGGAGCAAGAGTTCAATTTTCAGTGTGAAAATCAATTAATGCGTAGCTGAGAATTACCAGGGTCATAAGACAATGTCAGGCTCTGTTCATTTCATGGAGGGAATAGTAAGTGCGCAATTCTGTGGCGCACACTATTAAGAGTTACCACTTTGTATTTAATTCCGGCGTCTGAAGAACATTTTACGACATTTATGTATGGGATGTATAAGTCTCCAGAATCAGACAGTTCTGCGAAATCTGTTTTTTTTTTAATTGTGTTTAGTAATATTCGTCGAATGATAAGAAAAGCCATCAATATTTAATCTATTAATCAATATTTGCTGATGTTAAGTATAAGTAGAAGTAAAGAAAGTAGCGGAAATGAGGAAATTCTCGACTATACTACACTGAGAGAAAAAAAAGATTAAAATTTAATCTTTTCTTCATAATTTCAAGTCTTTTTAGGGCTTAAAAAATATTAAGATTTTTTTATTCTTAATATTAGTCCTGTAAAGAATAAAATCAAGTCGGAACTGAAAATAAGATTTTTTTCGAATAACTTTAAATCTTTTTTTTAGATGCTAGCAGATTAAATTTAAGACTGCAAAAGATTAATTTCAAGATTTATTTCAACTGATTTTAAGAATAAATATGAATAAAAATAAGTCATAATTTTAAGATTTTTTATTGAAAATAAGTATTTTTTTCACTGCTTTCTTGAACGTTTTTAATTTCTTGCCATCATCCTCACGGTCTGAGAAAATTAAAGTATCCAGCAAAACAAGCAGGATACAATCTGCTTGTGAGTCTGAAACAACAAAAAATGAATTTTAGGATAAATGAATACGACGAATAAATTGTCATTGTATTACCTTCTGGTGTTAAGAGATCATAGATTTCCTTCATAGTGTCTAACTGGATTTATCTTTAAAATCAATCGCCATGATGAACAGGACCCTAGTAACAATCCAAGCAAAATTGCTTAAATGATGCCTTTTCTCTGACGGTTGGGTTTTCAGTATTAAAAACCATCATCATCTGAAAGAGTTGAAACTTCATTAAAAAATATCTAACAAATGTGTTGAGTATTAAAAAGCTAATTTGCAAAAAATTATGAAATGATAAAAATATTTCCGATTTAAGCAAAAATGCGTTAAATATAGGCAAGAGTACATAATGCAATAAAATAAATGGAATTTTCAAGCATCTATATAATACCGAAAACCTATTTTATTCCATGGGAGAGTCCTATATCATATTCCTGTTGCCCTAGAACTCTTAACGCTTCTTGCATACATATACACAAAGTGAAAGTTAATGTTCTTCATTCATTATCATCAGTCTGTCATTAAATACTTCAAAAATACAAAGTATGACATCTATATAGACAGTGCTTAGACTGTAAAATACCTAGGGCAGCGGTTCCTAAATGCTTCTCCTCCTTGTGCTACTAAGGGGGGGGGGGGAGATGGGAAACAGAAGACATTACTGTACATGCCTTACCCTAAAATAACTTAACAAGCCTTAGATTCATTTTGCATTGCGAAATTCAAACCTTCCAAATATATTTATTTAGGAGCTCAGGTTCTGGATTAAACATCAACCAACCTGTATCCGGAAACACAAAAGTCCAACTACACCGACACGACAATTGCCAAAAATAAGATATTCAGTGGGAAATTTAACCAATCTTTTATCCAGGAACTCATAAACTCCTGTAATACCAATTAAAGCCTAAAATTCCTAATCAAAAATCAAACAACTTGCAACCTGAAATTCAAACTCTCCAAATATATTCACTAAAGGCTCAGGTTCTTGATTAAACATTACCTATAACTTGTATCAGAAAATACATAAATGTCCAGCTACGTCGATAATATCGACGTTATCATTCCATACTATTTTATCTGAGAATATGATAACTTTTCAGGAGATCCATTTGAAGTTGGTGATTTCCTATACTGCAGGTATAAATTTTCTAAAAAAAATGAATATCTCGTTACCCGAACGCTGGATGACCACGAAATCTCGCGGAGTAATCTAAGTTGACTTAGAATAATATGGAATGGAGCTGTCGATATAGTTAATAAAATTCACTAAAAACTCAATCATATTGCATTCAAGAACACAAAAGCTGATATAATACCAATTAAATCTCAATCACTAATCATCCAATTTGCATCAGGGAATTGAAACCTTCCAACTAAAGGCTTAGATTCTTTATCAAAAGTGACACAACTTGTGTCCGGAAACTATAAAAGTTCAGCTAAAAAAACAATTCACAACTATTTCCACTAAAAACGCACTAATCTTGAATTAAGACACGTAATATATCTTTGTCGACGTCCCGAACGCCCCAATGGAAAAGTTAGTTTAGGACGGTTAGCACATTTGTGTTGTACTTACCCCGTTTTCTTTACTCAACTTCCTGAGCTGATATTTAAGGACGATTATGTCTCCAATGCATTGGTCGGCTTTAAACATTTTGGAGAGGGCTTCAGCGTCTAGTATTTCCAAAGGTTTTTTCCTGATGGAGCCGCATTTTCACAGACGCTTTGCACCGTCCTCACTAACTCCCCATTCCCGCATAATACCTTCAATTTCACTTGACAGATATCACAATAATGTTCATCCACTCCTTGATCGTTTTTCCTAAAAAAAAAAGGCAAATAAAAAAAGGAAAATAAAGAAGGAAAATTGTTTACCTCTTGTGCTAACGGCTTGGCGTTCACTGTCAAAATGGCCGACCTTCTCGTTGAAGAAGCACAATTCTTTTTCTCCCTCTCTCACATAGCACGGACACATTGCTGCGCACATATTCGTTTCTTTCTCTCAGAGAGAGTAAAGAATAAAAACAAGTCTCCGAATAAAGATTTGAATTTAAGACTAAAACGACTAAAAACTAATCTGAGATATGAATGAAAAGATTAAAATTTATTCTTTTAGCTTAAAATTTAATCTTTTTTTGCAGAATAAAATTAAGTCGTCAAAAAATATAATTTTAAGATTTCTTTTTTCTCTCAGTGTATGAGTCAATTGTCTGAAATTAATTACAAAAAGAATCACACCTTATGGTTTTGTGAACTTGAAAGCAAGAAATTCAGGTTTTTGGTTATTTCTTGGTGACTTTTTTTGAAGGTTTTTGACCTTTCAGTTGATAATTTTGAGATATTTCAAGGGTAAAATAGCTTTGAGATATTTTGCAAAAGAGTTTCTCAATATTTTTCAGCGTGCAGCTAAAAAAATATCCACAGTATTTGAATAAACCAAACAAACTAGAGAGCTATATAATGTACTTTTGTATACAGTATACATTGCTCCTTCCTGTTGGATATCTGGAATAGTGGATCATTGCTAAAATGGCTAAAATAGAATAAAAATTGACACGTTTCATTATCTACATTGGCCTAATTTTGAAAGCAGAAAAATGGCATTTTCGTGGTAGTATATGCGATTTTTGCAGCAAGATAAATTGTAATCTTTGAGTAATGATAATGCCTATGACGCAAGATTAATATATAAAAAATATATGGTTAAAATAAACATTAATTTGCAATAGTTAAAGGCAGATATCAGTAGAATTGAGATAATGAAGATAAATTGAGATTAATGAGTGGTGATTTTGAAACGCCATATGATTGCCTTGGGGCGCCACTTTTATTCATGCCACGAGCTTGAGATGTTTGCAATTTTGGAGCAGGATGTCTTCAATAAAATTGCACCTACACATGTCAAGTCAATGGGATCTTGTGTAAATTTATAATAGTTCGTTTTATAGTTTAGAAAGTGCTTGAATAATAATCTCTTCAAGGTAGTAACTCGAAGATTTTAGCTTATTATTTGCAAACAATATTTAAATTGCTCTCTGACGTAAATGATTTTTTTTCTTAAATTTCCTGAGTGCAAAAAGAAATGTTAACTTTATGTGTTTAAAATTTAAATCGATTGTGATTTTCTGAGAGATTGATCAATCTGGGTAAAAATATTTTTAGCCACGCCCACTACTGAAATTAAGTTACGCGGAACGAGTAGAATAACGGCGATCCCACTAAGGATAAGCGGTTGAAAATGATTCAGATTCTTACAACAAAATAAATTTTCATGGTTATAATTTAGCCTTTATTATAGCTCTGGCACACCTTTTAGATCAGGAAAATTTCATGTAAAGCAAAATTCATATCCCGTTTTCTTTCTCCAACGATTTGCATGTGTCTATTCAATTATTTTGAACTCTTCTTCTTCTTTTAAACATCACACCAAATTAAATTTAGTTCAATGCAATTTTGAGTGCGAAAGAATGAGATAGACATATGCAAAACATTTGAGAAAGAGATGATTTTGATTTCATGAAATTTTTCCGATCTAAAAGTTGTACCGGAGACTTAATAAATTAAATCATTTTTTCATAAAAAATTGGTATAAACAATAATTAATATATTTAACTGATTAGTCATTATTTTGGGTCATTTGGCCATCAGTTCAGTACCCGTAGATGTACAACACAAATATTTGTCCGTTTTTTTTTATATTTGAAATTCAAAATATAAAAAACACTGAGGACAGAAATTCAAATAAGTGTGACAAAATAAATTGGCGTAGTATATTGCCAATTTTCGCTTTCTTCAATTTTTACGACAAATTTTGCTATTTTTGTGGTTTCAAATTTATGTTTTATACATTGAGTTTTTTGGAGGCGTAACCAATATTTCAGGGTTTTAGAATAACTACTAGTTTCTTATATGAGAAAGTGCCCATGCTTCGCACTATCCCAAGCTTCATAATGACTCAATTTTTCCGAGGGTAAATTAAGCTAATTCAAAACCTGCTCCAAATGGAAATTTTTCGCTACTCCAAATGGAAACGTCATTGTTTCCACGATAAATTCAGTACTAAATTATTATATTTATATATTTTCTATACCACAGTTTCATTATTTAGTTAATTTTGATCCAAATAAAGCGAAAATCCATTCATATTCAAAATTTTTCATTTTCTAATTTCTCTGAAAAATTAGAAATGTACCTTTTCACCATCGAATTTTTCATAGATCGACTATGTTTTCCAATGCAAAAACAAAATTAAGTGACTGTTGTTTATGCGTTTTGTTCAACATTTATCTCATATTTCTGGATAATTTTAGTTAAATTAAGTGCTACTCTTTATTGTTAAGGGTCCGTGAAATTTTCAAATGAAATAATTACCTATTTCGTGAAAAAAAGGGTGTCAATGAGGACACAAAGGAGGATGCAAATTACCTGTAAAAGGCAGATGGTTAAGCCCGATGTCCACTTTAAACTATCCAGGCCTCAGAAAACCTCTTAAAATATGATATGTACCTGTAAAAGGCAGATGGTTAAGCCCGATGTCCACTTTAAACTATCCAGGCCTCAGAAAACCTCTTAAAATATGATATGTACCTGTAAATGTATTCAGGTGTTAAAAAGGGAACTTCAGAGCCGTAAATCCGGCTAGAAGCGATCGCGAAACCACAATCTCTGGAGACCTCCGGAAGGCAGAGTGAGGTTATGATGAAGCGGCAACGTGATTCTCAGGAACAAAGACGAAGAAAATTGCCCTTAAGATGCACCTTTTTTGTGATTCACAGTTTTCTCAACACAATGAGACACCTGTTTTTTTCATGCAAACTATTTTTTAATTTACGAAAAGCAAAGATTTTATTTTTTATAACACTGATCGCACTAAATTTATCATGAAGTCACTGACGGAAAAAGAGGAAGCCACTCTCTTTTTCCCCTCTTTTATACCCCTTTGGCAGTCGATAGTCCCGCCCGGTGCCACACACGCACACAAAGAGAAGACGTCAAAAAACATCGCCACCCGACTGACCTGGTGGCGGTAACATCCTCCCCCCACAATTGATGTCCGTAGGACTCAATTAGGACGAAGGTGATAATCCTTCTTCAGGCAATTTGGAGAGTTTGTGAATGGAACGCTTATAAACGCCTCTCGAGGTTTGCACAGTGACCACTCTGACTCTTCCGTCCTGTCCCGGATGAATTTCAATAATCCTTCCAAGTGGCCATGAAAGGGGCGGGGCGTTGTCTTCGTATATTGTGACGATATCTCCTATCTTGAGATTAGGAGATTCAGCAAACCACTTATTCCTCTTTTGAAGTGCTGTGAGATAGTCACGTTTCCACATCTTTGCAAAAGATTCAACTATTTTCTGACAATGTTGCCAGGAGTCCAAGCGACCAGATGCTAGATGAAGGTGACAAGGTGAGGGCAAATCCATCAAAGGGCGGCCAACAAGGAAATGGCCAGGTGTGAGAGCCTGAGGATCTGAAGGATCATTGGAAATCTCAGTAATTGGGCGACTGTTTAGTGTGCCCTCAATTTGTGCGGTGATTGTGCACAGATCCTCAAACGATAGTTTCTCATTTGCCACCACTCTACGAAAGTGGTACTTAAATGACTTAATAGCAGCCTCCCAAAGGCCTCCACAATGGGGTGATCTAGGGGGCTGGAAATGCCATTTTACTTGCAATTGAGATGTGGCATTAACTATCTCTCTTTGTGAAGTTTCCAGATTTAATAATTCTTGAATTTCGCGGTTGGCCCCTACAAAGTTAGTGGCATTGTCCGAGTACACATCTGAAGGAATGGATCTACGTGCCACAAACCGTCTAAAACAAGCCATGAAAGCACTGGTTGAGAGATCGCTGACAACCTCACAATGCACCGCACGAGTAGCAAGACAAATAAATACACATATATATGTCTTTGTAAGTGTCTGAGATCTACGTTGACCTCGGCGAATCAGAACAGGTCCCGCGAAGTCAATTCCAGTAGCCTTAAAGGGTATTGGCGCACTTATGCGGTGAACTGGCAAGTCTCCCATCCTTTGAGACAGTAGATTAGGGCTCACTCTCCAACATCGAAAACACCTTCGAACGATATCACGACTTATATTACGGCCGCATAAGATCCAAAATCTCTGTCTCAACGAAGACAGGAGAAGTTGGGGACCCGCGTGGTGCAGTCTTAAATGTTCAGATTTAGCGATGAGATGGGCGAGCTTTCCCTTTGGAACCAATATTGGATGACGTGTTGAATATGCCTCGTGTGATTGATCAATTCGCCCGCCGACCCTAAGAATACCGTCGTCGTCGAAGAAGGGACAAAGTTGACGAATGTGTGTGAATTTTTTCTTCGATATCAGAGTGCCCTCCCGTACAGCTTTGCATATTTCACCCATCTGGTTCTCTTGCTCCCACTTCAATATAATCATTTCGGCATGAAGGATTTCTGAGGGGGCGATGGGACCAGAAATGGAGTGGAGCTTATTGGAACGGGAAAAGAAACGGCGAGATATTGCTACCAACCGCGTTACTTCGTTGAAATCTGACGAATTATCAATACATTGCGCGATAAATGAGCCTTTATGCGGATAACTTTCAGCTGTGATGCCACAATAAGTATCATCCTTTAAATTTGAATACATAGGCACGAATGGCGCGGGCCAATCGGATTTTGTTTGATTTAAAAAAGGTGGGCCACACCACCATTGATCGAGACTTCCGAGAGTTTGGGGTTTAGTCCCTCGAGACAAAATGTCCGCAGGATTTAGATCACCAGGCACATGGCGCCAAGCAGATTGCATCGTTCTCTCTTGAATCTCAGAGATCCTATGGGATACAAAGGTATCAAATCTTTCTGTAGTGGCATTTATTTGACTAAGAACGATTTGGGAATCTGTCCAGCAATGATAAGAAGAAACGGAGAATATTGACAGCATTTTATGCAACAGACGTACGCCAAGAACTGCTCCACATAATTCAAGTCTCGGAATTGTAAGAGTCTTAATAGGGGCTATTCGTGATTTGGCAATTAAAAGTCGCGAGAATCTTTCACCCTTTGGATTTTGTGTCACGTAATAAATAACTGCTCCGTAAGCATAACTGCTACTATCAGTGAAGAGATGTAGTTCCGAAATGGAGATTGTGTCGAAGGTAGAAATCCACCGAGGAACGGATATAGATTTGACTGTAGACAGGTCGGAAAAGAAGTCTTGAAACTCTATTTCGATGCTTAGAGGTAGAGCTTGATCCCACTCTAAATTTAATTTCCACAGCGTTTGAATCAATATTTTTCCGTGAACAATGACAGGGCCTATGAGTCCTAAGGGATCAAATAAAGAAGCAATCATAGAGAAGCATGTTCTTTTGGTATAGTGTGGTGGATTGATTGGGACGAAGTCATATGTGAAAGAATCAGAAGCAACACTCCATTTCATACCAAGAGCCTTAGTATGAAGATCGGGGAGAGGAACTGAGTTGAATGACTGATTTAGCGAGTTAGAGTCAGGAGTTAGTTCAGTGCAATTGGAATTCCATTTTGCTAGGGTAAGACCGGCAGTTTTCATGACCTTAATTAATTCATCCTGGGTGGAATAGGCTTCAGGAAGCGACGAGAATGACGCCAGACAATCGTCCACGTAAAAACTCTCGAGAATGGTTTTGGCTGCACAAGGATACTTGTCGCCTTCCTCCAATGCCAGCTGGTTCAGAGAACGAGTCGCCAAAAATGGCGAGGAAGCGACTCCGAAGCACACTCCCTTTAAACGAAAATGTTGTAACTCTTCCTCAGAGTTGAAGCGCCAAATGATTCTTTGATAATTACGATGAGGTTCGTGAAGCAGAAATTGGGGATACATTTTTGACACGTCACATGAAAAGGCAAATTTCCCCATACGGAAACGGAGCAAGATGCTAATTAAGTCTGGTTGCACTATTGGACCGACTTTCAATGTGTCATTAAGACTGAGGCCGGAAGATGATTTTGAACTTGCGTTATATACAATGCGGAGTTTCGTTGAAATAGAGGATTCCTTTACAACACCATGGTGCGGAAGATAATATGATTTATTATTCAACTCATGTACAGGCACGGATTCGAGAAACCCCAATTCCAAGTATTCGGAAATATTGTCAGAATATTGCTTCTTGAGTAAGGGATCCTTATCAAGTTTGCGCTCAAGACGCAAGAATTGAGAAATTGCATTGGTTTTGTTGTCCGCAAGTCGCTGGAGATTATTCCGAAAGGGGAGATGGACAACAAAACGCCCGTCTATATTCCGTGTGGTGGAAATACGATATAGGTCTTCGACTTCCTGCTGCTCGGTGGATAAGGGTACTTGGTTAGGAATTGTTTCCATCTCCCAAAATGTCCGCAATGTCTTATCGATGGAGGATAGCGTTGTAATATTACATATTGAACAATCTTCAGTAACAGCAGACGATGCTGTCTTGTGTTCTCCCATGAGAATCCATCCAAAGGATGAGGACTTTAGTTTCGGGAAATCAGGTCCCAAATGATAGGACTTATCCTTCTCAATTTTTGCGAAAACTCCGGCACCTATTAATAAATCGATAGGTTGTTGGA
Source organism: Phlebotomus papatasi (assembly GCF_024763615.1). NCBI lineage: Eukaryota > Metazoa > Arthropoda > Insecta > Diptera > Psychodidae > Phlebotomus > Phlebotomus papatasi. The sequence goes on from NC_077223.1 coordinate 98,139,844, forward strand.
CGTGCCACGAGGGATCAGCAAGTGGTAAGTTAGTTGGAAGTGGTATCTCCTTAGGATTGACAATCCAATTAGGGAGATTTCCAGTAATTTTGGGAACAATCTTGCAGCACATTTCGTGAAAATCTCCACCAAAACGAGGTGCAATGCAAATTTGGGTCTTGTAATTTCCGATAGTGCGTCGATCCGTCACTCCACCGATCTCAAATTTTGAGGAAAATTTAGATAATTTTAATTTTTGGCTTAAGGAGGCGGTAATAAGATTTGATTGGGAGCAATTATCTACCACTGCTCTGCATAGGTGTTCCTCTCCATTTGAATCAAGAATTTTGACTATTACTGTACCCAAAAATATTTTGGGATTTTCATGTGGTGAAATTGATGTGAGGGTAACAGTATCTGATGAAGAATTGTTTTCGGATTTGGATGCATCTTGTGCCGAATCAGAGATGGAAGACGATTCAGTCGAAATGTGACTTTGAGTGACTTGTGTTAGATTGGTAGCTGACGTGGAATTTGAATTCTGTGAGTTGACAAAGGAGTTCCCTGGTTGTGATACAGGGGCAAATGAGTCGTGTAATAGAGAATTGTGCTTTGAGTTGCACTTAAAACAGCCTCGCGCTGGGCAATCCTTGGTAAGATGTGTTTGAGTAATGCAATTTCTGCAAAGACCATTATCCCGCACTATAGTTAGTCTATCAAATGGAGAGAGTTGCTTAAATTTATCGCATTGGTAAAGCTTGTGACTGTTCAATTGGCAACAGACACAGGTTCCTGAATCACCTGAGGAGACCAAAAGAGACGTTTTGGTCTGTGGAGGGTTTGATTTGGGATTATTTGGTTTAGAATTCGAGGTAGGCTGAGTGCAAGTTTCAAGCTCTCTAATTCTATCAATGAGAAATTCAGTAAAGTCATCGAAGCTTGGAATTTTTCCTTTGCACTGTCGTGCCCATAATCTCCGTGACTCTGGATCCAACTTATCTTTGAGAATGAAGATGACCCAATGCTCACCACCCGTGAGCGAAAATGATTTTAAAGATCTCAGCACTGAGTTCATAGTGGCATGCATATAGCTTAGAGATTCATGGGACTCAGTGAGAATTGATGGAATTGATAGGAGTCGTTGAATGTTAGCATTGACAATGCTGTATGAATCCCCATAGCGCTTGAGGAGTGATTGCCAAGTTGGGTCATAATTATCTTCAGAAATTATTATGTTTTCAACATTTTTAAGGGCTTCTCCCGATAGGGAAGATACTAAATAATGCATCTTTTGTACCTTGGTCAATTTAGGTTCATTGTGAACAAGACTTGTGAACAAATCTTTAAAGGTAGTCCAAGAGCATATGTCTCCCGAGAATATGGGAATGGAAATTGATTGCAGGCGAGGAGCTGATATATTAGAGGGCGAATGTTGACTGAGATTTTGGACAAGAGACGAGAGCTGTGAAATTATTTCATTGGTTGCTAGAGCTTGATTAAGCTGATTGGAGACTTGAATATTTGTAGAAGTTTGCGACTCGAGAAATTTAGAGAAAAGAAGCCGTAGATCAGAGTCAATTGATGGAGGAATGGATGACATGGTTGATGCTTGTTTCACGGAGTCATCAACCAACCCTTGCTCCACCGACTCGATTAATTGCTCAAGTTTGCTTTTAGTTTGCTTGGCCTTATTAAATTCCGCTTGCCACTCGATAGGATTGAAAAACTCCAATTCAGAAGGGTTTGCTTGCATTTGTTCAAGAGATGTAATAATTGAATCCACTGTGGCCAAATTGTCGTTCAAGGTTTCCAAACAAACGGTAGAATTTAATTGCTCTAACGGTGTAGAATTTGCATGATCAAAAATAACACAAAGAGTGGCTCTTAACGAATCGAAATCTTTAAAGGATTTTACGGGCATTGTGAATCACGTAGGAAATATCGCGAATATATTAAATGTTTCAATGCAATTTATATGATATAAATGTACAAGATCTCGCAAGGAAATGTTGGATGGGAATGCCGATTATATTTTATGGTTGCGCAATAGCAGAGGGATCAATTAGAAAGGCTGTACTTACGATTTTGCAATGTAATGTTTGATGTCTGAGGTCAGCAAGCAGCAGTTATAAGAGGCCTTCTAGTAATGTTCAGGAGGGCAGAGATGATTATATTGCACTTTCCCTTCGTGAAATGAATGCAGAACGTCCTGGTTCCCTGGACAAAATCTTCCACGTTGGGTCTCGAAGGACCATATGTCAATGAGGACACAAAGGAGGATGCAAATTACCTGTAAAAGGCAGATGGTTAAGCCCGATGTCCACTTTAAACTATCCAGGCCTCAGAAAACCTCTTAAAATATGATATGTACCTGTAAAAGGCAGATGGTTAAGCCCGATGTCCACTTTAAACTATCCAGGCCTCAGAAAACCTCTTAAAATATGATATGTACCTGTAAATGTATTCAGGTGTTAAAAAGGGAACTTCAGAGCCGTAAATCCGGCTCGAAGGACCATATGTCAATGAGGACACAAAGGAGGATGCAAATTACCTGTAAAAGGCAGATGGTTAAGCCCGATGTCCACTTTAAACTATCCAGGCCTCAGAAAACCTCTTAAAATATGATATGTACCTGTAAAAGGCAGATGGTTAAGCCCGATGTCCACTTTAAACTATCCAGGCCTCAGAAAACCTCTTAAAATATGATATGTACCTGTAAATGTATTCAGGTGTTAAAAAGGGAACTTCAGAGCCGTAAATCCGGCTAGAAGCGATCGCGAAACCACAATCTCTGGAGACCTCCGGAAGGCAGAGTGAGGTTATGATGAAGCGGCAACGTGATTCTCAGGAACAAAGACGAAGAAAATTGCCCTTAAGATGCACCTTTTTTGTGATTCACAGTTTTCTCAACACAATGAGACACCTGTTTTTTTCATGCAAACTATTTTTTAATTTACGAAAAGCAAAGATTTTATTTTTTATAACACTGATCGCACTAAATTTATCATGAAGTCACTGACGGAAAAAGAGGAAGCCACTCTCTTTTTCCCCTCTTTTATACCCCTTTGGCAGTCGATAGTCCCGCCCGGTGCCACACACGCACACAAAGAGAAGACGTCAAAAAACATCGCCACCCGACTGACCTGGTGGCGGTAACAAAGGGTTTTCTGAAGTGTCTGCAAATGCTTCAAAAGGAAACCCCGGAAATATAAATCGTTTTTTTTTTGAGAGATTTTCTTATTGTTTTACATGGGAAAAGAGAAAAAACCAGGAATAAGAACAAATCCTGCACTCAGGAGCAACTCAACAAGGTTTTAGAAGCCTTTCGTCGCGGTTTCACTTACACTGTTTGTCTCCAATTAGAAACTTTCCCTTGTCTCCATTTGGATTAATTTGTTTCCAATAGAAGCATTTTACGCTCGCGTATTTTTTTTTTTTTTGCATTTAAGAAGTTTTCAAATTATATCTAAAGAATTTTCACTAAACAGTAACATTCTAGAAGAGTCAAGAAGCAAATTTATGTATAATTCTCTTCAGAAAAAATATGTACTTAATGTGTTGAATCTTCTGTCGAAGTTCAAGAGTCTGTAAATGATTGTGAATTAGGACATTTACCCGTTTCTGAATAACTGTGACACCATAATATATTTTAAAATCAGACACTTTCCCGTTTGTGCTATTAATCACATTTATTGAAAAACATAGAAAAAAAATTAGTGATTATGAATCTTGGGGCCGTGCAAAGCATGGGCACTTTCCCATACTGCGAAAAATAGAGCAGTGTAAACTTTATTTTATAAAGTTTTTCTAGTGGGAATGACCTAAAGTTATTTGGTTATGAAAATCTAACACTAAATAAATACATTTTTTAGAAAAAAGAAATTGAAAATTATGTTAAAAATACTCTTGCTTCATTTATCGTTTACGAATTCACATTCACAATCGTTTCGTAAATTACTCAAAAGATCGCCCAAAAGTAATACGATTGATTTACGTATAAAAATTACTTATTGGTTTATTACCAGTTTATAACCAAATGAAACGGGTTTAGTCTTGTCAAAAATTCCAGAACCTTTCCAACAAGTCCAAGCATGACCCCGATTAATTGAGAAATACGCTCTGTAGAGCCATTTTGATTCTGACCTTGAAAAACCGTTATCAGGAATGATCAAATAATATTTGCGTATAATAAGACGAAATTTCCGCCTGGCGAAATCTCCAAAAATATAGTTTGGGAGAGAGGGGAGGGGATAATGAGTAGCATATTAACGGTAGTTGGGTCGACTTATGGGGAGTCCCCCGATTTTTCCTAGTCGCTATCTCTAACCGTTTGGCCTCCAGGCGTGCGGAAAAAAACGTTACGTAATTTCTCAGAAATCGTCTGAAACGTGGAAATGTGTTGAAAAAGTAGTCCCCAAAAGGTGGAAAGTATAAATTTTGAAGGGTGAAAAATCCTGATATTATAATTATAATACTCTCTCTGTGGAGTTCGCGCTGTAAAAACATTTGAGATCATTCCAATTCCAAGAATGTTTAATTACTTTACCATGTTGAGTTATCGTCGATTCAGAGACAATTTATATTATAATTTTAGTAAAAAGAGGTTGTAAAAAAGCTTTTATCAAAACACGTATTTCAGTATCGTCAGTAATTGAAGCAGAAGAGGAAGTACGCATAGTAAATGTATTAAACGTGTAAAGTAAATTGACGCCATTCGTCACATTATTTATCTGTTGATATATTTACTTTTCCTCAGAAATGAAAAAAAATACTTGATATTTTGGCAATTATTTGATGGTACATAAAAAAGCAAACTTATCAAGCCAAAAGCTATTAATAGAATCAAAACCATAATTTGAAATTCATTTATGGGAAAATATTGATATGTTCAAAATGGATTGAATTATGCAAAGTTTGCTCTTAACATTGACCCTTATCAATTTTAGCTGAGTTATTTATTTATTATTTTGAGTCAAATTTTAGTGGTGTTAGTTGGCAAATTTTTTATAGAGTGGAATTGTGGTTTATGGTTGGATTTAGCGTACATTTACCCGCAATTTTAATATTTTATGCTCAAATGAAACGAATTAAGTTGATTTCGGATATATTTAGGACAAGGATGGTTCTTTTTTAACAAAATTTACTTTTTTTTCCTATACTAACAAATGATTCTCAGATTTTTTTTTTAAAAAAGCAAATGGGCGGTAAAAAATCGAATTTGGTAAACAAAAAAAAATTGGTCAGCAATGGTTTTGTTTTAGCGGTTCTGCCTTACCTTTTAAAGCATGTTGCTTTGCATATTTTTATCTCACTCTTTAGCACTCTTCTTCTTTTTTGAACGTCAGCATATTCTTCAAAATAGTTCAATTTTTATTTGAGTGCATAAACAAAACATTTGAGAAAGAAAGGAATCCGAATTTTGATTTCATGAAATTTTCCTGATTTAAAAAGTATACTGGATGCAAAACAACAAATTTGGCCAATAATATTCTATCACACCTTTTAGATCGCGAAAATTTATTTTGGGAAATCAAAATTTCTCTTCAATTGAATTTCACTAAAATATAAATTTAAATTCAATTTATATTTTAGTACGAAGGAAAAGAAATGAAAATGAAATAATGCAATATATTTAATTCAGAATGAGATCAAAATTTTGATTTTATAAAATTTTCGTGATGTGAAAAGTGTGAATGAGCGGCATAAAATTTTAAATTTTGATTAGTTAAAAATCTAAGTTTTATTTTAATGATTTCAATGAATTTAATTAATACCTAAGACAGTTGCAAGTTAAATGACAACACATCTATTGATTTTCTACCAAGACTTAGGAGGTGTAGCTACATTGAAAACATTATTTCTTCACATAATTCTGAAATAATTTGGACGTAGTCATAATTTAATTTTGCTTCACGATTGTTTTGTTTATCTAAATTATGGTATGTCAAAGCTAAGCTATAATAATGTAATTTAGCTCGACAAACCAATTGCAATACTTAATTACATTATGGTATATCGGGTATACAGTGGAGGAAATTTGAATAGGTATTTTTTGAAAGGTGGTGGTGTGGGCGAGGGGTTGGTCCAACAAACCTAGTTTTATTATGCCAAGTAAAGGTCTGCCCAAGGATCATTTTTATCATAGTGACCCGCACTCACTCTCGTGCGTGCGTGAACACCAGTCGATAATTCGATTTTTTGGTACAAATAGGGGGGAAATTTGAATAGGTATTTTTATTTTTTAATATTACTGGAACCGTTCTTTTATAAGAAATTGTTTATATTGACAATAAAATGATCAAATCTGTCTTTTCCTTCAAATTAAAGCCTTCAACAGTAAGAAAATTTTATTTAATAACTAGAATTTTTGATTGATAGAGGCCATAAGATTTTAAATAATAAAATCGTTCTAATAAAGGGTTTTAAAAAGCTTGGCTTAACAATACTTGCTATTACGTAGAGGATGAGTAATTCAGGAAACATTATTTGCCAATTCGTCAATAAAAAGGACTGCTAGGGACGAAAATAAGGTACTTTTAATGGTAATACCATGTTTTATAGTAAGGATTTAGCACGAATTTCTTATAAAACAGTGAGTTTTACTTATTAAACTTTTCAGATACATGTAGAATATTGAAGTACCAATTACTACACGTCGTATCTGACCAATCCTGATGGCTACAATCTGCCTAGATTACACAAAACCTTTGAAGAAACCACCATTTAATAAGCATAATTTTGAGGGTCGATTGGAATTCAAAGAGAAATGAATTTCTATCACAAGATTTGGCGGAATGTTATAAATTAAAGTTTTTACCAATAGAAAAAATAATATTTCGTCAGTTTTCATCCAGAGAAATTCATTTTTATTGAATACCAATCGAGCGACAAAAAGCTGTTTCTTTACTGGTAGTTTCTTAAGAGATTTTGTCAACTGTAGGTAGATTGTAGCCATCAGGATTCCTCGGATGCGACGTGTAGTGATTGGTATTTGAATATCCTATCTGTATTTCAGAAGTTTGTAACGTAAAAGTCACAGCTTTGCAAAAAGTTTGTACCAAATCCTTATCAAATAACATGGTAATACCTATGAAAGTACCTTATTTTCGTCCCTAGGAGTCCTTTTTATTGACGAATTGGCAAGTATTGTTAAGCCAAGCTCCTTAAAGCCCTTTATTAGAACGATTTTATTATTTAAAATCTTATGGCCTCTATCAATCAAAAATTCTAGTTATTAAATAAAATTTTCTTACTGTTGAAGGCTTTAATTTGAAGGAAAAGACTAATTTGATCATTTTATTATCAATATAAACAATTTCTTATTAAAGAACGGTTCCAGTAATATTAAAAAATAAAAATACCTATTCAAATTTCCCCCTATTTGTACCATAAATTCGAATTATCGACTGGTGTTCACGCACGCACGAGAGTGAGTGCGGGTCACTATGATAAAAATGATCCTTGGGCAGACCTTTACTTGGCATAATAAAACTAGGTTTGTTGGACCAACCCCACACCCACACCACCCCCTTTGAAAAAATACCTATTTAAATTTCCTCCACTGTATCTAATTCTTTTTAAAAATAGGGAAAAATCCCCATTTTCAAAGCTGCCCCAATTCAGAGGTGCCGAATTTCTCCACTCAAAATTTAGTACTGATCAAATTTTATTTTTGCTGACTAAATTTAAGTTTTCTCTGCTAATTGTGCTAATTGTTTTAATTTTTAAACAATCACTAAAACAATAAAAACAATAACTGTGAAGAGTTTGGCATTTGGGAACTTGGTCTTTGACATTTCGTCGGTTGCGTCTACCTCTGTCGTATCTGTATTTCTTTTGTGTCAGCATTTCACGCAAGAGGGGACGTCTATATTGTAGCTTGCACCGAATGCATATACAAAAAAAAATTGCAGGTACGACAGAGGTAGACTCAACCGACGATTTCCTCTCTGGTTACAAATATTTAGGGAAAGGAAATTTAGTCCTAAGATAAAAAATTTAAATACAAAGTTTCCTTAAACGTAATTTTTTTTAATAAAAAATTACTAAAAATTTTAAGATTAATGCACCAACAATTATACACTTTGTGTAAGATTGGCACAATGATATAAAGGACTAAATCGCATCAAAAAACAAACTGTAAAAAAGGGAGACCACAAGTCTAGAAATTCTTCCAAAAGTTTCCACTTTATGGCCATATCCAAGTTTATCAATAATTTTTAGACAATTGATGTGAGATGCATAATTAAACTTGGTTTTGTTTAAAGATAACAAGATATTCAGGTGAAAGCAATATATATTCTTGAGAATGTAAAGGACTGTGTTAATTTTTAGAAAAATTGACGGATTCTTATTAGACCATCTTCAGACTAGAGGTTTTAGCCCAGTTTCCGAGGGTCTCAAAACCTTAAACAGCAATCGATTTGATTGATTTTTCAAAATGTAATAGGTCCTTTGCCTTTAATAATCCAATCCTAAGTAACAATTTTCCAAAAAAAAAATCTTGACTTATAAGAATATTAGAAAAGTTAAGCCATATGGCTAAACCTTAGGTCTGAAGCCCGTATTAGTCATTGGCGACAATAAAAAATAATTTTAATTTTTACCAATCGTTTGAAGATTGCGCATGACAAAGCGATTAACTTTGTTATTATTTTATAAGGGGAAAATTAAATATTTCCTTAAAAATGCTATGATTATCTCTGGCCATTATCTACGCCACCACTCTATAGCTTTAGCCGGATCAAATTTATCTTCCGACTGATTGTTGCTAAATTGATTTTTTATTTTGTAAAACGAAGAAAATCAAATGTTTTTTTTTGCCTTTCTTTGTGTGATTTTAAATCGCCTGTACGCGTGTTTATTTGAAACCCGTTCATTGACACTTTTCATGCAAAACTGCGCGAGACGATTTATTTTTATATAGAAAGAAATAACTCCTGCGCCTTTCAGTGATGTGGCAGATCGAAATGAATGCGGAGATTCTGTGTTTCCGGACACACCGGGCAGTGCAAATGGCACAGGAGAGAATGGCTTAATAGACTATTGCTGCCCGGCATCACCAACAACGGTGCCCCATCAGTCATGGAAGGGGTCTCAGACGCGTTCACCGCGTCCCAGACGCCAACGTACTACATCCATGAATCAGACGACGACAATCAGCTCGTCAGAGTCCATTATACGCTCACACAATCGCACCATTTACACAGCCGGCCGGCCGCCATGGTACAATTTTGCGGGGCAACAAGTGGAACCATTCGTGATTGGAATCTGTGGCGGATCGGCATCAGGAAAGACAACAGTGGCACAGAAAATAATCGAGAGTCTCGATGTACCATGGGTCACTCTGCTCTCAATGGACTGCTTCTATAAGATTCTCAATAAGAATCAGCATGAATTAGCAGAGATCAACGAGTAAGTCCAAATTGGATTTTCTTTTATAAAAAAGTGTTGATTTTTATTTTGAATTAGCTATTAAAGTTTTTTTCTCTGCTTTATTCTTTTATTTTTCTTGAAAAGATATAATTGCAAATATTGTTTTTGATTTTCAAGATTTATAATTTAATCGACGTTTTATCAATTCTTGTCATGATGTTTTTTTTTTTTTGTCAGAGCCTTATTAAATTAATGAGCAAATTGAAGGAGACCTGAAAAAAAATGTTTGTTGATTATAAGTCATTTTATCCCTCAAAATCTTTACAACATTGCTTTATTAATGTTTCCTATGGCACTAATAAGTAAATAAAAGTAAATAAATAAATAAGCTTTAAAGAAAAAGACGATGGCAAAATGTCTCATAAATTGCAAAATAAATTTAGTGTCAAAACATATTTGGAGTAAATACACTGAGAAAAAAACGGGGTTCGATTACCTTCTTTTCCTCATAACTTTAACACTTAGGTGTAAAATATATCTACATTTTTTAATGTTAATTTTACACCTTTTTAAGTGTAAAATTAACATGAGAAAGGGTAACTTTAACCCCTAATACACCTAAAAAGCATAATATTTACACCGATTTTGGATCAATACTGCAGGGTAAAATAAACATTTCCGGAAAGTCGGGATTTTCGGATTTCTCTCAGTGTATACTTAATTGAATTTCGGTTAAAAATGAGCTGTCGGTTCATAACCGATTCATTACCAATTCATAACCGATTTGAATCTATTCAGACTGTCAGAAATTCCAAGGATTTTCAACGAGTCCAACGGTTGACAAATACGCTTTATAGATCCTCTTTAATATTTGACCTTAAAAAACTTACTATTTTCGATCAGGCAAATTTCATAAAGATAAAATTCACATCCCTTTCTTAAAAGTTTTGTATACAGATACAGTAGACTCTTCGATATCCGGCTGACTGGGGGACAAAATGACATTATGTTTTTTGAATGATCAACGGTTTTTCTATTTTGTGCAGTGTGAATTTATTTTCTGTCTGACAAAGAAAAAGAGAATTTTCTTTATGGTATGCTTATGTTTCATTTTTTATCACAATTATGTATTAAAAACTTCGATACAATGTTAATAATACTTTAATTTACTCTGGACAAACTTCATGTTTAGTGAAAATAATTTTGAATATATCAACCGCCAGTGTTTGGCAGCTGTCACCCGGATAACGAAGTGCCGGATAACGAAGAGTTGAGTGTATGTATATTCCACTCTTTCGTACTCTTCTTCTTCTTCTTTTGAATGTCACACCAAATTAAATTTAATTCAGAGTCTAATTTTGAGACCGAAAGAATGGGATAGACTTATGCAAATCTTTTAAGAAAGGAAAAGCATGAGAATGAGCATTTGTACGGTTTGGCTCTTGAGGTTGATTACCAACGCTAATACTGCGCTAGACGCATGTAGCAGCTTTCTAACAGATCATTGTATTTACATTCAGGGGAGACTGGGGCAAAAAGTCACAAATCGAAAATTTCAAAATTCTATCTCTTCCAAGTCCTCCACGATAGCGGCTTAAATTTTTTTCCATGAGTATCCTCCATAGATCTTCTTCAATGTCGTAAGTTTCTTAGAATTTGAACAAGAAGTTTAGAAAATAAAAAAAAAACATTGAAATTTTTAACCCTGTTTTTGAAATATTTTCCTTCCAGTAGATATCAATTCTTACCAATTTATTTTCCAAATTTGATGCATTTTGATGATTTGATGATTTGGATTCTTCGACTACGAAGCGGCTTTTTCTAAACATTCTTTTCTCTTGAAATCATTTTATTAAAAATTATCACTTGGGGTAAAAAGTAACAAAAGTAATGGGGCAAGAATTAACAAAATTCGAAGCAATTTCTAATGTCTCACGACGAAAAGAAACGTCATTGCTATATGTCATGAATAAATTTCGTATGAAAATATGTCAATTAGGTATTTTTTTCAATTTACAGGAGCCGGTACTAAAGCGAAAAAATGTGATAATTTTACCCCACGTCTGATAATATTTGCCCTAGAATTTTTGAGAATGGTCACGAAATTACCTTTCAGAAAACGGCTCGATAAACGTTTTTCCTTACAAAATAGAGGAAAATGACTTTCACAAAGTTGCAAAGCGGTAAATTTCCTATAAAACTGCCCTAATTAGAAATTTCTGGGGCTCTCAAAAAAAATAAATTTCTGTTTTGAAACTTTTTGCCCCAGACTCAACTATATAATTTTTTTCTACTTTCGAGAGCACTTGCTCAAAAGTATATTCATTTAAAAATTGAAATGTTAGTTAGTACCAGGATCGACTTAAGGGGGGTCTCCCGAAAGCTCCAAGTCAATATCCCTAACCATTTAGCCCATAGGTTCAGACGGACGGAAAAACAACGTGACGTCTGAAATATGACTCTTTAGTTTAATTTTGAAGTCGATTAGTCAAAATCGAGGGATTATAATCTACTGCTTAATCGGTAAAGAAGAAGCAGTAAAAAAATCTTTCTGAGTAAATTTCGCCAAAATCAAAACTCTTCACTTTATAATTTGCATTTCAGAGTCAGCACTTTACATTTTATGCTAGAAAATTATTATTTCACTCAATGACAAGTAAGTTGCAAATTCCTCTTCCCAGATACAACTTTGACCATCCAGATGCTTTTGATCTGGAATTAATGGTTGATGTGCTGAGGAAACTGAAGGAGGGACGTAAAGTGGAAGTTCCTGTGTACAATTTTGTTACACATGCACGTGAACCCACAACTGTAAGTGAAAAAAAAGTTTTTTTTTACTGGGTTTTGCGGAGAAAAGAAATCAAAGGTTCTTTTTTGCTCTCTGTTGTTTCGTCCCTTCTGGCACAATTTAGAAAACAATGTATGGCGCTAACGTGATCATTTTTGAGGGAATTCTCGTGTTTCACAGTCCAGAAGTCCTCAAGATGCTCGATATGAAGGTATTTGTGGACACAGATGCTGATGTAAGATTAGCCAGGCGTCTCAAGAGGGATATCAATCAGCGCGGAAGGGATCTCGAGGGTGTTCTGAAGCAGTACTCAACAATGGTACAGCCTTCCTATATCAATTACATTGCTCCGAGCATGGCACATGCTGACATCATTGTCCCACGTGGTGGGGAAAATAAAGTGGCCATTCAACTTATTGTTCAGCACGTTCACACGCAGCTTCAACTGGTAAGGAAGGACATTGTTAAATGATATACTTCTTATAAATTTATTGATCGGGAGAGTGACTTATGATTCCATTAGGAGCAGAATCACATTGACAATAAAATGCTCGCCGTTGTTTCACCGTACTTCGTTAATTTACACATTTTCATTGCAATTCTTACGCAAATTCTCGATTACCGTATTACCTTATCTCATACTCAGTGGCACTAGGTGAAAATAATATAAGAAAATTGAAGAAATAAAACGAAATTCGATAAACGGTGAGCAAAAAAAAACTATGATTAATTTCTCAGTTTTTTTTTTGCTCACCGTTTATCGAATTTTCGTTTTATTTCTATCATTTTCTTATATTACTTTAACCTAGTGTCACCGAGTATGAGATAAGGTAATACGGTAATAGAGAATTTGTGTAAGAATTGCAATGAAAATGCGTAAATTAACGAAATACGGTGAGCATTTTACTGTCAATGTGATTCTGCCCTAAAGCTCAATCCGTAGAACTTTTCTCTGCGTCAGAAAGTCAGTGCTTTGCTTGAAATTTCCATATCAGTAAAAATTAAAAGAAAAATCATTAAACTTTAAATTGCAGTGTCACGTTTCTCTGATATTCCAATTCGAAATTTTGAAATCGTTTGTTTTTCAATTTTGATCCGACTTGCGGTAGTGGCACCTGGGGCAAAATGTGACAAAACAATTTTTTTAGTCGTATTTCACCAGTTTTTAGATGAATTGATAAATTTGCAAACAGCTTGTTTATAAATCGAATGCTTTACAAATTTGCTTTTAAAGGGCAATGAATAATCGAGAAGAAAAAATAAAATTTAAAAAGAGCTGTATAGAATTTAAAATGAGCAGTATTTTGTTAAAAACGATCGATTAAAAATTTAAAAAAAGGCAGTAGAAAATAAAATTCGATCAGTAAAATATTCAATTTAGTCAACGAAAAGATTAAGAGTGATCTGCAAAATCAAAAATGAGGATTAATGCCCGCGGCACACATTTTAGATCGGTAAAATTTCATGAAATCAAAATTCGTGACCCTTTCTGTCTCGCAATTTCATATATCTATCCCGCTCTTTCGGATTCGACTGAAGTAAAAATTAATTTGGTGTGATGCTTAAAAGAAGAAGAAGAGTGCGAATGACTAGCATAGACATATGCAAAACTTTTAAGAGAGAAAAGGATGTATATTTTGACTTTATGAAATCTTCCTGATCTTAAAGGCGTGCCGGAGACATAAAATATTAAAAATGAGCAATAAAAATACTAAATTTTCTCAGTGAAAAATTGTCCAGTAGAATAAAAAAAAATCAAATAAAAAATAAAAATGACTGACCAAATTTAATACTTTTAACGCTCATTTTAATTTTTTTTAATATCATTTTTTTAAATTTTACTACACACTTTTAATCATTTCCTACGCTTCCCATATGTTTCTAGCGAGCCGAAAAAACTTTTGAGTTTATTAGCTGTTTTCTGTCATTGTAGAATGAATTAGCAAAAAATACTAATACAAAATAAAAGCCAATTTAATAACGAAGAGGCAACCGAAAACCCTAAATTGGCAACCTACGTATTTTTGGAGATATCTCGTAAAATGTGTACGAAAACAGGGAAAAAATTACACTAAAACCGGTCGCATTTTTCAGAGCTAATGTCACGTCCATCTTTTAATTTTTCAGTTTTTATGCCTTCGGGATACCTTTTAGCTCGATATGATATCATGAAATCAAAATTCGCATTTCTTTCGCTCTCACAGAAAATTTGCATAAATATATCCCACTCTTTCAGTCTCAAAATTAGATTGAACTAAATTGAATTTGGTGTGATGTTTATAATAAGAAGAAGAGTACGAAAGAGTTGGATAGACATATGCAAAGCTTTTTGAGAAAGAAAGAGATGTGAATTTTGACTTTATGAAATTTTCTTGATCTAAAATGTATGCCGGAGCCATTAGTGACCAAATTGAATATTTTTATTGCTATTTTTTGTAATTTTACTGACTTTTTTTAATTTTTCGAAAAAAAATCAATGTTTCTACTAATTGATTTTAATGTTTTACTGCTCATTTTTATTTTTTTACGGACTACATTTTTTACTGATTAAGTTCTCTTAACTGACATTTTTTTTTAAATATAAAAAAATATGGTGCTGGCATAATTAACGAAATTAAATCGATCTAAATTTTACCTCTTATTCTTTCAAATTGAAATGAAATAATAATTGTCTCTTTCTGTCAAATAATCATAAAAATTGAAATTGAAAATAAAATTCAAATTTCAATTTACATTTAAAAGAAAGAGACAACGGATTTCTATTTGAAAGAGATAGAAGTAAAATTTGAATTTATTGAATTTTAGTCGATTTGAAATTTTTACTGACCTAAATGGATATTTTTTCTGCGAATTTCTAATAGAAAATTGCCATTTGTTTTTGTTTTAACCTTTAAAAACGTTTAGAAGAGCTGAAGAGCACTAATTAGAGAAAAAAGCCACGCCTTCTATAAATCCAGACCACTCCCACTACTTGCATTCCATAGACCTAATATTAAAAAATAAATAAAGATAGCCAAAAATAATGATCCAAAAAGGAAAATATTATACTTAGTATGGTAACATTTTTTTGGTAACTGTAATACAAACTTTATAGGCGTGACTTAAATTTTTGTGGGAGGAGCTTTTTTCAAGAGATATACATATTTTTTTAAATTTGTATTATCAAACGTTGTAATAACAATTGCAGCGTGGCTTCAAGCTGAGAGAAACTCTGGCTCAGTCCTATATTGGACAACCTATGCCGGATTCCTTGCATTTATTGCCGACCACGCCCCAAGTGAAGGGCCTCCATACTTTCATCCGAAGCCATGCAACTCCACGCGATGAGTTCATTTTCTACTCCAAGCGCCTGATTAGGCTCGTGATTGAGTACGCCCTGGGATTCCTGCCGTTTAAGGATGTCAGTGTGGAGACACCACAGGGAGTCACATATTTTGGCAAGAGGTTGGGTAGCGAGAAATTGTGTGGAGTGTCGATTCTGAGGGCAGGAGAGACAATGGAGCAAGCAGTTTGCGATGTCTGCAAGGATATTCGCATTGGAAAGATTCTCATTCAGACAAATCAGACGACTGGGGAACCGGAGGTAAGGATCAAATACAGTTTTTTTTTAACTTCCCAATATTTTATTGAATCAAATTAACCCATTCCTTACCATGGTATTATACATCATACGTAAATTGAGTGATTTTACAGTAGACTCTCTAAAATTCGGGCATATGGGACCGAAATGTCAGCCGAATTAGACAGAAATTCGGGCGACAAACTTTTTGAAATACAACGATTTTTCATTCATGTGCATACAGATATTGAGTTTACACACTCATATATCGTAAATTGCATGAAAATCCCTCAATAATGCAAAATCACATCAAAACTAAGACAAACCATGCCAAATTTGAGCATATTTGATTCATTTGATAATCATAATCAAACTTGAAGAATGACAACAAACTTTTTTCAAATGTAACCGCTGCCCGAATTAAAAAGTAGCCCGATCTTAAAAGAGCCGAATTTGCGAGAGTCTACTGTAGTTGGTTTATTCTTGGGCAATTGATATCCGAATTGCTGTCGGGAATGGATTTTTAATTACTTTAGTCCTTCAATTACTTAGGAAAAATGGTCCGACTGAAAATACATTTTGTGGTTCTTTTCTCGCTTCGCGGAGTCATGCAAAATTTTTGCTCAAAATGGCGGATGGCAAATTCGACATCCCGTCGACTTGAGGGCACTTTACCTTATACCTTTGTAAAACACCGTTTTCTCTATCTGAACGAGAAAAGCGCTTTTCAAGCTATTTTAGGAAAAAAAACACACAAAAGACTTCAAATCGTTTGACCAATGCAGACAACAAGGTGCGAGACATGATAATGACGTTTCTTTTCGCCGTGAGACATTAGAAATTGCTTCGCTTTTTTGTTACTTTTTGCTCTATACCTTTTGTTACTTTTTACCCCAAGTGGTAATTTTTAATAAAAGAATTTCTGATGCCTATTAATAAGCAATGGCGACAGGTGGTAAAATCAAATCAAAACGTTACCCCTTTCCGCCATGCCTCATTTTTACATAAAAATAATATTAAATGAAATATTAATAAACTAAATACAAATTTTATGTATTTCACGAATGTAATTAAATACGTAACAGACAGATTATTTATCCAAAAACGTAAATTTTGTTCAATTTTAATTTGATGGCACTTATTATATTTGGTAAGAAATATTGGATTCAATGCACTTGCTTAAAATATTGCTCTAAAAAATGCTCAAAATCTTAAATCTAAAACGAATAGGGTAAGTGTGCCAAATTCCGGCCAGCTTGCAATTTCGGCCACCTTTTTTGTTCCTCGAATTTCCATGAATTTTTAGTTTTTACAGACTCTAGAGATTATACAATGCGAAAGAATAGCAAAAAATATAGGTTCGACAAACGAGATTACGTGAAAAGGAAATTGGAAGAATTCCCGAAGGGCAAGGAACTATGAGAATGAAGGTGGCCGAAATAGGGCACCAAAGCTATGTTTACATTTTTATTCATTTTAAAATTCATTAAGAATGATTTTGGAGTAAATAAAGACGATAATCTGTCTACAAGGTTTTAAGCAACACTCCTTAAGAAGAAGGAATAAAAAAAATCAATTTTTATTAAAAATATTACATTTCTAGCTTGAGACTTTGGCGCTTGCATGCAACTATACCGAAATTTGGCACACTTACCCTAATTATTATTTTTCGACTCTATACATAGCAGCAATAGAAATACAAATAACTTTGCGGCTCATTTATTTCATAAATCGTGAAAAATAGCGATTTCAGTATACGTGGCGAGAAGTGGGACACTGGCGAGAAGTGGTGATTCCACCCTAATAGGGGAATGTAGGCATGGTTCGCACAGAGTGAACCTTCAAACGATGTGAATTTTCTCCTTGTTTGCAAAGAGCTGACTTACCATTTCTCATCTCGTCTCATGAGCTTGATAATAATCTATCTTATGGCTAAGAAATGACGAACTAGCTCTTTGTAAATAAAGAGAAAATTTGCGAACCATGCCAACATTGTCCTATTTTTTATTTTCTAAATTCCTTGTTCGAATTCAAAGAAACTTACGACATTGAAGAAGGTCTATGGAAACTATCTATAGAAAAAAAATTGAGTCGCTATCTTTTTTACCTTGGAAGATATTCAATTTTTAATTTTTCGATTTGTGACTTTTTGCCCCAGTCTCCCCTATAGAGTAAGTTTTTGCTAGTAATTTTCTGCTTTTGGTTGCAGTTGTACTACTTACGGTTGCCAAAGGACATTAAAGACTACCACGTGATCCTGATGGATGCCACCGTGGCGACTGGAGCTGCAGCAATGATGGCAATTCGTGTGCTGCTGGATCATGATGTTCCCGAAGAGAATATTCTCCTGGTGTCATTGCTGATGGCAGAGATTGGTGTTCATTCTATTGCATATGCCTTTCCCAAGGTGCGAATCGTCACGTCGGCTCTCGATCCTGAGATCAATGAGAAGTTCTATGTGATTCCGGGAATTGGTAATTTTGGTGACAGATACTTTGGCACCGAACCATCGATTTAAACACAGAGGAGATGCCTCAACACTTAACTCTTTCATTTAAGTTCATCTTCATTTTCTATATCCCATGAAGAAAAAACTTGCACAGCAATTCTTTTTTTTATTGACCTCCAGAGTCATGGAACAATGATAGTAAGTTATCGATGAGAGAGGAGAAAATAAAGAAATTTTGCCTAAAATAAGTTTTTTTTAAATTGGTTTTTATTGCGCTTCTGTAAGAAGTTTCCATGCAAAGCGATAGACAATGGCCAGGAGCAGGGCGATAATTCCGTAGATGAATAGAGGAGATTGATTGGGTGGATTTAGTGCGATGTCTCTTGGTGGTTCCTGGCCACTGGTGTCCTCAAAATCTGGGCAGTTTATGTAGCCATTTTGGAGTTTATTCTCTTCGGAGACAATGCTGCATTCCTTCCAGGTGTCCTCTGTGTCCAGGATTTCAGCTTGCATGCTGAATTTTGTGGCAGAAGTAATGCGAACTGTGACGGATTTTCCCAGGAGATTGTCCCTCATGGGCACGAGAACTTGCTCGTAGAATTTGTTGTGAGCGACATAGAAGCGTTTGTCGTGGGAGATTTCTGTCACTAGAACTCGTTGAATCTTTCCCACTTGCTCATGGTACAGCTCGTAGCTGCTGAAAAGTTCAGTTAATCGTTTGGTGCGAGTCTTGACGAGATTCGCTGGGATTCTAGGCATCCGGGCGGCTGGTGTTCCAGGTCTGGGAAAGAACTGATTGATGAAGAGTGAGGGGAATTTGTATTTTGCACAGAGATCCAGTGTCTCGGCAAAGTCTTCCTCAGTTTCTCCTGGGAAGCCACAGATGATGTCCGTGGCGACTGTGATGCCAGGAACGCGTTCCCGAAGGAAGTCCACAACTTGCTCAAAATCCTCCCGGCAGTATTCACGTTTCATGGCAGCCAGGATGGTATCGCTGCCGCTCTGGACGGGAACATGGAGAAAAGCATAGACACGGGGATGTGCAAGAATCTTGGCCATTTCCTCAAGATGTTCCAGGATATACGGTGGATTTGTCATTCCCACACGCATCATACATCCTTCAGGAATTACCTCAACCAGACGCCACAGAAGTTCTGGCAATGACGTCCCAATATCCCTTCCGTACGTCCCAGTATCCTCAGAAGTCAACCACAGCTCACACACTCCTTCCCTGAAAGCCTGCTTCGCCCTCTCGACGATCTCTTCGGGATCATAGCTGGCCAAATCTCCCCTGGCATGCTTCGTTTTGCAGTAGGTGCACTGATTCAGGCATCCCGAATTGATGGGAATGATCTCTATCAGGGGATTCTTTCGGACTTTTGGTAGAGCCAATTTTGGTCCAGCCATTCGCCTTCCGGACACTTTCTTAGGTTGCAGCAGTCTCACACTGTGACCCTTGAGAGTCTCCTCCACAACTTCCACCACACGATCTATCTGCTGCACCCCAATTACACTCAATCCCTTGAGGTACTCAGACTTTGGTGCTCCCTGTGGAACACACCCAGCTACTACCACATGCTTCCCCTTTGTCACTCCAGCCTCAATTTCATTCCTGAACGTATCCTCTGAGGGATTCTTCACCGTGCAACTGTTTAGCAGCCATAGATCGGCAGATTCCTTGTCATCCACCAAATTGTATCCAAATGCAGATAGCTGGCCAGCCATATATTCAGAATCGGAATTATTGTGAGCACAACCCCAGGTTTTGACATAGATATGCTGAGTTCCGGGAACAATACTCTGGAAAATGGGCTTTTCCTTAGTCACTTTCTCAGCCTTTTTCACACGCACCGTCACATCCTTTTTATTAGCATAACGTTCTTTTGGAGTGATATCTTGAGATGATATTAAATCCTCAATATCATCAATTATTTCACTACACACCGACATTGCTAATTTTTCTTAGGTTTAGGAAAATTTCTCAAAAAAAATGTAAACATATACACGTCAAATCCGTCAAATGCACGTGCTCGACGCCAGCGCCATTTGCTGTCAGTTCGACGAATCTTCGAAGCAATTTGCCGACAAATTCTTGAATTTTGCAGTGTGTTCTCAAGAATAGGGTGGAGTAAGTACTTTTGGCCACTTTAAGGTTTCATGTGTTTGTAATTATTATAATCTTTATTTAAATAAAATGAAATTTTGTACAGAGATACCTTAAAGCCGTTTCTTCCTAATAATACAAGAGAATTCCCAATTTTTTTTTGGATATTTTAGTGAAAAATTCATTTTATGCAACTATGCATGTTTCAGTACTTTTGGCCACTTTGTAAGCACTTTTGGCCACTTGTTTCCAATAGAATTTTAATAAAATAACAGAAGAAATAGCTTTAGAAAACTTTCATAAATACACAGGACAAGTCTTATTCTTATTTAACATCAATTTTGTGTGATTATTAGAGTATTTTAAACGACTTTGTGCACATTTTCTATTTGATGTAAAAATCAGTCAAAAGTCACGATTGGGTTTACTAAAATCCGCGAGGTGCGCCACGTGTAAAATGTATGGGAAAATGAATGGCCAAAAGTACTTACACAGCCGAAAAAAGTAATCTCTTTTAGCCACATCTGATTTTCATTTAATTTGTTAGAAAATCTTACTAAGGATGATATCACAATAAAATTTAGTTAATTAAGAAATGGACTTTCATTGAATAACATCAAATATTTTCATCAAAAATATGAAATAATGCAAAACAATTTCTCTTAACATTAACAAGTTTCTTAAGAATTCCATGTTTTTTAGTGATTGTTTACCTTTAGAATTTCTTTTAATAACTTAACATTAATCAAGTCGATACAAAATCAAATATGGTTTTCTGATTCGTTAGATTAGAGGTCACGAAATAAGGGTGGTATGCACAGTAACCAGCTTACTTATTTATAAATAAGTTACTTATTAAAATGGCCGTTGAAAGCTTAATTTCAAATTAATAAGTGTTCCCATGCACAGTACTTAACATTTTATTAACTAATAAAATTTTTGATTTATAAACATGCTCCTCGAGAGGTGCTCATTAGACTTATTAGCATCGAACAGACTGGGCCATTGCTCTTTTAATCGATTTTCAAAGAAGCAATGGAGAAGTGAATATGACACCTTCATTGTTTTCGATTAGAAAACTAACTGAGAACAGCGCCATCCAGTGTAAGTAAAATGTACAAGGCGGGAAATATTTTAAATTGTTCAAAACACATTATTCACATTATTCACATGTATTTTATACTAAACATTAATTTCACTAATGCCTAGACTCATTTTAAATACATTTCAAAAGTTTTTACAAGAGTTTTATGAATAAAATTTCCTTTGTTTTGATTTTTTCTGGCATCAGCTGATTTCGATGGTGGTCGATGAAATTTCGAACAGTGAATTTAAATAGAGAATGTTAACGGACTATGTTATATGGAATTGTCAAGGAAAAGCAATTGACCGGGCAATTGCTTTTTGCTTTTTGTTCAAGGTATTTAAATTTGGCTAAATTTACTAAAATATCATTTTCTTTTTACAGAATATTGTCTCAGAGAACGGAAAAAGATCAAATTGATGCAAAAATTGGTTTGATGACTCAATTTTTTGGATATTTTTTCCACGTGTAAAAAAGCAATGAAGGAGTAAAAAAGCAATGACCATGTAAAAAAGCCCAGTCTGTTCGATGTGATTATCGTCAAATAAAGTAGAAAAAAAAACATTATATATATATCATGAAGTAAATTACGATTTATGTGGTCTTATCGGTCTTATACAGTTTTACAGCTGATCACCTTAAAATTAAGTAAAATATTTTTGATGAGAAACTTAAAAAAATTTCATTTTTTTATAACCAAGTGAAAATAATCTAGGACTGTTAGGAAAAGGAGGCAAAATGGCAATTAATTTTACATATTTTAAAGAGGTTTTGATTTTAACAGTTTTGTTTTTAAAGATTTAGTGAACACATAGACTTCATTTGAGAAATAATGATCATAGATTTCTTCTTATATTATATTTACTGTAAATTTTTATAAATTTTTGCCACTATATTTTTCATTTTTTTTTAGCATTAAGCACTGATTTTTATCTACCAAAGATTTAACAATTCTTTCAATTAATTTATCAATATTTTCAAATTCTGCGTTTATTCTGATCTTGCTTTATAATATCTTCTGATTATTTATTACTTTTTTATCAAATATTAGTGTGCAAAATTCCAGAGGGGTCATGTGTTACAAAAAACGAATACACATTTTCTTTTACAAATTAATAATACTTTCTTTGCAAAATCCACAAAGAAAATAAATGTTCATAAATCATTATAGTAGAGTCTTCTAAATTCGAACGCTCGGGGGGTATTTTTGACATTTCTCACCTCCCAAATTCGAACGATTTTTTAAAAACTACGAAATTTGTGTGAGATTAAATTGTACGTTGAATCAAATTCTCGTACTTTCTCGCAAGTTTCAGTGATAACATACTTCCTTTTCATTTTATACGATAATAATGTATGTAAACATTCGAGCGATGGATAGGGTAAACCAACTGATTTATTAACAGAGCTTTCGGGACGTCATTTTCTGTGTTTGTGCATAGGTTTTCTGATTAATTAATAAATAAGCATAATATATCAGCTGTTACTGTGCATACCAGCCTAAGACCCATTTTCCTGTTCTAAATAAACTCATAATTGCCTTTTAGTGTGATATTTCTTTAGGTGGCCAAAAGTGCTTACATGGCCAAAAGGGCTGACTCTACCCTAAATAGAATTAGCATTTCAAAAAATGTTTCCGATCTTTTTATACTTTTCTGTGCATGAAAAATTGTATTTTTTGGTTTCTTAAACCTAATGCTGTCAGTTTTATTTCGAAAACCAGTGACATTTTTTTCGGCTCCCATCTCCGCTGCAGTCAATTTTTTGTTTTTTGGGGGATTCCTAAAACCTAAAACACGATAAACAAGGAAATCTTCCTAAAAGGATTTATTATCTGCAGAAAAATGCCTCTAACTGCAGAAGCAGCCACACAGCAAGTACAGGTAGATCTTTATTAATTATTTCAACACTGAAATAAATAAAAAAATGGTTTACCTCATATTGCAGGAGCGTCTGAAGTCCATTCAGTACATCATCCATGAGTTGGAAAACGAAAGGAGAACGAATGAAGTGAATATAAACAATATTCTTAAGGCGCAGGCAAAGATGAATGCCGAAGATAAGTCCACAGTGTATCAGCCCAAAATAAAAATGCTATACAAAGCGGCAATTACGGATTGTGTGCAGGAGGAAAATCTCATTCGACAGGCCTTGGCGAAAATCCATGAGATTCGGGCAATTCGCAATGAGCGCAGAATTGAAGCAAGGAATGCTGGAAACAAGGAGACAATCAGACGTGGAGCGTTGATGGTGATGCTGGAGATCTCAGCTCAAACTCTGCCGTTGTTTGTCAGCAAACCGGGTGAGAAGGCACCTCCACTGTGCGGAGCAATACCGGCTGAGAGTTCATACATCGCCAAGCCTGGAGACTTGGTGGCTGCTCTGGTGAAAGTGACAGATCAGGAAGATTGGATAATTGCAGAAGTTGTGCAATTCCTAAGCAGTCAGAAGTACGAAGTGGATGACATCGATGAGGAGCAGAAGGATCGACATGTGCTCAGTAAACGGCGCATTGTACCACTTCCAGTGATGAGAGCTAATCCCGAGACGGATGCTCATGCTCTTTTTCCCAAAGGAACAACCGTGATGGCCTTGTATCCGCAAACAACTTGCTTTTACAAGGCCATTGTAAATAGTCTCCCTCAGACGGCAACTGAAGGCTACGAGCTTCTCTTTGAAGATTCTGGTTATCCAGAAGGATACTCACCACCACTAAGAGTCGCCCAGCGCTATGTCATCTCCATCAAGCAGAATAAGAAATTTACAGCAACTTCCACTCTATGAAGAATTTTCATTCAATATGATTATAATAAATTATTCAAAAAAAATTAAATTAAGTAATATTCCAGTCTACTCAAATTAACCACATTAATTTCCCATGAAATCTTAAAATTTAAAGTGAGATTTTTTTGTGAGTTCAATTTTCAGGGTAATGTTCCTTCGGTTTCTTCCGTCGTTGGCTAAGTCGTTTTGAACTTTGCAAAATGCTCGAACTCGACATCTTGAGCATCAAGGTTTTTCCCATGTGTTGGACTGCTAAGCAACCGAGTACAGGAAGTCCCGGGATTAGAGCCATTGGGAGCTTAATTTATAAAATCTGTCAATTCTATTGTGAAATCGCTCCTAAAAGTACACTGAGTCCCGGGATTATGCACATTTTCGGGACGGGAAAAAACGCGCGAAATGGCATTATGCATCGAGAAAATTTGCATACCTGCAGGCGATTTCTTTTGAATGAATTGACCGTAGAACGAATTTCGCACGGAGAAATGTAGTCAGAGCAAAACGATAAAGCTGTTTAAAAGAAATTCATCAACAAACAGTACTCTTTGGCCAGTTCTTCAATAAATTGTAAGAATATTTAAAATTTTTATCCTAATCAAAGAAATTAAAGTTTTGTACTGAAAAATAAGCACCGTCAAATTTCCCGCGTCACAAATAGTATACATTCAGGCGTATTTCAAAAATTATTTTCAAAAATTGACTCCCAAAAGTAGGCAAACTTGCATTACACCCAAATCTTCTTTATCCGGCACTTTGATATCCGGGTAACAGCTGCCAAACACTGGCGGTTGATATATTCAAAATTATTTTAACTAAACATGAAGTTTGTCCAGAGTGAATTAAAGTATTATTAACATTGTATCGAAGTTTTTAATACATAATTGTGATAAAAAATGAAACATAAGGACACCATGAAGAAAATTCTCTTTTTCTTTGTCAGACAGAAAATAAATTCACACCCCGTCTGACACAGGGTAAGGGGGACTCAGCGTTTAGTCATTAATTAACACCCAGCTTTAGGCACTATTTTAGCCCTCATCGGCAAGATCCGAGTGGTAGGCACAAATTAAGGACTGAATCTTGCCACGGCCATCAATGGCGCTGGAATGAAACTGTCAATTGCACATCCTGATTTCACCTTCGAATTTTATATAAATGATAGAAGCTACAAAGATAGGGATATGTTTTATTTAATCAGGATGAACGATTTAACACTTTAGAAAAGCAAAAACTATTCTGAAAAAAATTGCCTCCCAAAAAATACCCCCAAAATGGAATAAAAACACGAATTTCAGGGTTGGAAATTTGTTTATAGTTACCACGACACTTTTCTCTACACGAAACGCACTCACGCACATTTATTATTATTAAATAAACACTAAAAACACTGAGAATCTTTGAGAATTTTCAAAACAAATGAAATGTTTTGGAAATTCTTCCATCTTGTCACTGACAGCCGAGCAACACGGCCGACAACATAATTTTCGTAGTTCCGCTCTTCACCACCATGAACGCAAAACAGTGTCCTTCACATATATTTAGTAAGGGGTATTTTGTATGGGAGCTTCTTAAAAGTAAGGTATGAAAGATAGGGGTTAATTGAGGCTATAATCCACGCTTATCTGGTCAGACGGGACTGCACAAAATAGAAAAACCGTTGATCATTCAAAAAACCTAAATGTCATTTTGTCCCCCAGTCAGCCGGATATCGAAAGAGTCTACTGTATTGTACAGTACTCTCGCAAATTCGGCTCTTTTAAGATCGGGCTACTTTTTAATTCGGGCAGCGGTTACATTTGAAAAAATTTGTTGTCATTTTTCAAGTTTGATTATATGATTATCAAATGAATCGAATATGCTCAAATTTGGCATGTTTTGTCTTAGTTTTGATGTGATTTTGCATTATTGAGGGATTTTCATGCAATTTACGTTATATATGAGTGGGTAAGCTCAATATCGTCAATATCTATATGCACATGAATAAAAAATCGTTGCATTTCAAAGTTTGTTGCCCGAATTTCTATCTAATTCGGCTGACATTTCGGTCCCATATGCCCGAATTTGAGAGAGTCTACTGTACTGTATGTACATAATCTCGTCAGGTGCATAAACCCGAAGTACATAATGCCGGGCCGGGACTGAGTGTATGCAATTTTTTGATGCGATAAAAGTTATAAGGTAAATCCTCATAATTTGGGACAGCTTGTAATTTTGGATACCAAAAATAAATCATAATTTATTATAGGCCATTTCATTGAGAAACCTCTCAACAAATTTGTTAGAAAATTATCAACTCCATATGAAAAAAGGTGTTTTTATGAGAAAAAGTTCAATTTGGTTGAGCTTTTTTTCGTAGAAAAGCTTAAAAGTAAAAATCGGGAACATTTTTTCACGCTGTTCCTATCGGGTAGAGCGCCATCCATAGTTTTCTTCTCACATTCGCATGCCAATAAGTTGTCAACTGAACGAATTCCCACAAAAATTGTTTTCATTTCACAGGGAAAGTGTTCTTGTTAAAATTCAAGTAATTTTGGGTTGCTTGGAATTGAAAAGTGCTATCAGTAAGAAAATATCCCTGTGTGTAGGATACAATAATGTCCTTAAGGTCCTGAACTTTGATTTACGATAAAAAACTGTCGGTGTTAAAATTGCGTCGAAGAAAGTTTTGTGTTTTAAAGTGATAATGGTTACAATTTTCTCTCATTATCATTTTCCCTGCTTCAATTTTCATACCAAACGATTAAAGATATCCTTTAGCACTGATTTCATGAAGATTTCAGTTGTTTCCGTTCATTTTTTCCAAGGACTTAAATCAAAATCACTAAATGTCAAGATGTACTGATTCAAAATTGGGCTTTATTGAGAGCTTTTGTTAGCCCATTTTATGTGCTAAATTTTGAAAAAAAAAACTATAGGAATTTGTTCAAACTGACAACTCACTGGCATGCAAGTGTCATAAAAAAACTTGCGACTGATGGCGCTGTATCCGATAAGAACAGTGTGGAAAACGGTTTCCTTAAACTTTTTTATGCGAGAATCAACCAAGCAAAAAAAATCAAGCAAAAAAATACTCTTAAAAAGCCCGTGATATAGATTTTGAAATGGTATGTACACTTCCCTTGAGGACAATAGGGTCATATATGACTTGGTGTTTTTCCGTGTTTTCACGTAATGGAAAATTTTTTTCCTCTCTGAACTATTATATTTGATCATAAAGCATTATGGCCTCTATCTACACATGGGGGGGAGCAATTTTTGTCAAAAATTGCTTTTTTGAAGGAAATTCCCTGCGTCAAAAACGCAATTTTTGACGAAAATTGCTCCCAATGTGTAGACGCCTAGGAAAAACTCAATTTTACATGAATTCATCTGTTGAATAAAAGTGTGACGCGAAAGAGGTAAGTTTTTTTTTGCTTGAAGTTATTAATTTGGCCAAACTATGGCAAACTGGATTGTCTTGATGAACACTGTACTCCTGGTGTTCAAGGAATCTTCCTGGTAATCCCTTGAATAGTCACTGTCACAATATTTTGAGTGGTATTTGGCAAAAATAAACTTATCCACATATTTATTCACACACAATACAATTGCACAATATGAGACGCTTGCAGAATACTCTAAAATATTGCAAAATATGTTATAATTCATCAGATATAAGATGAAATGTTCAGGAGCAAGATGTCCCATCTGCATTTCACAAAGAAAAACAATGTCCCAACTACATTTCGCTATAAGTTTGAGACGAAAACACTGTTACCCTTGCCGACAATAGGGTCATATATGACCCGGAAAATTCTACACGCTTTTCTGGAAAATTGAGAGTAGTATATTATATCAAAATATACAATATACAATCTTTGGATATTCTATTTTGTGTTTCTAAAGAACTCTTTGCTGAAAAAAATAAATTAATATAAAAAAATTTTGAAAAAGAAGTCATTTCACAAAGTTCGAAATTAGTGATTTTCGATTTCAAATATTTTCTTTTCCTGAATATCTGGAGTCTTGAGAAAATTAGCCAAGAATCTTACATCCTTCTATTATGGTGTCGTGCACAAACCGATAGATTTCAATTAATGTAAATAGTCAAAAAAAAATGTTTTTTCCCCGGGTCATATATGACCCTAATGACGCGAAAGAGTTAATTGGTCACTGTTTTGTTTGTAAATATGTTTTCAAAATTTCCTATGAGAGTGAGCGAGATGACTAGATCTAGACCTCACTCACTCTCATTGAAATGTCAAAAACATGTTTACAAAACAAAAGTTATTGTGCGTTGAGCAATACCCTAGATCCAGCTACACACTAGAGAAATTTATGTCCATACCGTTAAATTTTACTTACCTTTGAATTCTCCTTTTTCATTACAATTCTGGTTTAACCCTTTAACGACGAGACAGTTTTCGCGGACCGAAAATCAGCAATAAAAATGAAACCAAGGAACAAAACCAATAAAAGGTCTCATATCTGGCCTTCGAAAAGCCAACAGAGTGACTCGGTGTATTTTTTACATCTATGAGCGATAGAGACAAAAATAGCCTAAAAATTTAAATATTAAATTTAATTTTCTGACAATACTATTGAATGATAATTTTCAATCTAAAGAAAAATATTATGTTTGAGTATTGTAGTTTCCTTTCCCAAAACGGTTTTGCTTAAAAAAAATTGGAAGTATAAAAAATAATTAAAATCAATTTTCAATATGAGAATTTGAAAATTCGTCATTTTTGAGCTTAAAAATTTAGTAATAGAAAATAGCTGGAGACTTCCAAAAAATATCCTAGATTGCTTAAATCTTCTATTTTGCAATTACGTACAAACATAAGGAAAAAATAACTTTATGTAGTCAGGAAAAATTATTTTCTTTATGGGACACCGGTGTTCCAATCGTCCTTAAAGGGTTAAAAACAACGAAAGGAAGGGTCCAAAACAAATAAGTAAACAAGTCTTTTTATCAAGCATATCATATTAATTTTATTTGAAACTTCCACCAACTGCTTCTATGCATATTTTCTTTAATGTAATTTTTTATGATTACCTTTTTTTGCATTTTTTTTCCGACTGAATGTTCTTTTTTTGAGTCATCATTTTTTTCCAGCATTTTCATCTTTTTTTTTCTCTTTTCCTCATGCCTTTTTTGTTCTTTTTCTTTTTCCTCTTTTTTCTGGCATCTTTTCTCTTTTTTTTCCTTTCTCTTCTCTGGTAATTTTTTTTCAAGTCTTTTTTTTTTGTATTCCCATTCTTTTTTTTGTGTGTTGTTCAAAAAACATTATAGTTTCTTTGATCTCTTTTGGCAAAAATGCATCTTAGGCATTTAACTTTTTTTTTGCTGATTTATTTTCTGTTTTGTCTCTTTTTTTCAGGGAATAATGTTTTTTGAAAATGCTTTCTTTTTTTTACAGTAAAATATAATCTGAAAATATATTAATGGAAAAGAAGAAAATTTAAAACTCAATCAAATGAAGCTAGGGAAAAGTAGACATAGGGAAAAGGGTAGATTTGCTTGAGTTTCTAATTTTTTTTCAGAAGTCCCAAAGAAAACACGCAAATTAAAAAAATATATAAATGTATATTTATGAAATTTAACAGTCAGATTTATAGAATTTTACCTAATTTTAATACAAGAAAAATCTACAATTTTGGTCTTTATTTAAATTTTATGAAGTGTCTATGTTTCAGTAGAAAAATTATTACATCAAATTTTAAACTAAAAAAAAACAAGAGTTTGTCAAAATAAAATTTAAGGATATCGTTTTCAAAAAAATCATAAGATCAAAAATTTATATATCTCACTTGAACCAACAAAATGTGTATAAGAATAGCAAATAGAACTATTGCTAATTCAAGTGACGATATATTTACTTCCTAATACAAAAGAGAACATCATTTTGATGCAACAATATTTTTCATTTGGATACCACAAAATCAGTATGGTACGAGGATATATTACAAAAAAATCGCCTATTTTATGTTTTTTTTTTTGCATTGTTACAAATTATTTTTATTAATAGAGCATTTCAAATTTAAAAATATCCAACTAAAACTAATCAATTCAGGCTTATTTTGCAGTCATAAACAAAAAAAATCATTTGAGTTAGAACTACAGCAGTGCAGTTGCCAATGAAAATCTTAAATGGTAAAATCCCAAGAATTTAATTATTTTTAATATTTCAAATTCTTACTTGAGTGATTAACTGTTCTATCTAAAACAATTACTGGTTCGAGCTATTAACTACTAAAATGCTCAGAGCAAAATCAATATGTCGAAATCTGCTCTAAAATAGTTCACTCTTATTCTGAGTGCCATAATTTTCAAGTAAACAATCCTCTTCAAAGGTCAAGCGAAGGTCATTTTTATCGTCAATACATTCTCTAATCTTTACAGGTAACCCTTCAAATAAATGGTGAAGAAGTCAAACACAACATTTGTGAGAACCCAATAGATAAGGAAAACAAGAGAACACAGTGGGATCACATTCCAAAATCAAACAGAACTATTCGCCCTGGTTTGTCTTACAAGGTGGTTGTCGTTGTAATAATCATGATCAATGGTGAAAAGCAAAGAGACATTCTGAAAGAAACGTCTTGAGAAATTTATTACTTCTTCCGGGTAATATTCTATTGGAAGCTTGAAGGGTAAGAATTTAACGATTGTCTCCAGACGATTGTAATCCCAAAGGTGATTATCTCCAATATTTTCAGAAATATTCTTTGTGGAATTTGTATTTGGTATATTCATCTTATTTCTATCAAAATTACGTAGATAAACTATCTCACCAGAATTGTGTGCAATATTTCTGGTGTCATAAAGTCGTTGTCAGTTTTGACGCATTTTGTGCATTACAACTCAGTTTTCGAATATTCGTATAGTGTAAACGTAGCCCAGATCACTGGGTAGTGTATCCTTCAAAAAAGTATTTAAATCCTTCAATCTAAAAAGTAAGGTAAAGTACCCTTTATTCGACCGGTTCCTCTATTCGACCGGTAGATTTATTTATTCAATTTAATTATATTTGCTATAATATTTTGTGTATGATCTAACATTAATAGGTCAATTATTCTTTAAATAATACGAATCAGTGACAAATTCATAGAAATTGATGAAATTCACCATCAAATATTCAAAAATTGACCCACCGGTCGAATAGAGGAACCCGGTCGAGTAAGGGTACTTTACCTTATTTAATTGACAAAAAAAATCATCTGGATCCGGAGACAACAAGGTGGCCTCAGTTGGGGTCAACACAAAGTTACTGTTTGACAGTTATGTAGTGATCCAAATCTTATGGATCACTCTGTAAAAATATTTGAAGGAATTTGAGATGATCTGTAATTAATGATCCATACTTTATGGATCACTCTGCGAAGATAATTTATGGAAGTTGAAGAAGATCAAGACCAAAGAGGAATTAAAAAGAGTTCGATGGAGAAATTCTCACTTGGAGAATGACAAAAAAATAAAAGATCATCAAATAAGACTGACCAAACAACAGTAAGAAAAAAGTATTCAATAATATTCTTGGTGTTGTAGTAACTAAACTAAATAACTTGAGGCACCCTGTGCGCATGTAAATGCAACGTCAGCTTACCACACGCGAGGGTTGATAGACGCGTAGTCAGCACTCCGCGTGTGAGAAGCTCGCGCAAATATCCAAAGAAAGACCATCGGTCAATCAGTGTGTTTATGATCCTCAAGGAGTTAAGAAGTTATGTAGTGTAAGGTTTGAAAATGTAGAAGTCAATGTGAGAGAGTGCTCCGAGAGAGAGAAAGAGATCCTCTTGGAGGGGGTTTGAGAGCGCGGCTATAAAAGAGCGAAGGATGCTGCCATCTTCCTCTTTGCCGCCCAGCCCTCAACAGATTAGTTCGTCAAGTCAAGTCAAGTGTCGCAATAAAAGCTTTTTCCTCAAGTCACAGTGTTTACTTCCGGTTTTCTAATAACGCGTGTCCACTCGAAATACGTCAGTGGCGACGGTAGAAAATAAAGTTTTGAAAGATGCCCGATGATAAAAAAGATATTTCCGGGTCTTCAACGGCTGGCGCGCAATCGGCGGTACCACATGCAAATGGTTGTGGTAAGTTCCCATCGGGAGATCCTGAAGATGATGTCATCGGTTGGAAAGACCGCGTGGAGCAATACTTCGTGGCTGCAGGAACACCTCTAGACAAGCAAGTGGCTACATTAATCGCAAATATTCCCGGTGATACCTACAAGACGCTGAAAAAGTTGGCATTTCCTGTCTTGCCAAGCAAAAAAACTCTTACGGAGCTTTTGCAGTTACTTGAATCTCACTACTTGAAGAAGAGCAACATCCGCTCAGAGAGATTCAAATTTCATCGCGCACAGCAAGAGGCGGGAGAGAGTGTTAGTGATTTTATTCTCCGGCTGAGAGGCTTAGCTGAGACATGCGAGTTCGGCAAATTCATACCAGGTGTCATTAGTAACGCGGGTAAACTGCGAGAGTCTGCGCTAGAAGACAGTCTTTGCGATCGATTTGTGGCGGGCTTAAGGAGCGAAAAAATCCAACAACAACTTCTTGCGTCCGAGAAAAACACTTTTCCTGAGTTGTGTGAGTTACCACTCAATTTGGAGATGGCTTTTCAAGAAGAAAAGGCTATCCATGGTGACAATTCCGTCAAGAAGGTGTCACAGAAAAAAAAACTTCAATCGTCGTGAAGGAAAAACAACTCAGAAGAAACAACAAAACACCCAACGCAGTCAGAGCAAGGCCCAAAGTCAAAAGGAGCTTTGTCGTCGGTGTGGCAGGAAACAACATGATCCTGAGGATTGTCCAGCCAAAGATTGGACGTGTTTTTCATGCAACAAGGAGGGGCATACTAGTCAAGTGTGCACACAATCCAAAAAGTCTGGAAACTCTGAGAAGGTTAAGCGGATTCTGGAGGTGACTGGATCTGTGTCTCCTGTGGCAACTGTCTCGATGTCTATTGAGGGGCAGAAGATTCCAATGGAAATCGACACCGGAGCAGGACCATCACTATTGTCATACCAGGATTTTAAAGCTAAGTTTTCTCATTGTAAACTACTTGAATATTCTGTCAAACTAAAGTCTTTTACGTCCGATTCCATTCAGGTGATTGGGAGAACGATGGTGCGAGTGGACTTTCCGACTGAGC
The DNA here is from genome assembly GCF_024763615.1 of Phlebotomus papatasi. Classification (NCBI taxonomy): domain Eukaryota; kingdom Metazoa; phylum Arthropoda; class Insecta; order Diptera; family Psychodidae; genus Phlebotomus; species Phlebotomus papatasi. The sequence continues at coordinate 98,173,099 of NC_077223.1, forward strand.
AGCGCGTGTTAGAACTAGTGATTGTCTAGATCAAGTGCGAATAAAGAGTTATAAAAGTAAAATGGTGTTTTAAGTGAGACATTTAAGGAACATCAGGATACTCTCTACTACGCACCACGACAGTGTCATAGTTATTGTAGAACAGCTGACGTTGTTACTTCTAAATAAAGCGTTTCACAACATATTGGAGACGAGGATTTTAATTGAATCTCAAAATTACGTAGACGAACTACCCCACCAGAATAATGCGTATAATATTCTTGGTGTCATAAAGTTATTGTAGAACAGTTAATGTTGTTACTTCTAAATAAAGCGTTTTACAACATATTGGCGACGAGGATTTTAATTGAATCTCAAAATTACGTAGATGAGCTATCCCACCATAAGGAAGTGTATAATATTTCTGATGTCATAAAGTTACTGTAGAACAGTTAATGTTGTTACTTCTAAATAAAGCGTTTTACAACATATTGGCGACGAGGATTTTAATTGAATCTCAAAATTACGTAGATGTACTACCCCACTAGAATAAAGGGTGTATAGAATTTCCATTGATTGGAGATCTCTTAAAAATAAGAGACAAAAGACGGTTGAAGATATTTACTAAAGGAATGTATATTTCCAGGTGATTCTCCACAGGTATAATATTTCTGATGTTATATTGTAGGAAGCAAATCATTGTTTAGAATTTAACAGCGTAACAAAAATGCTGAATTCCATTTAGGATGTTTATAAGACTTCAGTTTTGCAAAGATGCTGAGTTCAAATTGAGTTATGTATCACACTTTGTCTTTGTATAACACTTGTAATGAATCACGAATAAAGCAGAATAGATTTGGCAGAGCGTGCGGTTTGATTTTAAGAATACGTCAGATATAATATAGTCACTGTAGAACAGTTAATGTTGTTACTTCTAAATAAAGCGTTTTACAACATATTGGCGACGAGGATATTAATTGAATCTCGAAATTACGTAGATGAGCTACCCCACCATAATAAAGCGTACAATATTCTGATGTCATAAAGTTACTGTAGAACAGTTAATGTTGTTACTTCTAAATAAAGCGTTTTACAACATATTGGCGACGAGGATTTTAATTGAATCTCAAAATTACGTAGATGAGCTACCCCACCAGAATAAAGGGTATAATATTTCTGATGTCATAAAGTTACTGTAGAACAGTTAATGTTGTTACTTCTAAATAAAGTGTTTTACAACATATTGGCGACGAGGATTTTAATTGAATCTCAAAATTACGTAGACGTACTACCCCACCATAAGAAAGTGTATAATATTTCTGATGTCATAAAGTTACTGTAGAACAGTTAATGTTGTTACTTCTAAATAAAGCGTTTTACAACATATTGGCGACGAGGATTTTAATTGAATCTCAAAATTACGTAGATGAGCTACCCCACCAGAATAAAGGGTATAATATTTCTGATGTCATAAAGTTACTGTAGAACAGTTAATGTTGTTACTTCTAAATAAAGCGTTTTACAACATATTGGCGACGAGGATATTAATTGAATCTCGAAATTACGTAGATGAGCTACCCCACCAGAATAAAGGGTATAATATTTCTGATGTCATAAAGTTACTGTAGAACAGTTAATGTTGTTACTTCTAAGTAAAGCGTTTTACAACATATTGGCGACGAGGATTTTAATTGAATCTCAAAATTACGTAGATGAGCTACCCCACCAGAATAAAGGGTATAATATTTCTGATGTCATAAAGTTACTGTAGAACAGTTAATGTTGTTACTTCTAAATAAAGCGTTTTACAACATATTGGCGACGAGGATTTTAATTGAATCTCAAAATTACGTAGATGAGCTACCCCACCAGAATAAAGGGTATAATATTTCTGATGTCATAAAGTTACTGTAGAACAGTTAATGTTGTTACTTCTAAGTAAAGCGTTTTACAACATATTGGCGACGAGGATTTTAATTGAATCTCAAAATTACGTAGACGTACTACCCCACCAGAATAAAGCAGTCAATATTCTTGGCGTCATAAAATTATTGTACAACAGTGTACTAAAATGATATGCCGAATTTTTAAAACATTGCCAGAATTCTTTAATATATTGGCGACGAGAATTTTAATTGAATCTCTCTATTATAAAAAGCATTTACTAATGCTCCAGACGTAGAATTACAGAAAATGCATTTACTGAGGTAATAAAGGTTTTATTTGTTTAAAATTGCTTTAGTACCCTCAGTCAGAGTCTTACTAATATTATTTTGAAGGTTTGAATTCATTTTGACCTTTCGTTTGGTTGCTGTCGCCAGTTCTGTGTGAAGAGTCAGAGAAAAAACAGCAAAATTCCTTGTGCAATATTTCTTGTTTTCAAAGTGCAAAAAATACCATCTAAGGTACTCCGACTGAAGCAAAGAGGGGCTGGGTCAGGGTTCGGGGACTCATAGTGCCTAAGGTCAGGAATGATTGGCTTTACCGACCGGGCGTAGTTATTTTTAACTCCGTTCCAAGTGATTTGCATAGGTCTACAGATAGTTGCATCTATTTTATCTTTCTGTTTAGTTCCATTTTAAAATAAGATTAAAAAAAAACAATTTTAAAGATATCCTCGATTCAAAAGTGCCCTACCTCCCCTTAACGTTTCCAGGCTACAGCAGATGTAACTGGAGCACCTCATGATATAATATAATCATCATGATATAATTTAGCTCTACAAACTAATCGTTAAGCTAAATTACATTATAAGGCTCAGTTCCATTTAAAATAATAGAAAGTCCTCTTTCAATGGTTCATAATTGATTTAAAAAATTTTTTAGTTTCTGAAAATCATAAAAAATAAGGTTTCAGAAAAGTCAAAATTGTGTCCATAAGAATTATTACGGGGTATTATCAAATTTGGGGTACTCAATAGGTTAAGTGGTAGAGCACTAGCTCTATGATGCAAGTGTCCCGGGTTCGAATCACCTTTAGGCCACCAGGAATTTTTCTGGCGTTAAGGTGTTCGGATTGCAGCCAGTGAGCTTTCACTGCACTTGATTTCACGGGCATGGGACTGACAACTTCGTCCCGTACAAGAAAAAATAATAATATATGTCTAGAAATCCTCTTGCGGGAAGGCCTAGTTCCTTCATAGAATATTGTGCCAGCAATATTATTATTTTCAAATTTGAGACACTTTTAAAGGCTAAAAAGACACTAGAGAGCGCATTTATTAAGCAAATGGGGTCATGTTTGGAGTCGTTGGAAAGGTCTTGCAATTTCCGACAAATTTGAATCGGTTTATAACCGATCATTTTTATACGAAATTTAATTAAATGACTTCTGAGGTGTATTTTGGGAAATATTTTGAGTGATTTATAAATCTGTTGAAATCGGTCGTCAACCGGTTATTTAACGATAAGTAATTTGTGTTGGACTATAATTTTACTGCTCGAACTCTACGGAGAGAGCAGTATAATCCCTCGATTTTTTCACCCCCCCCCCGGAATTTCCACCTTCCACCCCCCGGAGACCACTTTTCTCGACAAATCTTCACGTTTCAGACGATTTCTGAGAAATGTCACGCTGTTCGTCTGTCCGTCAGGCTGTCATCAGCTCTAGAAGCCAAACGGTTAGAGATAGAGACTTTCGGTGGACCCCCCAATAAGTCGACCCAAGGATTGTTAACATGCCCCACATTTTTCCTCACCCCTCCCCTTCCCCTCCAAAACTGTCATTTTGGAATTGCTCGAAAACGCGTCATGCGTTTTTTTATGTTTGGATATGTTTTAGATTACAGAGCAAACATTTCGTTCATATACGAAAATACCGTTGAATCATTCCTAATAACGGTTTTTCAAGGTCAAATGCTAAAAAACGCTCTAGAGAGCGCATTTATTAAGCAAATGGGGTCATGTTTGGAGTCATTGGAAAGGTCTTGGAATTTCTGACAAAACTAAACCGGTTCTAATCAGTTTTGAATCGGTAATTAACCGGCTTATAACCGATAAAAAATTTTTATCTGAAAATCAATCCTATTACTTTTAAAACTATTTTAGGGGATCTTTTTGTTGTGACGCATTTTGTGCATCACAACTCAGTTTTCAAATATTCATGATCGCGCTGGTTCTTTCGTGAAATATCAAGAAGAGACATGATAGATCATGTCTAGCGCCGCGAGTTTTTCTATCCAATTAGTCCTTACGAAATTTATAGCCCAGAGACAAAGTAACACCTTGAAGCCATTAGGCAGGTGTTCGTAAAATCACGATGGGCGAGATATGAGTGACCAAAAAGGGGGTGCATTTGTTGGCTTAAGCAAACAAAGGCACCCTATATTCCTGGAAAACTCGTAAAGTGGATGATCTATGGTGACAAGCTTTTAAGATTACTTTCTCTTCGAGACGGTGGTAAAAAATTAGAGCTTGCGCCAAGAAAGCCATAAAATTTTGAAGAATAGAAATGGGGACAAGGATGGCAAAGGATCAAAAAGGTGTGATCCTCGGTCATCTCAATAAGGCACCCCCTTTCTTAAGATATAGAAAGTGTTGGAGAAAACTAGAGATAGCGAAAGTGAATAGTTGGATATTTTAATAGGAACTTAACGATCGTCTCCAGACGATCGTTATCTAGAGGTTCGTCCTGAATCACTAATCGGACACCTTCCCATGGGAAATAATGTCGAATAGAATTAGGGTGCGAGTGGAGGATTTTAGTATAAAAAGTGTAGCTAGATTCAAGAGGTTGGTTTAGTCACTGTGTAAACGTAGCCCATGCCATTGGGCAGTGTAACAATCTTCCTTAATAAAAAGTGTAGCAACTCACAAAAAAAAATGTAATTGAGGAAACAACATCAACTGGATCCAGAGGCAACAAGGTGGCCTCAGTTGGGGTCACCACATTTTGAGAGATATATGTTTCGATTCAAATCGGTTGAGAACCGGTAATTGGTAAATGATGCGAAAGTACCTTTGCAGTATAGCATCTAGGGAAACTGGGGCACCACCAAACACTAATTTTTATTTCTAAACTACTTAGACTATCTCGACCATCCCTTCAATGGACAAGCATCCCTATAGTGCCTATAAATTCCTATAGGTCTTATCCTCTGAAGTCGCATATCCGATTAATTAAAAAATCGCAGTGTTTGGTGGTACCCCGTGTTTGGTGGTGCCCCAATTTCCCCTAAGCCTGGGACGCTTTGCCACCCGGTTATTTTTAGTTAAATAATTGGCCATGCACTGCTGTAAGAAATCTATCATTTATATTATTATAGTCAGAAAGAAAATTGTCTTAATGCCTTTTTACATGATACTTAAAAAAAATTACACATTTATGATAATTTTATAATGGGCTAAAGATTTGAATCATTCAAATCTCTAGCCAAACAGAAAACTCGATAAAACTAAAATAATAATTAATTTTTGATAAATAATGCTTTATGGAATATAAGGGAAAAGTCGTCTGCCTTTAAATGCAGCAGCCTTCAAATGTTGCGATTTTCTCGTTGTTCTCAAAAGCATAAATTATATTCTATTAACTATTAGGTAGCTATCCATCATCCTCACAAATCATCAAAAAATGGAGAGCCTAGCTCCTATTTCCTAGATGCTAGATCAAAAAAAAAAAATGAAAATGAGCTCTAAACTGTAATTTTGATGTTCCACAAATCATGTGATTTTTCATAGTAAAAATCATTTTACAAATAAATCTTCCATTGTGACACATAGAAGGTTAATCAGGCTTAATATTTCTGTTAATACATTTTGGTTCAGATGACACAATTTTTGTGGGTGGCAAAAATTTGCAAATATCACCCTGCAGCAGCCTTTAAATGCTAATGTCGTGTGCCTTTAAATCCTATCTTTCCATACATCAAAACATGTGAAATCGAACTCCTACTTTTCTCTGACGAACGTCATACAAATACTTATAACCTGCTATCTTGCTCCGGCCGGGATGTTTCAAGTTGACAATTTTCAACTTCAATGGCTTTTTCTTCCAAATTTTCAAGTGCAAAACAGTGCTTCAGAAAAATGTGAAGAAAAGTTATTGTGTAATGTCTTTTGACTGCAGTGATGATTTTAGTGAGTGCGTTAGGCTTCAAACTAATCATTTATAGCCCATTTAGTTTTATTGATTCAATATTCTCAGTGAAAAAAAAAACATTTAAAGGCAGCTGCCTCGCGTTTGAAGGCAGACTATGCCAGCTGCCTTCATACAAATCGACATCACTTTTTTAATTTCCTCAGAAAGAAAAACTGAGGACTTGTAAGTGCTAAATGAGGTAATCATATACGCCGAATGAATAAGAGAATTTTTTGGTGTAGTAGAAAATAAAATCCATTTTGTGGATTCTTCAGAAAAAAATTTTAAATTTGGAACTCCATTTTTCGTTTGAAGGCAGACGACTTTCCCCTACTGTTTTAGTCGAATATTGAGATTTTTTTTAGTTGTTATTGAAAAAAAATGATTTGTATCAAATTCATGGCAGTGATTGGCGCTATAGTAAAATAATGTTCATCCTCTATGACTTGTGATACCAAATATTCGTAATAAATTATTTAACTACATTACAATAATTATTATTTATAATCACATTGTGAAAAAGCTTTTCATATCTACTAGGAAAAAGACCCGCTTTTTGTTCTATTTTAAGGATAAATATTATTGAGTTTTGAGAAGTAATCTCGATGTTCTCTTTTTTTTTGTTTACCTTAATCATCTCGAATACCTTCTTTTTTTTTAGTAACTCAAAAAAATACTGTACAGTCTAACTTGTAAAATTACGCGAAATACTACTTTTCTTTACCATTTGACTTAATATTTCACGCGGTAACAAATTTTTCAGTCGAAAAAATTAGGAAATTAAATAATGATAAAAAAAAACAATAGCATAAAACTATCTGATAACGTAAAACATACCATAATAGCTGAACAAGGCGGCCCTCCGTCAATATGGCGCATAGTAATTAGCCCGACCACGATAGCCCCGTCTGCAAAGGGTTAGATGGGCATTAGAATGGGGGTTAAGGGGGAAGAGAGACATGAGCATCTTACTTACATTGGACGTCTCGTGCCGCGGAAACTCGTGTGGCAGCAGGAGCGTCCAGCTCTGGATGCTCCTCGGCCCCGGAAAGTACCCCGCGGGAAACGATTGGTGGTTGAGAGTCCTGGTCGATTTGTCCTCTTGGACATCACTTTGATCTGTCGTCCCCGGAACAGGGTTTCATTCATGGCGAGTGCCGTTTCGACGTACTCCTTAGACCCAAATTCGATGTAGGCAAAACCCTTGGGGTGCCCATCGGCCCGATTGCAGAGAATTGTGACTCGATTGATGGTACCACAGCCATGAAAATGTGCTTCAAGCTCCTCAGCTGTCGCCCCATAGTCTACATTGCCCACATACACCGACCGATTGTCTATTTCCATTTTCTCATCCAGCGAGAGAGGAATGGGCGTCAGCCCTGTGGGTGATCCCATTGTCATTTGCTTATTCACTTCAGACTGTAGCTGTTTCAGCTTTTCAGCCTCCTCTTCCATCTCCTTTACACGTGCTTTTATTGCCTCTAATTCTGGGTCAATTTGCATATTTCCATCCTCCTGCATCAAAAGATAAAGTGAGGTTAGAAATGTGGCGTCACCCATCCCACCGCAATCAAGCCAAGCCAAAAATCAATACATACCGATAAACTCACATCATTCCCATCATCTAAAGTATCTAGCAGAGGATCTTCATTCAGAGATAAATCCTCATCTGCCATAATCTAGAACAAAATTGTAAGAAAAAAAGAAGATGCAACCATTTTATTAAACCCAAGCCACCTCATTTTTTTCTCTCCCGGACGTCGCCCGATTTTTAACCCAAATATCTCCGTTTTTACTCTAGTAATCCCACAAATTTCACTTGCAGTTTATGTGTTAAATTAAAAAGAATAAATTTAGCTAGAGTATACTCACTTGTATGCAGTATATTATTTAAAATTGTGGAAAATTTTGCAGCTTTCTCCAATGGCCTCTTTTCGCTTTGCGAGCACAGATCAAAATGGCAGAGTTTGATGCGAGTTTCGACCTCCCCTCCCTTGAATTTCGAAAATGCTGTCAGTCCGATGGTCACCGAAGCTACACGAAACCGCCCGAGCAATATAACCTCAATTTAGGAAAAAAAAACAGTTCCGGAGACGGGTTGGGTATTTTTGTAAATATTTTGGAAGATTCTTTACAACATGGCAAGTAGATCTCTCATCCTTATGGGTCAGGTGGTGCCATGTGTAAAGCGGAACGCCTGCAAAGTGCGAATCCGACGAATGGAATTGGATCAGAATCTTTTGATGGTTTGTCCAGGATTTTTCTCCGGTTTCCCAAGGCAGATTTATTGACAAAATTCCCTTTTGCAGTATTTCAAGAAGGAAGAGTTCCTCTTTGCCCATGACCCGCAAAAGAAATGTAAGGTGGGCGATATTGTACTGGTTAAGGAACTTCCCCAGAAGCTCACTACACTCATCACACATTCAGTGGATGTCGTTTATCCCTATGGAGATGTCACATGTCCCCTCACGGGCAAGAAGGTCATAGTTGGGAACTATCGAGATCAAATTGAGGAAGCAAATCAACTCTATGGTAAATCCAGCAAGGCTTTTGACTACGACAAAGCTCCTCCGCGTGGAAGACTCGAAGACAAGCGGGATTTCAGTCATCGAGAGACCTATATGAAGTACCACGATGATGGGAAAGATCAGCCTTTTGCAGTTTAGTTCTTTGTATTTAATTTGATTAGGTGCTTTTAGAATAAAAGAAAATCTATTTGAACTCAAATCACGCTCTTTTTATTCAGTCTAAACCCAAGAATTCACGTTCCAGCGCTGCTCCCATCATATTCCAATCTCCATTGTCTTCATCGTCACTTTCACTTCCCTCACTTCCATTGTTGGAGCCAATGTCCAGATCCGATGGCAAGTCTCCGCCTGGAAGAGAAATAAAGCCAGTGATAAGCCTAGATCAGCTTATATAGAGGTGTGATTCCTTCGTTGCAAAATCGGATTGTGGCAAACTCGAACGATATTTATAGGGTAAGTGCTCATAATTTTGGACAGTTTCTAAATTTGGACACTTTGAGGGTAAAATTGGACACTAAAAATAAATTGATTAAAATGATGGATTTTTATTCCAATATTTGATGAAAAATGAATTCTATCTAAATATTTGTTCTTTTTGGAAGATTTTGACACTAAATACGTTAAATTTTGAATATGATTTGAGTTGAAATTGCTTTGTTGAAAATTCAGTGTGAGTAATGCTTACGAGAAATATGACAGAACTTCGTGGCTTACTTCAGTCTTATTTAGTTTTGGTGAAGTACTAACAAAGTTTGTTCGCTGTTTTTGAGTGATATTATTGAATATTCATTGAATATTGTGTTGATTCACGTTACTGATGATTTGTACATTTGACCTGAAGTGAGATTTGCCTTGTGAATTATATTTTTCGTGTGAAAAATGTGAAATTTTTTAAGACATTCACCAGTGAGGTGATGATTCTTATTTTGGATAGGTGTTTTTCTCACGAAATTTCGTGAAGTTTTAGCTTTTGTGATGACTAGGTTGGACAAATGCCTGGTGAAACAAAGGAGCATCATCTCTACCAAAGAGATGTAGCGAGGAAAGCCTTGAAAGGCTCTCGGAAAGACCAGGGAATGAGCGAATCCGCACGTACTTGGAGTATCGAAGTCAACTCACTTTAATGAATGATATGGAAAGTTTCCGGGCTTCTGTGACATTCTACGTTTCCCTTACATGAACAGGAAGAGGACTTGGTAAGATTGGTTCATAAAATGAAGAACAATGGGCATCCTATTGAGGCGGATTAGCTGTCCAAATTTACAGCCAAGTTGGACAAATTAATAAACAAGTTGTCCAAAATAAGAGCCAAAGTCACCTCTACATATCAATTCATTTTTAAACGTATTAAAACTAATTTTAATAAAAATAAGTCGATAAATAGCTTGCTAAGTCTCTAAACAACCCTTCTGAAAAGAGAGTAACAAGAAATGTCAATTAGTATAGAAAATATCGCACTTCAAACTTGGAACTTCGATGCTTATAAGCAGACTGTCCAAAATTATGAGCACTTCCCCTACATAAAATTGTATGAGAAATGCATAAAAATATCTGAAAATCTTTAAACTCGATTATCTCGGAAACTATGAGAGATAGAAGCCTCAAACTTTACGTCCATTTAGAGCCCCTTTGTGGCTTTATATGTGCAAAATTTCGCTTGGAAATGAAAAAAATTGGATGAGAAATGCATAAAATTGTCTGAAAATCTTTAAAGTCGATTATCTCGGAAACTATGAAGGATAGAGGCCTCAACTTTACATCCGTTTAAAACCTCTGTCAGCGACCCGTGAGAATCGCGAAGATATTCATAAAAAAATCACGCCCCGCGAAGATCCACGAAAAATTTCACACAACGCGAAGATCCGCGAAAAAATTCGCTACCCGCGTAAATCTGCGAAAAAATACATCCCTTGAAAATCCGCGAAAAATACGCGAAAAAATTCGCGCCCCGTAAGACCCGAGAAAAAATTCGCGCCCCGTGAAATCCGCGAAAAAATTCGCGCCCCGCGAAAATCCGCGGAAAAATTGCGCCCCGGGAAAATCCGCGAGGAAATTCTCGACCCGCGAAAAAAATCGCGGATCGTGAATTGTATGTCACCGTACAAATCTTCGAATATAGGCTAACTATGTGTAGAGAGAGAGAGAGAGAGAGAAAGGGAGAGTGAAAGAGTGCTATATATAGTAAAGGCTTGTCCGACGCCGCTTCTCCCGCTTTTCTTCCCGCCTGACGCTAATAGCAAATTTTCTTAAAATTGAAATCTTTAAAACTCTTTCGTCTCCTTTGGGACTCTGGGTACCCATGGAAAAAAGAATTTTTTTGGACTATTTAGAATCGAATAAAATCCGATTCTTGTGGATGATTACAAACTATAAGGATGTCCAAATCTAGGATATTTTTTGCAGGATTCCAATTAACTCCTGAGCTTAGATATTCTTGGTCAAAAATCGTGAATTTTCGATTTTCTGCTTCCTTGCAGATATTGACTTTTTTGATATTTCTAGACCAGAATAAAGGAAAAACTTATGGGGGTCAATAAGTATGATAACTAATAATTACAGATTGCATAAATTCGAAAAATAATTTTTTCCTTAATTTTCAAAAAACTTGTTCAAACTTTATGGGTACTCTCGTCCCCAAAAATCTAGAGGTCAAAAATGTAAGGTTATCCCGCCAATGCCCGCCATTTGCTTTTTGACACCAACCTTGTAAGAAAATTCAAGCGGGAGCGAAATTTTTGCTAATATGGCCGATAATTTTGACATTTGGCAGCGAGGGAGATTGCTTTCAGGGAAGTTTTTCCTATTCTTCCAGATTTTGGTGAATTCTGATTGTCCAGGAAGTGTTTTTTTTGGCTCTTGAGAAAGCTTATTGTGTCTGCAATAACATCGCGTTGAGAGAAATGTATTTTAAAGTGTTATTGTGTGAAATATTTTGAGGGATCTGCTGGAAAGCAGGAACTTGGTGTCTTCTTGACCACTTCCTGGACATCCCAAGTGTTCATACATGAACAATATGCTAGTGAGCAAAGAGAAGAGAATTTATTAGCCCCTTGCGGTGCAACGACGAATTTATTAGCCCCTTGCGGTGCAATGACAATTGACACCGCACGGGCTTTCCTCTATGACGCGCGCGGCTACTTGGGCCATTTGTTTTTCTCTTCTCTTTGCTCATCATGCACTTTTTTAAAATAATTTTCCCACAATAAAAATGGATTAGTTAGCAAAATTATTTGTATATAAACCCGAAATTTTGAATCAATAAATCACTTCCACTTCCACAATCACCAAGAGATACTGGTCAATAATTCTTCTGGTTTTAGTGATCAACATTGTAAAGGAGTCATTTGACACGCAAAAATAATTCACAAAATTGATATTATTGGCTTTTGGAAAATTGAAGTTTGTCTCCTTTTCGTTCTTTTGGGGACGAGAGTTCCCATGAGTTTTCCAATTTCCCAGAGGCGGAAAAAATTCTTTCTCTACAAAAGTATCATATTTGACCACTAAGAGTTACAATAAAGTGAGTTTTACTGAAATTCGTTCGCTGGATATGTTGTGGTCTGGAAAGAGTTAAAGTGAAATATCTCGAGAAGTGTTCGACGAATGTCTTAATTTTTTTTAAATTGGTCTAAATTTTCTGGACTACAACAGAAACATAAAAAAAATCAAAATCGCATACTTAGATTTCGAGATAAACTACAAAATCTGATTTTTAACCGGTTTTCCGAAATAAAATTCCGTCCGGCCGGCCGGACGGCAGCCGGACCCGAAATTGCCGGCTTATGATTTTCAGCATCAGGGATGTTCAAAACATATACCCTGTGAATTTCAGCTCGATCTGAGCACTTTGAGAAAATCCGATGATTACAATAGGTGTGATTATGAAGGAATCACACCTAATCATCGATATTCATTTTGTTTTCTTGCTGGAACCTCTTACCTCTTCGAAACTTTGTGCTGGGCATCTCATCATCTTCCTCTGTACTGTTCTCTGTATTATCCACATCTACACTTTCTTCGTTGGCCTCAAAAGCAATTCTCATCTTTTCCTCCTCTATCCTCTTTCTGGATTCCTCAAGTTCTTCTTGTCGTCTCCTCTTGCGAACACTCTTCTTCTCCGGTGGATTTTCCATGTCCACAGAATCATCCGAACTGGAAGAATCATCAGCATCAGAGTCAAAAAACTGATCAAATTCCTTATTCATCTCTGCCAGGTCGGATTTAGAGAAGCTCAACAGAGGATTGATTGTATCCATAAATTTTGGCTGTTCACTTTCAGATGATGAATCCGCCTTGTCCCCATAGCTGACCACATGCTCTGGGCTATGGCAATGCGGTGGTGGCTGACGCATCTTGGACGGATTGTTAGGATCTAGCGGAAAAACCCGCTCATCCACATGCTCCCAACGCTCAGCACATGACCACAGCCAATCAGGCGATACAATCCTAACCTCTTCCCGCTTCCTGGCTGTGTTGACCTTATGTGTGCCTGAAGCAGCAGCCACCAGATGCGTGGTATCCTCATTGAGATCTTGCGTTACATTCGCCCCCAGACTCCGGGCTATCTGGAATGCCTTACTATGTTCCAGTCTCATTCGGCTGGGTACGAGACCCGAGAACACAATATTCCTGCCCACCAGCACTTCCGACCGGATGCGCGGAATGAGAACCTTGAGGTCGGGAATTTCACCAGTCTTCTCGTACATATCATAGAACCTCGAATGGATCTTCAGTAGAATATTCTCCAGGTAGAGCAAGTAATCATCCGGATCTTCCACCTCAATCAAATTATCCTCTGCCTCCGACGTGGATACCTTCCGGACAACTTCTTCATCCTTCTGGGAATCTTCCTTGACATCCACCTTCGTAGATTCCCCTTCTTCTTGCTGTGCCTTCGCGCTCTCTTCAGACATCTCAACTTCTCTTACTTCCACATTCTCATCTGCCTTCTCGGCTGTTTCTTCTCTGGGCTTCTCTGCATTCTCCTCCTCATCCTTATCCTCTTCCACTTTTTCCGGAGAAATTTTATCTGGGATTGCTGTCTTGGGTTCTTCTTCCTTCTCACTGGAACTGTCTGAAGATGACTTTTCTTCCTGCTTCTTCTGGATTTGGCTTTGCAATTCTGAAATAAAAAAAAGTGATAAATCTAGATCACCTTACAGAGATGGTGATTCTTTCTTTGCCAATTCGGACTTTGACAATTTTGAAGGATATTTGAATACAATAATAATGCAAATTTGTTTATATGATTATTAAATGGATTAATGCATAAAAATATCTGAAACTAGTGATAAACCCAGATAAGCTTATGGTAGCTAAGATTCTTTACAAGCGACATCGAAATGCATGTAACTGGGGGTGCTTCCAAGGTGAAATACTTGAAAATTCAATTGCGAATTGTATTTTAGGGACAAAGAATCGCATTGAGCAAACTATTCTGAGAAACAGAAACGGATAACATTAGCTCGTCATGAACTTAATCACATCATTACATCATTGCAAGCAGTCAAAAGTAGCCAGTAAATAATCTCAGCTACCATAAGCTTATCTGGGCTTATCACTGCACTGGTCATTTTCTATTTTAAATAATTTGAGTACAAAAGGCCAACAAAATAAAAAAAAAGTTCATTGAAATCGGTTCATTACCGAAAATATGGTCCATTCAAGACATTTTTGATTACAGTTTAGGTCAGAAAACCTTCTGATCCTCTTCAAGCTTTTCAACTCATGAATGCTAATTTTTCTAAAATTGAGTACTGAGCGTTATCAAATGGATTAATCCTGAAACCTAAAAAGTCACAAGCTATCGTGATTTCTAAAAGAGGAGTTGCCATTGACTTCTATTCATTTCCCCTTTACGGTGGAACTATTCCTTTTTCTGATCAGGTCAAAAACCTAGGTATAATCTTCAATACAACTCTCTCTTGGTCTGATCAAGCTCCTTCTATTTGCCGAAAGGTCAACTATTCTCTCTATACTCTTAGACGCTTCCGGGACATCACGCCCTATGGCACTCGTGTGATCCTCGCGCGAACGCTTCTTCTTCCATTTTGTAATAATGGAGCAGAACTATTTTTTCCGGCGGATAGTGACACAATTCATCGCCTGACGGTTTCATTTAATGATTGTGTCAGGTATATTATAAACCGCCGGGATCACATCACTCCATACAGAAACGTTTTCATTGGTTGTGATCTAAGATCCCTTTTGGAGATGAGAGCAGTTCTTTTCCTGTTTCACCTGCTGATTTCTGGATGTCCCGCGTACCTGTCGAGTCTTCTGGTTAGGGGGGGGGGGGGTGAGGGAGTTCGGCCAGGGTTCGGGGACTCTTGGTGCCTAAACTGGGCAGTGATTGTCTTTATAGAAGTCTGTTTGTTAAGGGCGTTATTGCTTGCAATAGCATACCGAATGATAGGCGCAGTTCTGCTACCGCCATTCGTCAATTTTTTTCAACTTAGGATGTGGAGACTCTTTTTCGCTTTTTCTTTTTTTTCACTGATTCATCTCTTTCTTTTCATTTTTAATTCTTTCTGTACATTTATATTTTTCAATATTTTCTTTTTTTTAATTTCACAATTGTAAAAGAGATGATCCTATTTTTGGAAATATGGTATATTATTATTATTATTAAAACATCTAGGGAGGAGTGCGACAGTGCGACGCTTTTAAGATATTTCGAATAACGGTCGTGAGTGCAAAAAAATTTCATATGAATTTAAGTGGAAATACGAAAAAGTGGCTTTTCTCACTACGCTTCCACCAAGCTCTCTCATTACTACAGAAGCCTGACCGATTCGCGACGATAGTTCGGTGTGAAATCTACCATCACTTATGAATAACACCCCGAGATGCTCGACCTTCTCCACCCGTGTTAATGATTTTCCATTAACATGTAGAGTGCATTTCACAGGCCGTCGAAAAATCACCATTACTTCCGAGCTTAGCCGTTCGGCTATCGCTAAATTATCGGTTTTCAAAGCTGTGTTCATTCTAACCTATGGTCATGAGATTTGGATAATGAACGAAAGTACAAGATCGCGAGTGCAAGAACCACTCGCCGAGATCGAATGAGGCATGTAGCCGGTCGTGAGGAACTAAGAGTCGAGAAGTTGCTTTTTCGGGTTGAGAGATCGCAACTTCGATGGTATGTACATGTTCAGCGCTTGAATATAAAAAGATTCCCTAGAAAAGCTATGCAATTCATTGTGTGAGGGCTTTAACCTCGAGGCAGACCTACGACAAGGTAGTTGAATCAAATTCAGAATCTTGCCTTGGAACGCCTTGGGACTTGGTATCGAACCCGAACATCTTCCTGAAGTGGCAGAGGATTAAAAAGAGTGGGCTGCTAATTTGGATGTCATGGGCCCGCGACCCCAATAGGGATAAGCGGTTGAAAATGATGATACGAAAAAGTGGCTTCAACTTCGCAAGCTACCTAGCAGGGGTTTGCTTTGGACAATATAAAATTATAAAACTGTTTTTGAGCATTTTAGAATACTGCATCAAATTAAAACACGAAAAAGCGTCCCAAACATCTCCGGTGTCCCTATATCTTATTGACACTTGAAAATTTTTCATACACTTTTTAAATTTTAAAAAGCAATATCTCGGGAACAGAGGGGTATAATTTTGGGTATTTTTTTTTAATTGGGGTAATTGAACAGCTCTACAACATGAACCTGTAATTAACAAGTCTTAGTGAAATTTTGAGATGATCTAAAATAAATTATCATCTTCTGGCATCAGGGATGCTTCAAACATTATACCCTGTAAATTTTAGACCAATCGGAGAAATTTGACTAAAATGCCGATAACAATAGGTGTGATTATGTAAGAATCACATCTGATCACTGCGAGAAATTACCGTGCTATCACACTAGGATCTTTTCAATTTGTAAATTCAATTTAATTTTCAGATGATTTGTTGCTATGCGTTATTTTGCACTAAAAACCAATTGAATTGATAGATCTGCACTTAATTTATTAATAAAAACTAATACTTGGTCCAGAAAAACCTGTTTAAATATGTTAAAATAGCTTAAATGTGGTTGCTCAAATAAATTTGATTTCAGCAAATTAAAATGTTAGAATTGCTCACTAATTTCAATTTATTATTCAAATTAAACTTGCATGAAGTGAAGCTTAAGTATCGGGAGTAATTCATTAAGTTCCTCCAAAGCCATTCGAAAGAAATTGTTGTTAAGAAATTTCAGTTAGATTGTTAGAATTTGTTAGATTGTTAGAAATTCCAGTTCGAAGTTGGGACGACTTCATGAAGATTTTTAATAAGACTGTATGAGAGTTGCTGCATAAGCCCTTTGCCTACAAATATTTTTTCTTGCTTTGGGGATCCTTCTGAATAACAGATAAGTGACTTATAAGACATTTTAAGTACTATCACAAATTTTCCGGAGTCACTCACAATCAAAAATCTGGCGGCACCATTTAAAATTGAGCAAATTTCTTGCAAAATGTGTCCTGACTGTGAGAATTTTCAAGTAAATTCTAGAAATCTTAATGCTCAATTGGCTCAATTGAATCTAAAATTAATACGTGAAAATTTATAGTGTGATAGCACAGTTAAATTGGGAAAATTTTACAAAAAAAAAAACAAAAAAAATGAAATTTTCATCGTGATTTCTTTTGTAACTCACCATTAAAATCGAGTCCTTTTCCATCTAGCTCGTGCTTATCGAGTCCGGGTGGAGCATTGATGTCTCCGGTATGCTGGAAAAAGTGATAGGGCTTCACCTGGATCAGATTAGCCGCCATATTCCAAACATCTTCGCGATCATCGATGATGCAGACCATTGAATCGCCACAAGGGAAAAGTGCCTTGAGATTATCTGTCTTACTGGTAGCATTGAAGCATTCATCTCGTGAGAGAATCCGATGGGAGAAATACTTTCCGTTCTCATCCAGAAACGTCGCAATCATGTGTGCATAGTTCCGTGCGCCAAATGTGCAGATGTGCAGCTCAAAGAAGGGAGCCATGCGACTGAGAAAATGAGGTGTTCCTGGTCGGAGTCTCGTGTGATACCAGGGAGAATTAGGCCCGTACAGTTGAAAGTGGTAGACGTCCTTCAGGTTGTTGGGAACATTGTCGTTTGTCGTGTGAATGAGGGTCTGATCGAGATCGACAAGAAGCACTAGCTTCTTATCTTTAAGTAGCCGTTCTGTGTCCGCCTGACCCAGTTCCTGGGCCAGTTGTTGGGTGACTTTGAGTTCTGGCACTGAATGAACCATCGGTACAGAAGCCTCCGATGGATTACCATTTTCATTCTGTCGCAAATCTGCTCCACAGTTGGCGCACATGTCCTTGATTACGGTCGTATGGCTGCAATCCTGAACTTCAGGAGTTGAATCTCTAAAAAAAAAAGTATCAAAATCCCTAATTTGTTCTCTTGCAATATCTGTGAAATCTCAATTCCATATTCAGTCAAATCCCGCCAAAAAAATTTGCATTATTTTAGCGGGAAAAACTAGGGCAAAAAAATGGCGCGGAGCTTTACCCTCTTCCGACGGTGCTGCCTCTATTTTTCCGAACGACGCCATGAGCAGATCGAAAAAGAATGGTTGACTTCATTGTCTCGTATTTTCAGCAAATATTTCACAACACCAGCTGATTCATGTGTCACGGACAATGAAATATCAATTACAACACACCCCACTACACAATATTAATGGATTTTACAATTAATTTGCATTTTATTGCTGTGAATTTTTTGTAAACTGCAAAATTTTTCTCCTTTGACAACACCACTGACACGGGAATTTGACTGTCCGGAAATTTTTTTCCCCGCTACGATTTTTCGAATATGTCTTCGCTGTCAGCGTTTGGTGGCGCTGGGTGTCGTTGTTTTTGTTTATAGTGCAAATGTCAACAAATTTGTGATTATTTTTTGGTGTTTTTGTGTATTTCCTGGACTAAATTCTGTAAAGTGAAATGCCAGTGGATATAAATCGTCTGACAGAGGGATGGTTGGAGTTGGAGAGTGATCCGGGATTGTTTACACTGCTGCTGGAGGACTTTGGTGTGGAGGGGGTTCAAGTGGAGGAGATCTATGACCTACAGAAGCCACTGGAGGGACCGGTATATGGATTTATCTTCCTATTCCGGTGGATTGAGGAGCGCCGAGCAAGGCGAAAAATTGTGGAGACAATTGACATTTTCGTGAAGGATGAGGAAGCGGTTAATTCAATCTTCTTTGCCCAGCAAATGGTTCCAAATAGCTGCGCCACCCATGCCTTGCTCTCAGTTCTACTGAATTGCTCAGGACTCCATCTGGGTGATACACTGGGGCGCCTAAAGGTACACACGAAGGGCATGTGTCCAGAGAACAAAGGTTGGGCTATTGGAAATACGCCAGAACTAGCCTGTGCACACAATTCTCACGCAATGCCTCAGGCCAAGAGACGTCTGGACAAGAGCAGTGGCGTCTCCACGGGACGCTTCACCGGAGAGGCCTTCCACTTTGTCAGTTTTGTGCCCATCAATGGACATCTCTTTGAATTGGATGGCCTCAAGCCCTTTCCGATGGATCATGGTCCGTGGGAAGAACGGGAGGATTGGACGGATAAATTCCGACGCATCATGGCTGATCGCCTTGGAATCTCAACTGGTGAACAGGATATTCGGTTCAATCTGATGGCTGTTGTACCCGATAGACGCATCGCCATCACTCATAAGCTAAAGATGCTCAAGACAAATCAAGCAATAGTTACTGCCGCCCTGGAAAAACTGCTAAAAGCTACAAATACCAAACCAGACCACAATTCCACATCCCATGATCCTTTGAAGGTGGAAGTGGACAGCAACAACATCAATAATTGTGGGCATCCGGAGGAAAATCACAATGATAGGAATTCCATCAAGGAGGAACCACCCGAATCATCACATTCCCACTCCCCGCAGCATTTTCTCGAGCCTCAGGCATTCTCACCCAAGGATCTCCTGGCACTGCTGAAGAATCTGGAGAGCGAAATAGCCACCACGGAGCAGCATCTCAGTGATGAGAATGACAAAAGGGCCATGTTCAAAGTCGATGATTGTCGACGAACTCACAACTACGATGAGTTCATTTGCACTTTTCTCAGTATGCTGGCACATGAGGGGGCTCTGGGAGAGCTCGTATCGCAGCACCTCCTATTGCCCCGGAAGATTCCAACAGCGGCCAAGAGATCACCCAGCAGCACCGGCAAGGGGGCTGGCGGGAAGCGTCGCCGGGGGAAGAATAAGTGTCGTCGTCGCAAGTAGGAGACAGCAGCATCGAATATGCCTCTATCAGCCTCTTTCCAATGTAAATAAGCATTTTTTTCTCAAAGCGCACGTGTCTTTTTTTTGTCCTTTTTGCGCGGCATTTTCGAAATTTTTTGTCAATTTCTGGATTTTCAATATCGCCGCATGATGGCGCTACTATTCTGCCACGCTGTCAGTGTGAATGTTCCGGAGTAGCCGAAGCCCACTGCAAAACGAGACAGAGTGCATTCGACAGCATACAAAGTTGCACGCGAAAAAGTCCGTGGAAAAAAGAAACGTGAAAATTTTATCACTGAAATTCAATTGCAATCAGCTGAATTTACGCATACAGAGCCTGCAGTTTGCAGTTTGTTTTCTTGGTCGTGTATCATTTGTTTATCGTATGTCCATCCAGAATCTAAATACATTCGGTAAGTGGGGAATCATTTTTTTATCTGCCTCCATCACCATATCCAAGATGGCGTTGAGTTTTCTTTTGATGTCATTGTTCAATGAAAAACATCCCGTTGAGCGATTTTCCTCATGTTTTCCTCCATTGGGGGTACAATTTATGGGTTTTTGCTTCTGGAAACATCCATAGAGTGAACTTTCTGAAGGAGATTCGTCAGTTTTTCCTTGATCAATTTCCCCAATTTGCAAGAAAGAGACGATGACTCATGGACAAATTTCGTCATTGCAATTTCTTGGAAAGTCTGGGTATTTTTTTTATGAGCTCAATAGAAAGTAAAACATTTAACCTAATTCAAGAGACTACAAGGCCTCTTTGGCAGGGAAATTCTCTCAAAGAGAAAAAGTATTCCTTGATTTCTGTATGCAGTAATTTTACAGTTAAATGGCCACATGAATTATTACTGCGTCATTTTCTCTTTGAACTTCTCGAAGCATCTCTGGGGATTCTTTGTGTGCTGGATGTTAGAGAAACTACAGTGAAAGAATTAATAGCGAGAAAAGTAAATTTCGCGGAAATATTGAGAGAAATTCAGTGGACTTTGGCATTGTTTATAGAAAGATCATGAATGGAAAATTTGCCAATACTACAGAATCTATCCAAAAATGATGAGGCAGACAATTGGAGTCAACAAAAAAAACTCATATATTTCTGGAATTACGCATTTGTCAGACTGATTCTCTTGCTGGGGCTTATCGAACAAAGAGACACTGCATTGAGTAAATATTGTTTGTCCTCCAAGTGCACTCATTTAAAAGGCGATAAAGATAGAAATGTTGGGGAAAAATCAGTAATTTTGAGCCACGAAGAGCCTTGAGGGGGTTTCTCAATTGACTCTGTTGGAGTATGCTTGACCTACTTTTTGGGAGATGGAGTCAGCCCCGAAAATCACGGAAGTCGCGTAATATGAGGCACTAACAGTAGATTTGCAAATTATAGTTGATGCTCCCAAGGAGCTTCTCAAGCTTAATCCTAATTTGGTGTGCTAATCAAGAGACACACCCTTGAGGATTGTGCACTCTACTTTAGGGGAGACCATAAAGGCAGAATTAGCCACGGATGGTATTAGGTAATAGTGCATTAGGGGAAAGCGCGCTACTTTCGGACGACTCAAGCTTCGCACAATTCAATTTTTTCTCTATGTTCCTTATGGATTTCACTCACAACTCTTTTCTGAAATCTTGAGGCATTGGACTAGCTATTAAAATATAATATTACAATGGGCCAAAAACATTTTTTTTTACATTGAAAAAAAAAATGGTTTGTGCGAAGCATAAATCGCCCGAAGGTAGCGCGCTTTTCCCTATAGTTTTCTTTACAAAAAATATTGAGTCTTTATTCAAAGTAATTAACTCCCTCCCTATTCATTGAGATAATATAATGTCATTTGCTGACAAAATTTGCGCCGGTATCCCTACACGTCTAATCCTTATAGAGATTCAATATTTATTAAAAACATCTTATGGTTTTTCTAAAATGCAAATAAAAATCTTCGCATAGAACAAGTACGATAAGTACATTTTACAAACTCATTAGCTCAAAGTAGTAAAAAGTCTTATAGCAAACCTTAATACGAAATTTCACTTTGAAGAGGAATGTTAAATTAAAACTTATAACTCTTATTCTATTTGCCAGTGTTGGAATATCTTAAGACTTATTTCGATTATCTCAAATCTCAATAAATACTGTATTATCTCTTGGAACATTAAAAGTGTACAAAACTGCTACTAGAATTCTTAATGTAGGGCAAAACTTATACCCAACGTAGAATAGATTCTGTTGTGTAAACACGTTTTCGTCATTTCAGTGAGAGTGACAGAGATCTAAATCTAGTCATCTCGCTTATAGGGAGTTCTGAAAACATATTTATTTAACAAAAGTTAAAGTTGTTAATTTATTTAACAAAAGTTATTGTGCGCTGGGCATAATTCCCAGCCCACAATAACTTTTGTTTCGTAAACACGTTTTTGACATTTCAATGAGAGGGAGTGAGATCTAGATCTAGTCATTTCTTTCACTTTCATAGACAATTCTGAAAACATTTAAAAACAAAAGTTAATGTGCGCTGGTCATAATACCCGGCGTACAATAATTTTTGTTTGTAAACTTGTCTTCAAAATTGCATATGAGAAAGAGCGATATGACTATATTTAGATTTCATTCGCTCTCGTTAAAATACCAAGAACATATTTAGAAAACAAAAGTTATTGTGCATTAGCCATAAATTAAAGCAAGATCTAGTCATCTCGCTCATACTTATAGAAGATTTTGAAAACATGTTTACAAACAAAACTTATTGTGCGCTGGTCATTAAACTTAAAACTAGGGCAGCAGTAAACATAGGTTAATTGTAAACACTGCGATTTTTTAAATTAGAAAGGATGAAACCTAGGATTCAATATATTGGGGAGTCTTGTCCTCTGAAGAAGAGGTCGACATCCAAGTAGTGTAAACATAAAAATCAGTGTTTACATCTACCCCATATTTTACTACTGCCTCAGTTTCCTCTACAACATCCGATTTGGGTTTTTCAAAAGGTACGGATAATTTTTGTTTAGCCGAAACAGATAACTGATTTCTACATTAGTAGAAAAATAACATCTAAAAAACAAATTTTTTAGTTTGTGAGAGTGAAAGAGATCTAAATCTAGCCATTTCACTCACTTTAATAGCAGTTTTAATAGGCATTATGCATCTGGCAGAATCACATTGATAATCAAATGCTCTCCTTTTTACCCTAGTTTACGCATTTTCATTACAATTCTTACGCAAGTTCTCAATTACCGTATTACTTTATCTAATACTTTGAGGCACTAGATGAAAATAATATAGGAAAATTGAAGAAATGCAACGAAAATATGATAGCGATAAAGAAAACTACGAATTATTTCTTGTACAGTTTTTTTTTTGCTTACCGTTTGTCGCATGCTCGTTTTATTTCTACAATTTTCTTATATTATTTTCATATACTGCCTCAGGCTCAGAGTATATGATGAGGTAATATAGTAGTTGAGAATTTGCGTAAGAATTGCAATGAAAATGCGTAAATTAAGAAAAAATGCTGAGACTTTGACGTTGACGGAGAGCATTGGCACTGTCAATATGATTCTGCCCTAAATCCAGTCATCTCGCTTACCCTAATAGGCTCGAAAACATATTTACAAAAGTTATTGTGCGTTAGGCATTATTTTTATGAAAATTGTTCCTATGTGCACTGATTTTTTTGAAGGAAAAGACTGAAATGAATTTCTATGAAATAGATAGGAATTTTGAAGACATTGTTTTGGCTTCTACACATTAGAAAAAATTATGTCCATATTTAACAGTTTTTCGTACACCAATTGTTGGCGATTTATATCAATATGGACATATATTTGCCTGGTCTGTAGAGGTCATAACATATTTATACATTGAAAGAAATTTTCGTAAAAATCGTATTTTGAAGAAAATCGATTGTACCACACTATAGAGGGACATCTTAAAATTCTGTCAAAAAGACAAATTTATTAACAAATCTCGCTCCTAATGAGTAGTTTCTGACCTTAATTGACACACTACAAAAAAATCCGTTAATATTTAAAAGAAAATTGAAGAATTTTTTTTACGCGTAGGAAAAACTGTATTTTTTGAATTAAGTAAGGCCTCTATACATTGGGAGAAATTTTTGTCAAATTTTTTTTGTTTTCAAGGAAATCGTCTGCACTGTAGGTGGAAATGTCAAAATTATGTCAAAAATGCAGATTTTGACGAAATTTCTCCCAATGACATAAGTTTGACAGAAAAAAAAATTAATTCAAAATTCCAATTTTGTTTAAAAACAATGTGTAAACTATTTTTCTTTTCAATCAATTTGTGAACTTAAATTTTCAAGACTTTTTTTGTTTGTTTATGTAAAGAAATCTTTAGATTTATTTTACTAAATGTAAATTGATGCAATAAGAAGATATTCATAGTCGAAATTCAATGCCCATGTCTTGGATTGGATAATTCAAAATATTTATTTTTATTAAAATAATTTGAGTAATAATTTATTTTGTCTTGGACTGCTTTTAGACCCCTTTGCAGATGCAATCAAGGGTGCTGATGAAAATGTGCAAGACGGACTTGTACATATAAGAATTCAACAGAGGAATGGTCGCAAGACACTAACTACTGTTCAAGGGCTTTCCTCGGAGTATGACCTGAAGAAGATTGTGCGAACATGTAAAAAGGTAAAGGAATTTGGAATTGAAGTAATTTTTCAATGTGATTGCAAATGTAAACTTTGTGGTGTGATATTTTCAGGAATTTGCGTGCAATGGGACTGTAATTGAGCACCCAGAGTACGGTGAAGTGTTGCAACTGCAAGGTGACCAGCGTGAAAATATTTGTCGCTGGCTTACTAAATCCGGGCTCGCCAAGGCGGAGCAGCTCAAAGTGCACGGATTCTAAAGGAGAAGTAAAAGGCGCAAAGGAAAAAAAAAAGAAAGTAAAGTAACGAAGAAAAGCTTGAAAAAAAAACACAGGACAACGTTGGAGATTTGAAGAAGGATAAACAAAGGAGATTCAATACTGACTAAAGCAAAAAAAAAAATAAAAGAAAGAAAAACAAGAAAATCTCAGAAGGAAGCTGAATGCAAGATAGTTAGCAAAAAAAAGAAGAAATTAAAGAGGAGAAAATATAGCGAAAAAAGAAAAAAGAGAAACAAGTGACGTCAACAATTATCAATTTAATGCCGAAAGCAGCGAGAGGTGGCAGCAAAGGGGGCGGACGTGGAAATTTTCCGTAATTTGAGTTCAAATGCAGAATTAAGTAATAACAAAAAAACTTTTATTTTAATGAGACAGATTATTAATTGAAAAAACAAAGAAATATTTTGCAAAATTCATAATACAAAAAATCCTTTGAAGAAAAAAAAATAAACGAAACTTGTTCAAATGTAATTTCTCCCTAAATATTTTTTGGGCAAACTAAAAGAAGAAAAAAAAACATAAATAAAATAAAAACTCAATGATTCTCCATTAAAAAAAATTTACAGTATCAAGTTGAAATATTATAATAACGGAATAATAAAAAAAAACAGAATGATATTCTTTAAACTTTTTCATAATTAAATGTAAAAGGAAAGATAATAGATTTTAGTAGACAATTTTCCCTTTCTCTGTGTTAAAGAAAACGTTAAAAAAAAGAAGAAGAAAAAAGTTGAAAGGACAAGAAAGTGCGAAACTTTCTTTTTGACTTTGTAACGAGATTTAATTTTTTTTTGTTTTTATATTAAACAAGAAACATTTCTGTGAGATAATGAAAATCACGTGGAATTTACTGAGATGACACTTGATGGAATAAGCTTGAAAAAGATAAAAAAAGGAAAAATAAATCAGTCATCAAGGTATATTTTTTAGGAAAAATAGAATCTTAAAGCGAAAACGCGTTATCAAATATAAAATCCGCAAAAGGAAGGAAGGAAGAAAAGCCGCTAGACGAAAAAGAATGTAAATGGATTTATCTCAATGCACAGTCAATTGTTTGCATTAAGAAATGTATCTTGGAGCAATTGATGTTTTCAGAGAGTGTGGATATTTGTTTTTCTCAGTCACACACCAATCAAATTTAGGACAATTTTTCCTCTTTATATTCCTTTTTTTAATTTGAGAATGCCCTAATTTTTTTCTACAATTTTTTTTTGAAACATTTCACTGGAAAACTAATTTACAACTGAATAAACTATAGATGGAAAGCTTACCTTAAAAAAAACTGGTGTTATTTTTTTTATCTTTTGTGGCTGTTATGCACACTGCCAATGCTACAAACGGATAAAGTGGCTCCTTTTCTCAGCCCAGAACCAATTAAACATTAATAAATTCAATATGATTCATGGTTAATTTTTTTTCTTCATAACATTTAAAATTTACTGAATAAAAATTATTGAGTAAAATTGGTAAGTTTTTAATTTGATGGTACGTAAAAAGATGAACCATGTGATGCCCAATTTGCGGATTGGCCAGGAAGAAAAAATATGAGTGCGTCAGCCGAGAATCGAACTCGGATCAACTGCTTGGAAGGCAACTATGCTAACCATTACACCACTGACGCCACGGAATTCAGACGAGAAGAATTGGAGTGGGTCGAAAGTGATCTCTCTAATTCGTGTATACAACGTAGCAGAGTCGCTTGAATTTAATCATGGATTATCAAAAGTTTTTCACAGCCGGCAGTCCGTCCGAGCTTTCTTCTAACATGAAATCTTATTAACTTCCAAACCCTCGAAACTAAGATTCGGGCAAAGGAGACAACCTTATGAAGATTTCCTCTTTCGCAAGTGATCAATCTCATTTTTAGTACAGGAGGTTGGGGCAGATTCACGCAGCTGAACAATTTTTCAGGACTCATTTGCCAAAAGAATATGAAAAATATGAACCATATTCAAAATAACTATCTACAGGGAGTTCCGCTTTCATGTAATTCTCGCGAATTCTAGAGACCGAAAAAAAGGAGACTTCTTTTAACACTTCATAGAACCCTAACTAAAAGTGTCATGGAAGGACCAAGTGACAGCCGCTGCCATTTAACGGATTTTACAAAATATTTTGATAATTTTAATTATATTTTAATATTCGAAGCTTTAGTCAGTTCTTTTCTGGTGTCTAAATCTGAAATATCTTCTCCTTGGGTACTGTATCTAAAGATTTCTAAACCATTCGATGTTTCCATCTTTATCAGAATCATGGAGTAAGGGAAAGTGGTCTGCCTTTGAATGTTTAAATTTTTCTCTTAATTTTCAAAGCCAAAATTCTACTTTATGAACAATAGTTAATACTATTAACTATTTTCTATTAACTTCGCTTAACAAAATGGAATTTTAGCTTTGGGGAGGGAATAAGATAAAATTGAATAATTCCCATAATTATTCATATTTCCCAATTCAATATTTTCCATAATTCTTCTCAATAATTTGCAAAAACACTTTCAATTTGTTCTTTTAAGGCTTTTATATAAGGGAAGAGTACCCCGGATCGGAATGTTAAGAGACATGCTTCATATTTAGTTGAAAATATAATCCACAAAACATTATTTGGTATTTTTATGTTTGCTAATTGATACATTAGTGATCCCTTTAACTATATCTGTGCTTTTGAATTTTTAATTTTTACAATAAATTAATAAAAAATATGTGTAATTCGTGTAATTGCAAACTTGCACTCTTTACCTCGGATCGTCAGAAATTTAATCAAGTGTCTCAGGGAAAATTGGTTTTATACATTAAATTTAAGTTAATGCACTGTATTCATGTGGGAGTTTAATGGTAAAAAGTAGCTAATAATTTTTAAAAAATCATTTAATTTGGAGCAACAATGTGGTATTAACCTGACAATCCGAGGAACACTGCCGATCGCTGGTACACTTCCCTTACTAACAATCAAGAAAATTACATCTGCAGAACGTCAAACTGCCGTATAAAATGCATATGGCAGCTACTGCCACTTGGTCCTTCCGAGTGCAGTTTTTTGTTGTTGCAATATATTTTTACATTAATATTTAATTTTTATTAAAAATTTTATAACGAAAAAATGGCCAGATAAATTCTGCACGCATTCAATCAGGCGTCCAGGCGAAATGATATATTATTTATTTATTTATTTATTTCCAAAATGACGGGACGTCATCCATTGGATGGTTTCCCGTGAAGTTGGTTACTTACAAGATATTCTTAATATTACAACTATTAACAAACTTCATTAATTTTTTAATTTCTTCTTCGTTATCAGATAAGGCAATTTTGGGATTTAAATTGATTTTATATATAATTCTCTCTCTTTCATATTTTTCACATTCAAAAATTATATGATTTATGGTAAGTGGTTGATGACAGATTTCACAAACTGGGGGTGTTTGCCCCCTTTCCATTAAATATCCATGTGTTGCGCGAGAATGCCCAATTCGTATTCTTGTTAGTAAAGTTTCATTTCTCCTACTTTCTCTAATTGAAGTTGTCCAAGGAGAAATATTTTGCTTTATTTTCCAAAGTTTATTTACAGATCCTGTTTGTGGATTAGCGGCTGTTGTGAGCCATTCCTGATTCCATTTATTTAATATCCTATTTTTAGCAAAAGTTTTTAAATCGTGGGATGGAATTAAATAAGATTCATCCACAGCTTGTTCATGTGCTGCCTTAGCAGCCTGATCAGCTGCCTCATTGCCTGGTATTCCTGAATGTCCGGGAATCCAGATCAATGAAACTTGTGATCCTTGTGATAACAATTGTTTAGCTAGGGAATTTATATCAACTATAATTGATGATTTTTTGTTTGATTGAGATAAAACAGCTTGTACTACACTTAAGGAATCAGTAAAAATTGCAATATTTTCATTTTCAAAATTTTGACATGGTATATCTTGTAGGACAGTTTTAATTGCGTATGCTTCTGCAGTAAAAATAGAGCATTCTTGCGGAATACGACGAGTTTGTGAAACTTGATCATCATAAATGATTCCAAAACCCGTATAAGTTTCTGTTTTAGAACCATCAGTAAATAAAATATTATGATGTTTATATTTAGTAAATATTTTTTCTAATTCATTTTTGTACTTTGTGTTATCTTTTTGATAGTAGTTTAAAAGGTGAGTTTCCGTACAAATGGAGTTTGGCCATTGAGGGTTCCCCTGAATTCTTTTCTGTTTTGATATATTATCTATAGGAATTTCAAATTCGAGGCATAATATTTTAAATTCATAAACAATTCCACTACGACCTATTGAATGATTTGAATTGGCAAAAAGGGAATAATTAATATGATCTGGGAGACTCAAAATCTTAATACCGTATTGTAGTATTAGCAATCTTCTTCTATAATAGAGTGAGTACACACCAGACTCACAAAGAATACTGCTTATTGGGCTGGTTTTAAATGCACCTATAGACATTCTAATTCCTGAGTTATGAATGGAATCAAGTTTCTGCAAAATACTTTTAGATCCAGAATTAATAACAATTGCCCCATAATCTAATTGAGATAAAACTAAGGATTTATATAACGTCAATAAATTTTTTCTATTTCCTCCCCATCTTTGGTTAGAGACACACTTTATAATATTAAGGTTTCTGCTACATTTTGTTTTTACGTAAACTACATGGGACTTCCAGTTTAATTTACTGTCAAAAATAACCCCAAGGAACTTATGCGAATCTTTATATTCAATTGATTGATTATAGATTGATAGTCCTGGGTTTTCAGTCAGTTTCTTCTTTCTATTAAAGTGGACCGCTTCTGTTTTACTTGGAGAAAAAATTGCCCCAATATCACTTGACCATTCCTCTAACTGGTTTAAAGTTAGTTGAAGGTCATTTTGAATGTTGTTTAAATTTGTCCCATTAGTATAAATAGTAATATCATCAGCAAATATTAAAGCTTTAACATTATCAGTAGGAAGATATTTTGTTATAGAATTCATATAAATTAAAAATAAATTAACTGAAATAACTGCTCCTTGTGGAACTCCATTTTGAAGAATAAATGTATCAGAAACTTCATTTCCCACTGCTACTTTAAAATATCTATCACTTAAAAAATTTTTAATATAATAAGCTAAATGACCTTTGATTCCTAATTCTTTAATTTGCCTTAAAATTTCATATCTCCAGGTCATGTCATAAGCCTTTTGTAAATCCATGAAAACTGCAATTAGGTGTTCACCTCTCGCAAAGGATTCATGAATATCATTCGATAGATGCACTACATGATCGATTGTAGACATTTTCTGCCTAAAACCAGCTTGATACTTATATATTAGATTATTATCTTCTAAGAAAAAACTCAGTCTTCTATTAACCATTTTCTCCATTACTTTACTTACGCAGGACGTTAAGGAAATTGGACGATAACTTTGCGGATCACTAGCCTTCTTGCCTGGTTTCAAAATGGGAATTATAATAGCCATTCTCCATTCTTCCGGAAAAGTGTTACTAATGTAAATGTCATTTATAATTTCTAATAATTTATGTTGATCAGATAGATTTAAATTTTTAATCATGTCGTAACTTATTTCATCTTCTCCTGGAGTAGTGTTTCCACATTGTTTTAGTGCAAATTCTAATTCATAAAATTCAAATTTTTGGTTATATATATCTGTATTTTCATTTATGAAATCAATATTTTCTCTTTCTTTTTGGAGTTTTTGTTCAAGGAATTTTTTAGAATAGTTCTCATCTGATGAATTACTACAAAATTGTTCAGCGATTCTTTGCGCAATTTCTTGAGTGTTATCAATGACATTTCCATCTACAATTAAATATTTAATAGAATTTGACTTATTTCTATTCATTATTTTCCCAATCATTGACCACACTTCTGTTGGAGTAGTATTTATATTAATTTCTGAAACAAATTTTTGAAAACTTTCAAGTGGCGCTTTTCTTAGCTTATTTTGGACTAGAGCTTTCACATCTTTGTATTGCGTTTTAATATCATCACAGTTTTTGCCTTTTCTTTCATTTTTTTGTACTTTATTACACAGTCTATTTCGTTTTTTAATAAGGCTCTTTAATTCATCATTAACTCTTTCGCGTCATTAGGGTCATATGTGACCCGGCGAAAAAAAATTTTTTTTTGACTATTTACTTTAATTGAAATCTATCTGTTTGTGCACGATATCATAATAGAAGGATGTAAGATTCTTGGCTAATTTTCTCAAGACTCCAGATATTCAGGAAAAGAAAATATTTGAGATCAAAAATCACTAATTTCGAACTTCGTGAAATGACTTTTCTTTTTCAAAATTTTTTATATTCATTTATTTTTTTCAGCAAAAAGTTCTTCAAAAACACAAAATAGAATATCCAAATGTTGTATATTGCATATTTTGATTTAATAAACTACTCTCAATTTTCCAGAAACGCGCGTAGAATATTCCGGGTCATATATGACCCTGGTGTCCCCAAGGGTAAAAGATTATGAAAGTGTTTTTGTGCCAACCCTATAACAAAAATTTACAATTTTCACTTTGACGTGACGTGATTTTTCATGAGATGAAAATTTTATGTTTACTTTATTATTTAGTGCGCAATCTCAAGTGAATCTTGATAAATTTCAGTGAACGTTTGTTATTGTCTCAGTGGGAAAAGGTAATTGCTATGAATTGTATATTCTTTCTCCTAATTGAAAAGTTTTCTTTGCAGGATGTCAGCTCTTGCGTTAGAGGATCTTTTTTGTCAAGATCATCATGAGGAAGACTATGAAGAAGTTGAGATCTTTTATTTGGACGAAAGTGATGACGAATTACTTCTTAGAATTATTGAAGACCAAGAGAGTTTGAATGATATTGATTGTTGCGTCGAACAAGGAGATGAAGTTCCGGAAGAGGCTGCGCTGATTCCTCTGCCGAATAGGAATGCAACTAGTACTTCGCGCAAAAGGAAGGTCACTGGTGGACCGAAGATATCTGGATCGAAAGATCAAAGCAAGAAGGTAGACGCTAAGGTCAGTTGGGACAGAAATTATCACCAAGATTCACGTGAAATTGTGGAGTTTCCATATAGCGATGTCAAGCTTAACATTGAGAACGATAATCTGTCTCCATTTCAAGTTTTCCTGGAGACCGTCTGCTTCATGGAACTGTCAATTCTTGTACGAGATCAAAGTGAACTATATATGCGCCAGAAAGGAATATCATTTTGCATGACAGATGACGAATTCCGTACATATATTGGAATTAATTTTCTCATGGGATACCACCATTTGCCAAAGCAACGCGATTACTGGTCGACAGACCCAGACATGAATGTTCCTTTCGTTGCAAACGCTATGACTAGGAGAAGATATGAAGAAATTAGAGCAGCGTTACATTTTGTTGACAATGAAACAGCGGATCGGAACGACCGGGCCTATAAGGTGAGGCCAATCATAGATCATTTCAATTCTGCATTTCAAAAAGCCAGAGAACCTAGCAAAACCCAGGCGATTGACGAACATATGATAAAGTTCAAAGGGCGAAGTAAGATGAAGCAGTATATGAAAGACAAACCCATAAAATGGGGGTTCAAGTTGTGGTGCCGCTGTGATTCTTTAACTGGCTTTCTCTACGAATGTGACATATATGTGGGAAAGAAATCGTCACCAGATTTCGGTTTGGGCGAAAGTGTAGTCCTTCAATTCACTGAAAAAATTCAGCACATAGGCTGTGAAGTCTATTTTGATAATTTCTTCAATTCTATCCGTTTGCAAATGCTTTTGCTTGAAAAAGGAATTTTTTCTTGCGGCACAGTTCAGAAGCATAGGAAAAACTTGCCGAGTGATTTGTTGGATGATAAGCAAATGAAGAGAGGAGATTTTGACTGGCGCTGTAGTGGACAGATTGTCTGTGTGAAATGGATGGACAAAAAATCGGTTCTTCTGCTCTCCAATTTTCTATCACCATTACAAACAAATGATGTAAAGCGCCGACAAACCGGCAGTGCAGAAAAACTGGATATCAATTGCCCTACGATGATCTCCATATATAACCAAAATATGAATGGTGTTGATGTCATGGATCAGATGAAAAGCTACTACGAAAATGATAGAAAGACTACCATGAAATATTACACAAAAGTCTTTTGGGACCTATTTGAAATTGGACTGCACAATGCATGTATCATTTACAATCAGTTGGTAGAGGAGAGATTCGATGGAAACAAATTAACTTTCCTTCAATTTAAGCAAATTGTGACAAGATCTCTGGTCGCCTACTCTGCTGGCAGATTGCGTGCAACTCCAGTCCGAAAGACGCCACTTCTGCCATCGCAAGGACTTACACATTTTGTTGTGAGAAGCGATGAGAGGCGTAGATGTATTTTTTGCTTTAGAAATGGGAAAAAAGAGGTGAAAACTGATTGCAAGTGTGAGGCATGTGAAGTTTACCTATGTCTTACCACCACCCGCAACTGCTTCAAAGAGTACCATATGAAACTCAAATGAAATCTTCAAAATTAATATTTTTATTTTTATACTTTGTCTTGTCTTCAAAAGTTTGAAAAAAATACTTGAAATATTCAAAAAAAAAAATTTATTAATAAAGTATTGTTCACTGATTAAAAAAAATTGAGATTTTACTTGTCGTCGAAAAGAGTGGAAAAATCCTACGCCACAGTGGACGAGTCGCAGGAAATCTGAAATTTTTTCACCATACAATGTAGTTGGGACATTGTTTTTCTTTGTGAAATGCAGGTGGGACATCTTGCTCCTGGACATTTCATCTTATATCTGATGAATTATAACATATTTTGCGATATTTTTTATGAGAAGCAAGCGTCTCATATTGTGCAATTGTATTGTGTGTGAATAAATATGTGGATAAGTTGATTTTTGCCAAATACCACTCAAAATATTGTGACAGTGACTGTTCAAGGGGATTACCAGGAAGATTCCTTGAACACCAGGAGTACAGTGTTCACCAAAGCAATCCAGTTTGCCATGGTTTTGGCCAAATTAACAACTTCAAGCAAAAAAAACTCTCAGAAAGCCCGTAATATAGATTTTTAAAATGGTATGTACACTTCCCTTGAGGACCACAGGGTCATATATGACCCGGGGTTTTTCCGGGTTTTCACGCAATGGAAAATTTTTTTTCTCTCAGAACTATTATATTAGATCATAAAGCATTAGGAAAAACTCAATTTTACATGATTTCATCTGCTGAATAAAAGTGGGACGCGAAAGAGTTAAACCATGGTAGAGATGGTTTATTTATTAAGTTACTAGTACGTGGGATAGAATCATTAGCACTGTCTATAATTGACTTTTGAAATTCTGATAATTTATTAAGCGGTGAAGTTTCAGATAAATTTACTTTTGACATATTTCTTTGAAATTTATTCCAATCAGCTCTTTTTAAATTAAATTTACTTCTTTTAGATATATTCATTTTTGTACCTAACAGTTTATTGCAAATTACAAAGTGGTCCGACCCATTTTCACCTAAACATGAAAACTCAACTTTACCTCCTAGTTGAGGAGAGGCTAAAGACAGGTCAATTGAACTAAAGGAATTGTATGCTAAGGAAAAATGAGTATCACAACCATCATTTAAACATATTAAATCAAAATTATCTATGATACTTTCAATCATTTCGCCTCTTTTATCTAATTTATTTCCTCCCCAAATTGGGTTTTTGGCATTAAAATCTCCCATTAATAGGAAAGGATTTGGAATTTGTCTAATTAAATTTATTAAATTATCTTTTAATTTTCTGATTTCATTATTATTCATTGAATTGGGTGGCAAATAAATTGAAACTATGTTTACTTTGTAAGGGTATTCAATTTCAATACCGACTACTTGTAATTCAGTGTTAAAATTAAGCAATTTATATGTAAATCCTTCTTTAATCATTATTAAAACACCTCCGCTAGCTATTAAATTATCGGTATAATTTTTAAATTCAATATTGTATCCTTTGAATTGAGGTGATCGTTTATCATTTAAAAGAGATTCTTGTAAACAAACAATTATTGGGTCGATTCTATTTATTATAATTCTAAGATCACTGAAATGGCTATAATAGCCATTTATATTCCATTGCAAAATTGAAAAATCTTGGTTTAGTTGATTTCTACTTACAATAGTTGAGTTGATAGATTCCACCTGCCGGTGTCAATATGGCCCACCATGGGTGGCGGTGGAGCCAGAAGGACCTCCCGCAGGAGGTTGGGTGGTGTGAGTGATTTCACTCACAGATTGAAGGTTCTGTACAAAGAACTGTTCTTGTTGTTGATGATTGGTGCTGAATGTCCTCTCGCTTCGCTGACTGCTTTCTTGTTTCTCTTGTTGACGATTTCGAGCATCTTGTAGTTTGCGGTGGAGATCCTCTCTCTGTTCCAGGGGGGCAGGATTTTGAGGATGTGAATCACATTCCTCAATTTCCTGCATTTCAGAATCTGCAGCTTCTTCAGCTCGTGCCCGCTTCACTGATTTCAATGTCTTTTTCGGTTGAGTCACTGCACGAGAGTTGTTCTTCCTCTTCGTTGGAGTTTGACTTGGTTGATTTGCTGGCTGGCTCTTCTGTTGAGGCGTTTCCTTGGGTTCTGGCAAAGGTGGGAAGTCTTCTTCCTCCATTGACAGAGCAGCATAAGGATTTGTGCTGAGAACGCTTACATATGTATTGGTGTTGCGTTGAACCACTGGGAACTTTCGATTTGCTTCATCCCAAGACAGCATTTCCTCTGCCATGGCTTGATTGATATTTCGCTGGCGAATTTTCGCTGTACAATTTGGTGAAGAAGTTGGATGGTTTCCTCCACATCCTGCACACTTGAGATTTTCACAGAAGTCGTCATGGGATGGTCGTCCACATCCCTTACAAATCTTTTCATTCACACACCTGGAGGCAGTATGGTTGAATTTGTAGCAATTGCCACATTGAACGTATTTTTTCACGTACAAATTGCATTGGCAAGAGATGCAGTCGAAGAAAACTCTTTGTGGTGCTCCAAAGCCTTCGATGAAAATCTTGATTCTTCTGGCGGGAATCCACTCGGGAGTACCAGCATTAGTGGTAATCTTTCTCTTCATTCTGAAGACGCGCAACACTTTGCGCCCTCCAGGAGCTTCAATGTTATTCAGGAGCCAATCATCTGGGATATTTGTATCTACATCCCATACTATTGCTGCAGTCGCAACATAGTAAAGTGGGATGTACGCGTTGTAGCCGGCATCCTTAAGGCACTGGTTTGAGGTGAGATTATTTGCAATTTTTGCACTTCCGCAGTATGCAATTATTCTTTTTCCAAATTGTTGGAGAATAATTTCATTCCTTGTATGACTTTTTTTGATCACATTATTGATCTCGAAAGTACTGGCAGTGCCATTTGGCTTCGCAATAATCACTTTGAAAGCCAGGTATCTGGTGGCTTCGCTGTATTGGTAATTCTCCGCCGGCGCTGGTAGCGTCATCGGCTGCAGTGGCGTTGTCGGCGTCAGTGTTGTAGGCGGCGGCGGGTCTTCCCGTGGCCTATCCGGAGGTTCTTTCCCTCCTCCTTCAATCATCTTCTCCTCTACTTACTTCTCACAGATAAAGAAGGAACTTTTGAGTATTTTTCCTCAAAAATTTGCGGATTTTACTTATAAAATTTGCGATAAATTTGAGAGCTTCAGAAATCACGTCCTTACGGCAGCGCCACCTTCCTCAGAATGAATGATATATTATTCAATATAAAAAATAAAATTGAAAACTAAATTGGCAGCGGCTGCCACTAGAGTCCTTCCAAGTGTTAAATAAGTTATGGAAACGCCGTAAAATATGCAAAATATTGTTATTGCAAATTTCTTGTGCTTTTTTCAGAAACGACTTCCGGAACCTCCTACTGTTGCCATCCCCTTGCTACTGTTGATAGCATTTCACGTCGGTTTATTCCCACAATACAGAGAGGACGTTCTAATAAAAAATCTGTGCCAGTTTTCATATAAAATAATTTTTCTGAAATTGAATAAAATGAGTGTGACTGGCACTGGATTCTCGGGCGATACACGCACTTTTATAGCGAATTGAATCACTTCTCGCTTTTTTTTTTAAATTAATAGTTCGTTATCAAATAGATGTCCAATTGCATGGGACCTACCAAACGATCGGAAAATATATTCTCTTCCTTTTGTGGAACAACATTTTTTATAGCGGCCCTCGGTAGTTGGAGATCTAAAAAGAAAGTTCAAGATCTACTCACTAAAAGAAGCCCTCAGTTTTAAGCTTTTCACTGATCTTGAAAATTTATTTTTACCATTTTTGCACTTCTAACTGGACTTCATCACTACTCACTCTAGTTCTTGGCTAAAAAGGTCATACACTCAGTCCCGGGATTATGCACATTTTCGGTACCGAAAAAAAACGCGCGAAATGACTTTATGCATCGAGAAAATTTGCATAGTCGCAGGCGATTTCTTTGAATGAATCGGCCATATGGTACGAATTTTGCGCAGAGTAAAAATAGTCAGAGCAAAATGATACAACTGTTTAAAAGAAATTCATCAACAAACAGTACTCTTTGGCCAGTTCTTCAATAAATTGTTAGAATATTTAAAATTTTTACATTAATAAAAAAAATTAAAGATTTATACTGAAAAATTAGAATAGTAATTTAGAGTAATTTATTAGAGTAAAACACCATAAATAGGGAGCAACCCTCTTACAATAGTGTGGCAGGAAAAATAGAAAAAGTCAAACAAAAGAAAAATAGTGAATAAGAAAGAAAAGAAAAGAAAAAAAGTAAAGGAAGATAAAACTTAATGACCAAGCCCAGGCTGGAAATATCTTTGAATTCCCTGCTGAGATACACGGACCTCACGGGGCAGGGAATTGTACAAAAATACTCCCCTGACAAAGAGTGTGCGTTTGAAAGTGTCCTGCGAAGCTTTCGGGACTATAAATCCCCGAACCCTAACGGAACTCCCCCTCGTCAAGAGGGAAGCCAGGCATAGTGTCTTCAAATTTTCCGCGTCATAAAGTAGTACACATTCAGGCGTATTTCAAAAGTGATTTCATAAAATAACACCCAAAAGTAGGCAAATTCGCATAATTGTATGTGCATAATCTCGTCAGGTGCATAATCCCGAAGTGCATAATGCCGGAACTGAGTATACTTGGCCTTAAGAACTGTTAACTACATTTTATTTACACTATTACGTCTATTAAGTCCCACTATCTTAAGGGGACTTTATGCTTTATTTTGTACGCCAAATATTTCTTGGGTAATCAGTGCAAATCTCAGTTGAATATTTTCTAAAATTCATAAATTACATAAAAATTATAAATAAAAATATTATGAATTATATAGAGTATCCACCGTAGAGTGATATTCTGCATAATTTTACCAGTAAACTTCTGTTGGATGTTTATGCTCTTATGCATGAATTTGTATAAGAAAATGGAAAAGGAATATGAATAGCATAAAATAATTTTAAAAATTCTAAAAAAAACAATTATTACGAATTAATCTTCATAACTAATAAGATATAGGCATCATAATAAATGCTATATAGTAACCACAACTAATATGATATAGTTATTACAGCCAATAACCCCGTTTATTTAGTTATTGGAACTAATATGTTATAGTACGCATTACTATTTTGATTTAGTTGTGATAACTAAATGAAAAGGATACTTCAACTAATTGAGGTCAACTATTTCATTTAGTTAGCCAACCTAAATATGTAGTTGGGTCTATACTTATACTTACTATATTTTATAGTTCTAATAACTGCATATGAGCTTGTACGAACTATTTTTTTCTAGAAAAACTTACCTTTAGTATTTTGAAAAATTCTCTCCATCTGCAGTGGTTCTATCAAGTGGATCATGACAAAAATAGGCAGATTTAAAAATGCTTCATCGTAAGAAAATTTTCACGTTGAGGGAAAAATTGATGTAACCGATGGAACTGAATCATTTTGGAGAACTCAGAGTAAACAGATCCCTCAACACGTGACTTAGGAAAAAATGTTTCAAAACCACAAAAAAGACACGCACGATTTTGCTATGAAATATTTACAAAAAGACATTGTATTTTCAGATAAGCAATAACGTATTGCAATAAGAATGCCTCATGTCGTGTACAGTAACATTAAATAATACAAAAAAAAACTCAATTTGTATAGAGATACACTTGAAGTCTTCGTGACGGGGAGAGCGGCATGAAATGTTATACACTTTTTGTTTTTTTTTTTTAGAGAGTTCTTAAATGTGCATTTGAGACTCTGTGAACACGACGTCATTGGCTTTTATCATCTGACTCAGCTCTTTCATTGCCATTCAGCAATGGCACAACAATCTCCTTCATCTCATTCTTTGCATGCTCCGACAGTAAGTCCTGGAGTAGCCTGTCCAGTTCAGCATCATTTGGTGCTTCGGAAATTGTCGTATTTATTGCACCTTTGAGTACTGTTGTGACTTCCTTTGGCGGTCCCAGGAGCACCAGACTCACCGACGATGCCGCCAATTCCTTGTGCAAATCACCCAATCCTCTGGCTGCAGTAAAGTCAAATTCTGCAAGAGCAGTAAAGCAGAGAATGGAATTTATTCTATACTTTAACTTTTTTTCGTCATTACTTTAACACTTTTTAGGTGTAAAAATATATCAACATTTTTTAATGTTAATTTTACACCTTTTTAAGGGTAAAATAAACATGAAAGAAGGGTAACTTTAACCCATAATACACCTAAAAAGGGTAATATTTACACCGTTTTCGGATCAATACTGCAGGGTAAAATTAACATTTCCGGAATGTTATTTTAACTTTTTCGGATTTCTCTCAGTGCAGGATTTGTTCTGCAGGAGAAATAGAGAGTCAACTTACCATGTAAATTTCTGCAATCCAGCACAACTGGAGCTTTTCCATGCTCCTTGACCGCCTTAGAGATTCCACTGCGTACCCATTCAATGGCAGGGAAATATAGGAGACTGTAACGTGGCCTCACCAGGATATAATTCACCCCACTCATTGTCTCAGATCGTTCTACAATTAACGCTGGTCTAGCAGCTCTGTACACCAGAAAACCCAAATCAGCCACAACACCGGCCAACAGTCCAATTTCCACACCAACCCAGAGACTAAGGATGAAGGTGATGGCACCAGGAAGAAGTTCGCGTCGGCTGCAACGCCACAGTGGCCGAATCACCTCGTACTCAATCATAAAGATCACTGCAGAGATGATCACAGCACTGAGAGCTGCACGGGGAATATAGTGAAAGTAGGGCGTAAGAAGGCCCAGGGCCAATAAAACCAGGGCTCCAGTGTAAACTCCACCAATGGGACTTCGAACTCCACTGGCATGATTAACGGCACTGCGTGAGAAGGATCCAGTTACGGGCATCGAGGACACAAATGAGCCCAAAACATTGCTCAACGAGAGAGCCACGAGTTCGCGCGTGGCATCAATTCCACTGCCTCCAAACGCCTTGGAGATGGCCACATTGCCCAGGACTGCAATTATGGGCACCAGAGCTATTGAGGCGCCAAGTTCAGAGATCTGCAATCAGTTAATTTCAATTTGCAAAATTGTAAGAGTAGACTACTACCGTTGTTTTGACTAAATAAATAAATAAATTTGCTTATTATTTCTTTTGAATTACAGTGGGACCTCGAGAGAGTCAACTAATTATTTCCAGGCCTGTTGACTCAATTAAAATCATAAAAAATCAATTAAAATGTGAAATTTTGATATAAATTCTGTATATATTGAATTTTTATTTCATTTCGAAGATTTTGATTTTTTTGCCTTTTTAGACATTTCTAATGTATTTTTCTGTACCCGGTATCCCCCCTAATGCGAAATGATTATATCTGATGCTCGGATCTTCACAATATACTGATTATGCATATAAATATTTGATGTTCTATATAACGTTTGCCCAATGAAAAGCATCTCGACTGAAGTATAAATCTTAAATGGAAATTCAACAATTTTTACACTAGTT
This sequence comes from Phlebotomus papatasi, assembly GCF_024763615.1. Classification (NCBI taxonomy): domain Eukaryota; kingdom Metazoa; phylum Arthropoda; class Insecta; order Diptera; family Psychodidae; genus Phlebotomus; species Phlebotomus papatasi. Next base: position 98,213,810 of record NC_077223.1, read on the forward strand.
TTGTTTAAAAACTCAACAACTTTTGACTAAAAAATTCAACAACTTTGGTTGAAATACAGAAGGCTTCACACTATAATAGTGTTAAAAATTATTATCAAACTATAGTAGTATTAAGTTTTGATCATATGACAAAAAATAACATAAAGTTGTGTATTTTTTCACACTATAATAATATGAAAAACTCTAGTCATACTATAATAGTGGTAATTTTAAGAATTTGTCAAACAGTTTTAAATCACGAAACACTTTTGAAAATTTTTATAATTGTAACAGTGAGGAATTTTACACAGATCGCAATTAAATAATTAATTTATCCGATTTCACACTATTATAGTGTTAAAATTTTACACATTTTCAAATTAAACAACATTGTTGAAAATTTTTCAACTATAATGCTCAACACACAATAACTTTTGTTTAGTAACCATGTTTTTGACTTTTCAATGAGAGTGAGTGAGATCTAGATCTAGTCATCTCGCTCATTCTCATGGGAAATTTGGAAAACATGTATACAAACAAAAGTTATTGTGCGCTGGTCATAGTAGTGGTAATTTTCAATTACGTGACAATAAATTACCAAAAATGTTGTGCATTTTTTAAACATTTTTAAATTAAACAACTAAAATGGTCGATTTTGCACTATTATAATAGTAAAATTTTACACAATTTTTTACTGTGCGGTAGATATTTAATTGTTAAAAATTGTGATGCAAGAATTTATTTTATACTTTTATTGTATTGTTGTTCTTTTCGCTATGATATAACTATGGCTCGAAACTTCACCAAAAGAACAATAAAACCAATTTTCCTCATTTTCTTTTTGTTCTGAAACATGGGCGCTAAATGGTTGAGATATCTACTTGGAGTCTTCAGATGACCTCCTAATAAGTCAACCTGGGGATTATTTTTATGACCCTCATTTCCTCCCTACATCTCCCCTCTCTCCCCTTCACCGTCAAAATGGTTTTTTTGCTCACAGGAAAACACATCATACGGGATCATATGGCTTAATCAAGAAATCTTAAGGCAAGAGAGAAAAAAGACAAGAGAACTTTCAATCGGTCAAAACGCTTAAAATCACGAAAAGAAAATTATTTTGTCGAAAATTGACTACACGGTTAATATACGAATTTTATCATAATATTGTTTTTCTTGTGTTAAAAACGTTACATTGATACACCAAAACACTGATTTCAATTTCGAAAAAGTCATACAACATTATTAGTTCAATAATAATGGAAAAGTTGACTCTATCGGAGTCAATTTGGGTCCAAGTTGAATCTATCGGATTCCGTAGAGTAAAAAAATAGCTGTTGACTCTATTGGAGATTGACTCTAGCGGGGGTTGACTCTATCGAGGTCCCACTGTATTAAAACTAGCTTACGTTGAGATATTTTTTAAGTAAATCTCTGTAGAAGTTAGCAAAAAAAACGTTTTTAGAAAAAGAGAAAAGTGATAGGAATTATAGGGAAGGGGGGTTATACAAAGCTGTGTCAGCCGAAATCTCGAAAACCAAAATCCCGAATATCAAAATCCAGAAAAATCAAAATCGCGAAAGTTAAAATCTCATACAGCCAAAAACCCCAAAACTTAAATTCCCGAAAAGTCAAAATCCCGACCAAAATTCAGAAAGCCAAAGTCCTGAATGGTCCAAATCCTGATAGGGACGAATTTATACGGATGAAGATGTGTAGAATAATTTCCCAAAACACAGAAAATCACCCTGCGTCTTCAACAAGCGCGGGTGTAATCGAGAGAGTAACTGCTATGACACTTTCAAGAATTCGGGATTTTTAATTTCAGGTATTTTGGCTTTCGAAATTTCGGCTTTCGAGATTTTGGCTTTTCGGGAATTTTGGCTTTCAACATTTTGGTTTACTGGATTTTGGCTTTCGAGATTTTGGTTTTCGGGATTTTGGATATTCGTGATTTCGGTCCATTCGGGATTTTGGCTTTCGAGTTTTTGACTTGGGCCACTTGGGCCCATACAGAGATACAGAGATACATTGTTACATCTCAGAAGAAAAGCGATGTTTCAGTATAATTTTTTATGCCTCTCCTCTTACTGAATCTATGAATTAAAGGTTTTAGACTACTATTTTGATCATCACTATAGTTTTCAATTTAACCAGATATTGAAAATAATGATGATCCTGATAATTCAAAATGTTCACAGAAATAAGTAACTAAAATAATATTTCAATAAAAATTTAACATAATTATTATGTGATAGCTCTTTCTTGGCATTCAGTGAACCAATTTCATGATTTATTTTACCAAATGTATCGGAGTTTAGGAATTAATCAATCTTAATTCAGAACCTGTTACAAATGGGAATAGAGATTTTTTTTCTAAATAAAGTATTAAATTTTTATTGAAGACTAACTAATACAGTACGTGATCGGTATTATGTTTCAGACTTAAAGCTGTCTGTACACTAGGCAAATTATTGCAATAATAACATTTCAAAGTTAATTGAAATACAACTTCAATATTGAAGAGAATATTGAAACCAATATTTCAATATTTGCCTACACACTGAACAAATTAACTTCAATATTAAAACTTCAATATTGCGACTTATTAAAATACCATTCTAGTCAGAGATTCAGTTCCTTTCAAACATCGAAAAATTCTTGGAATTAGCATGTTTATGAACAGGAAGACATATCAAAATATCATCGTAGACAGGGCGAGAGATCCTGCTGTATATCCTGTTCAATTCTTCCCAGGAACCCATTTTTGTCAGTATTTCTCCCCTACTTCCTTCAGCAAATCTCATCTTCTGAGATTTTGTTGTATCTTTTGTCAAGTACGCACAGAATACTCATGTTGGTTAGAAAATCTCTCCTTATTCCTCCATGAAATCACAGATCTTGTGGGATTCTCTTCTGTATTTTGTCACGAACATCCAAAATACCCAAGTTGATCAGAAGATTTCTCCTGGTTCCTCCAGAAAATGACAGATTTTGTGGGGTTTTCTTCTGTATTTTGCTAAGAACACCCAAAATACCCAAGTTGATCAGAAGATTTCTTTTAGTTCTCCAGGAAATCACAGATCTTCTGAGATTTTCTGTGACTTGCTGGAGGAACCAGGAGAAATCTTCTGACCAACATGAGTATTCTGGGTGTATTCGACCAAGTGCAAAACAAAATTCCAGAGGAACTATGATTTCCTGGAGGAAGGAGGTGAGAAGTGCTAACCAAGCTGGGTTGTTGGAAAGATTTGACAAAATGTACAGCGAAATTCTGAGAATCTGGGATTTTCTGGAGGAAGCAGGAAGAGATGTTGCTGACTTGGATTTTGATCTTGGATGTGTTTTCATTCATGAACAAGGAAATCCCAGCAGTTCTGTGATTTTCTGCACGAAGAAGATTCCTGACCATTAAAAAATATTGAAGAAAATATCAAACAAATTTGATATTTAGAATTTCTTTGAAATTTTATTTCAATGTGACTTTGAAAATTCATATTGACATTCTTTGGCCTAGTGTGTGTAGCCATTCAAAATAATGAAATAAAATATTGAAAAAATGCTCCATATTGAAACAAATATTGCAATAATTGCCTACACACTGGATAATTTTTTTCAATATTGAAACTTTTATGTCAATAAATACTTGCAATGTGGGGGTAATCCTTGTCAATATTGGATATTGAAAAGAAATTTTGCAATAAATAAATAAATAAATAAATAAAGAAATTTTGTCTAGTGTAAAGCCAGCTTAAGAATAAAAATCATAAAAAGAATAAAAATCATAAAAAGACTAAAATATCAAAAAATGTATTTAGAAAATTTGATTAATTCTAATCTGAAATAACCGGATAAACGCGTTCTTGTTGCGGAAATAATGTTTGAAATATTATTATCTGGTTTATCAGTGCTTATCGCGTGTCTTCTGATCATTAACAATCCCAACAATTGAAAAATGATGCAAACAATATTACTCACCATATCTTTGAAGTCCATTTCCACCAATGTTCCGTTTGTGTCTGCCCTGGTGGTGGAGAAAGGTGGCAGGCCAAAGTCCGGCAATCCACTCCTCACAGTTCCTGTGAGTATGAAGGGAGCCTTTCCAGACTGTGCTGCAAAATAGGCTCCCAAACTGGTAAAAAACACCAAAAGAGCATTTCTAGAGGTACCAATCAGCCAGAGAGTTCCACCGAAGATTCTTCTTCCTCTCGGAGCATTGTCAGGAGTCTTGAAGTCCTTTAATTTCTGCAGAAAGAAAACAGGTTTTTGGGGTTTAGTGTGTTACTATTGTAGGTGACTTGAAATTCTTACCCTCATCAGAAGGAGAATTCCAATGGAGCAGATACCGAGGGCTGCATCTGAGGGCCTAATTTGGTCAGCTTTTGTGAAGACTGTCTGAACTGTGGCGATAAATCCAGATCCGCCACCTCCCTTAAGCCCTAGAAGCCCCTTAAGCTGCGATGCTCCGATGATCACAGCGGTGGCTGAAGTGAATCCTACAGTTACTGGAGTTGAGATTAAATCCACAAGAGCGCCCAGGCGCAAGAGACCCATCACACATTCTACAATTCCGGCGAGGAAACACAACAGAATCGCCAGATGTGGGCCTGATTCACCGCCTAGGCCCGTGTGACGACTTGTCATGAGGGACAATAGGGCTGTGGGACCAATGGTAACTTCTCGACATCCACCAAGAAGTGCATACACCACCCCACCCATGAAGGCCGAGTATAGGCCATACTGTGGTTCCAGGCCAGCTAGCGTAGCATAAGCGAGTCCCTGTGGCAGCACTGTGAGTCCCACGGTGATGCCCGCAATTACATCCGCCACGGCATCCTGACCAGTGTACCCACGCAGCCAGCGTGCTCCCGGAATCCACTTCTCCACTTTGTTCAGTCCCATTCTTGTGTCTCTACTTCAACCGAATCCTCCAGACACCACGATAACACTCCAGCAACGAGGGCGCTTTCAATCACCAACTCTACTGGAGAACAAAAAAAAATATACCAGGAATTTCTAGAGGTCATATTGAAAATGCAAGATCAGTAATTTGTGGATAAAAGCAAATGGAAAATAAATTTGTTAAATATCTTGAAAAGCAATTTTATTCAATTTTAGCCGTTCCAGATATTTCTGATATTATTCACGCAATCGCTATTGCACATCTCAAATTCTTCTCAGATTCGGATCAGTTTGGTTTTTTTTTGCATAGTAAATTTGGGAATTGAATATTAAAATAGCATAAAATTACAATTTCGCACGTGATGTTTATATTTTAGAAAAAAAAACTAGTTTCTTAAGATTACTCTATATTAGCAAAAAATATTCACAATATTCTTTTTGGAGGAATAAATTATGATTTATATCTTTGATAAGATGTTATTACAGTCGGTTCCTGGAGTCGAAATAGAATTAAAAAAAAGAATCGAGTTTATTGAAATGTAAATTTGAGAGACAACCTGTCAAAATAATATAACTTTTTCATTTACTTACGCATTTAAAAAAAAATCTATTCTATGAAAACACAAAACGAGTAATATAACTTGTTATAATACCTGAATTAAACAAATTATTATCATATGAAATAAAGGAAATAAACCTCGTACGCCAAACTGATGACATTATAAACACTTAAAAAAATTATTTGCTAAAATGAGCAACATAAGAAATTTATTGTGTTATATAACTACAACTTAAAACAAAATACGAGGAAAAAAGGCAATAGAAAAAAGAATACTTTGAAAGGCATTAAAAATAAATTCTTTTTATATTTAAATATATTATTGCGGTTTTTTATTGCAATTAACACGAAATATTTTTAAAAGAATATTGTAATAACCCAAGTAGCAAAATGAAATCAGAATAATGTTATTTTTACTGTATGGTCATAACAATTTATTTAATCATCAGCTCGCTAAAATGCGAAATAACTTTCACATTACAGTAAGGTAATTATTACAATAATATTACCATATGATAAATCCCCCGTCATTCAGGTAAAAATAATGTAATTTTAAGGTAAAAGAGTTGCTACACTGAGAGAAATCCGAAAAAGTTAAAATAACATTTCGGAAATGTTTATTTTACACTGCAGCATTGATCCGAAATCGGTGTTAATACTGTGCTTTTTAGGTGTATTAGGAGTTAAAGTTACCCCTTTTCATGCTAATTTTACCCTTAAAAAGGCGTAAAATTGACATTAAAAAATGTTGATATATTTTTATACCTAAAAAGTGTTAAAGTTATGATGAAATAAAAGTTAATCGCACCCCCATTTTTTCTCAGTGTAGAGTTCAGGAAAACGCAAAATCATGTACTCAATGGTAAAATATTGAGGAAGAACGATGCATGGCCTGCAATGAGCCAACGATATGCTATATAAGAATTTTATATAAAAGATGTACTATCTAGCCTCTAGCCTATTTCATCATGAGCTATAAAAGCTACAGCTAAATATCGATCGCTCAGAATAAGAAACGAATAACTCGGAGAAGGCGAATTTTACAGGAGAGCGATTTTGAAGTTGAGATTTTACAGGTAGAGTATAGGATTTTTGAGATTTAAAATCTCTTATAACTTTGAAAATAATTACACTGTGCAATAGTGATTTTGTCCCTGGGTTCTCATGCTATTTTTTTATATTGCTAGGGTCAAATGATTTACGAAAACACTTATCATTTTGTTTTTATTTGAATTTTGCGCCTGGAATCTAGGCAAAACCGTTTTTGCCATTTTTTGATACTTACCTGTATCTCTGATTCTGCTGAACCGATTTATTTTTTAATATGGGAACATTTGTTCTCCTTTACATGCCCGATAATCCTTTGGACAAATGGAGTTCGTGAAACTGACACCAGGGGCGCTGTAGTCTCATATATGTCAGAAAACATGGAAAAATCGAACTTTTTAGCAACTTTAATCAAAAATATCTCGAAATCTAGGACTGTCCCTAACAATTTGTTTTTTGGGTTTGATAGAGAATTTTATTAGCTACATTTTCATCCACGTGCAATTTTTCTCTCAGATTGTTTTTTAACCTCGAAATTGAGGTTCAGACGAAAATCGAGCACTTAATTGTTGCACAGTGTTATCTTTCAAGTATGATATTCACAGGGAAGGTAGAAGATATAAGGAAGTATCCAAAAAACGAATAAAACGAATATTGTCAAAAATCGAGTTGTTCGACTTATATTCTAAGTCGTCGATATGCATTTAGATTACATTTTATTGAAAAAATGTTTTCTGCAGAATTACAAAATAGGAAAACGTTAATTTTGCAAAATAATAATGAAAATGCTGGCACAACATTCCATATAGTAACAAGGCCTTTCCGCTAGGGGATTTCTAGACAGGCATTATTATTTTTTTCTTATACGGGATGAGATTGTCAGTCCCATATGCCCCGTGGAATCAAGTGCAATGAAGCTCACTGGATTTCAAAATTCCTGGTGACCTAAAGGGGATTCGAACCCGAGACACTTGCATTATAGAGCGAGTACTCTACCACTTGACCGATTTGACTCATTGAGTGTTCGAAAATAAAACCTTGAAAATCTCACGTTCAAAAGTAATTTAGTCAGAGATATCGTATATTTTCGGATGTGTTTTGTAGTCTTTTCTTTTTAAACGTTTAATCGAAAATTGTTTTTAAAAATCCTCACTATTCTAATTGATAATTATTATTAATTAAAAATTTTTGTAACCCTTGTAACTTTATGAATAAAGTGCGACTTTGGAAGTTAAAATGTAATGATTCAAATTACATCAAAAGCATAATGTAAAATTGGCCTAAACGCCAAGATTCTGTAGATTACTTTTAAATAAATAACAACTTAAAAAAAACTTTCAAATTATAAGTATATAACACTATGCAACAAATTCACAACTTTTTTTGTTAACGGAGATCTTACATGGTACGTTTGATAGAGTCAAGTCCCCTGATTAAGAATCTGGTCTTGGTTTTGCTCCTATACGTAACAATTTTTTTTTATTAATACTTTTATATTTTTTCTGCTTTGCCTTACATTATCCGTTATATCTCAGGTTCTAGTGAACGGAACTTGAAAAGTGTAGGTGCGTTGGAAAGCTCATTAGTCGAGCTTCAATTTTGATAATTACAAAAAACCTTGTAAAACCACTCCTTCGGGGTGTAAAATTGAAGTTTCTCTAAAAATTACCAAAAAAATGGTCCTAAAGTGAGGTTTTAAAAATTTGTATAAAATAAACTAAACAAAATATTAAAAATCCAATGATACCAGGTGATAGGCCACACTTAGAACTACAATTTTGTTCATAGAAGACATCGCGCTATAATCACTCTAAATGCCTCATTTGTTGGTTTTTGTCATTTTCCAAAAATATGAAATACCTATTTTAGAGCAAATTTCCTAAAGATAACTGAGAAAATATCTTTTAAAACTTACGTGAAACATACCTAAATTTTGAGATTCTTCTTTAAATTGATCGGGGGACCATCAACATAATTTTCATTTACATCCCAAATCAACCTTCAATACGAAACTCTCAGTTTACCTTTTAAGAATACAATTTTTGTTTCTATTTATTTCCATCCATCCATCTAATACTATTTCTAGTAGAGGTTAATTTTAAGTGAAAGTACGATCTAAAGTCATTGAAATATGTTCGCGAAATGTCCGCTGATACTTTTTCTACTTATCATAAAAGAGCATCCCAAAAGGAGTTTAGGGGCTTCTTCTTGCGGCTGAATGTTGATTGGGGATGGAAATGAAAATTATGTTGATGGTCCTCCGATCAATTTAAAGAAGAATCTCAAAATTTAGGTATGTTTCACGTAAGTTTTAAAAGATATTTTCTCAGTTATCTTTAGGGAATTTGCTCTAAAATAGGTATTTCATATTTTTGGAAAATGACAAAAACCAACAAATGAGGCATTTAGAGTGATTATAGCGCGATGTCTTCTATGAACAAAATTGTAGTTCTAAGTGTGGCCTATCACCTGGTATCATTGGATTTTTAATATTTTGTTTAGTTTATTTTATACAAATTTTTAAAACCTCACTTTAGGACCATTTTTTTGGTAATTTTTAGAGAAACTTCAATTTTACACCCCGAAGGAGTGGTTTTACAAGGTTTTTTGTAATTATCAAAATTGAAGCTCGACTAATGAGCTTTCCAACGCACCTACACTTTTCAAGTTCCGTTCACTAGAACCTGAGATATAACGGATAATGTAAGGCAAAGCAGAAAAAATATAAAAGTATTAATAAAAAAAAATTGTTACGTATAGGAGCAAAACCAAGACCAGATTCTTAATCAGGGGACTTGACTCTATCAAACGTACCATGTGAGATCTCCGTTAAAAAAACCGTGTTGCATAGTGTAATACTAACTGCAGAGATTTTGAGAGTTCCAGCAGTCCAAAGTATTGCATTTATAGATTATGATTATCTTAATTTTAAAGGAAAATTTTTCTTTTCTGTTTAATACATTTGTTAGGAATCCTTAAGCTTGGAATTCTTATTTTAAGCATTGTTTAAACTAAATTCACTGATAAAAACGAAAGGATTAAATTAGATTATATTTGATCCTTTTTGAAAGGATGGATCATATTTGATCCTTTGAAAAGATCACTAGTATCTCTTAAAATTTTCAATGCACATTTATCACGAAGGATCACGTTTTATCGGAAACTTATTACTCATACTATTCATATCATCTTACTCTTATCTGAAGCGAACACCAAAGATGACTTTTTCATTGTTTTATTCGTTTATTCCGGAGTTAGGGTAAGTGTGCCAAATTCCGGCCAGTTTGCAATTTCGGCCACCTTTTCTGTTCCTCGAATTTCCATGAATTTTTAGTTTTTAAATACTCTAGCTAGAGATTATACAATGCAAAAGAATAACAAAAAATGTAGCTTCGACAAACGAGACGACGTGAAAAAGGCATTGAAAGAATTCCGGAAGGGCAAGGAATTATGAGAATGAAGGTGGCCGAAATAGGGCACAAAAGCTATGTCAACATTTTTATTTATTTTAAAATGTATTAAGAATGATTTTCAGAGTAAATAAAGACGATAAACTGTCTGCAAGGTTCTAAGCAACACTCCTTATCCTTAAGTAGAAGGAATGAAAAAAATCAATTTCTATTAAAGATATTACATTTCAAACTTGAGACTTTGGCGCTTGCATGGAACTATGCCGAAATTTGGCACACTTACCCTAAATAAGTGTCAAAAGAGGGATACCTTACAAGTGTTAGGTGTATTTTTCAGTAATTAATAAAAGCTTCAGACATGAGGTTTTATCACATGGCTTAAGTCTCTAATTTCCTATCAGTTAAGATTTTTGGAAAAAAAGTTTGTTATTTAGAATTTTGAAACATTTGGGAATCGAGCTAGGTTGTGCAAGATCAACATAGTTAATCCTTTGTTTTCGATACAGGTTTACGAAAAAATATCAACTTATTTATTTTATCGCAACATGAGTCATCTAAAACGAAAGATACAGACCGCTGATATCGATTAAATTATTGGCTCCTGTCTCAATGGAAGAATATTCTAAAGATCATAAATAAGCGATCAGTAAAGAAACTTTCAGACTGTTTTTTTTTATAAAAGCTGAGACGGAAATGACGCATAGGACAAAATGTAAAATGAATAAGTACCATTGGCTAAAAATGTAACATTGTCACTTTGGAACCTTTGGAATCTTCGTAAACTTGGACTCGTGTTAATTAATGTAGTTTTGGAATACTATTTGTGAAAAATTCAAATAAAAAAATAATTCTATAATGTAGTAATATTATTTTTTATGAACTGTTTTTAAACTACTTGTAATATCTTATTAATTAAAATTCCAAAGTCGTAGGACTTAGTGTTGGTTCAATTCGCTACTATACATAGTACTGACCTTAACCAAAGCATATGACCTTGAGGAAAGGTTCTCAAGAACCACAAATTGGATTTGGCGGTATTTTTTTTGTTTCGTTCCAAAATAAAGGTCATAAACTGAATGCAAAGTCCACGCGAAAGAGGAATATGAGATTAGTTTAATGTCCAAAGGATGTAGGAATGGTGTTTTAGTCGATTTCGATGGTGGGAATGCAAAATTGAGAGGAACTGGTTCATTGCGACTTAACCCGGCACAAAACGAGATGAAGAAAAAGATGTAAACACTGAAGAAGTTGATGATTTTGTTCAAGAAACTAAACACGTTTTTTCTTATGATTCAGCATGGAACCATGTGGAGTTTTTTTCTCTGTGACTGCAGACATTCTTGCCAAGCTCTCAATTTGGCGGATAATTTTTTTTTTGTGACTAGATCATTATGCATACTTTGCTTACACCTTGCTCCTGGAAGCGAAACTGGTCTTCTGGTCTTCTTATATATATTTTAATTTTAGTACCAAGAGGGGAGTCTAGATATATTGCACATATATTTTATGGTTAATCAGTAGTTAAGAGTCTCTGCTTGACTTGGCTCTCACGATGGAACTTGAAGAGTGGGATTGCTGAAGAAATCAAGGACTCGCGTACCATCGTCTGTGACCTCAGGTCTGCATAAGATCTTAAGCACGTTCGGCATTGATAGTGAAAAAAGCAGACTCATGACCTGTGGGAGGGCTTCTCCTTTTATTGTAATGAAAAACCGTAAACAAACCTTGGATGTTTTATTTTTTCAGCACACAAATTAGGCTCTAAAATTCACTACTTCAACCCAAATGTACCAATTTACTTAACTATTGTATGTCTGTGACGAACTTGACCGGTAAGTCGCGTGATTCGATACTTTTTTTTTTCAAATTATTCACTGTATATAAAATCTCTCATTCAATGAAATTACATATACTATATATGTATCTCTTTCATAATAAGCCGGTTGTTGAATCACTTTTTACAATTTCACATGAATCTAATCGAAAGCACTAGTGAATGTGCATTGCAATCAGATTGGAAACTGCCAGTGAAAACGCTAAACTAACGCTATCATCTTCTCCGCATAGAAAAGGTTTTATGGCTAATTTCCAAACGCGCATGTATTTTATGATCTTTTTTTTTCTTTAGAAAATCATAGTTTGATTGTTCTTAAGAATGAATCAGAATGTCCTAAGATTATCAAATTATTTAATATAATTTTATTACAAAACAATTTGAAAAATTACTTGGATTGTATTTGCACAAAGAAGAGTGAAATCTAGGATCTCATGAGCAATAAAAAACCTTTTTTTTTAATGGGGTGCAATACTTTTCCATACTATCGAATCGATAGTATCGATAAATCTGTATCTGTTACATCTAATGAATGATGGATTTTTAAAGATTATTAGACCATTCTTAAAAGAATGTGATTATTTATAAATATTTATTATTAACTACGAAAACTGCAGCTATAATTCAAAAATTTTAAGAATCGATAGTCGATACTATCGCAAAGAAGTTATCATGTCACTTCTGATATGATTTAAATAGTTTTAAGCATATTCAGCATGTTAATAACATCTACGAAAAACCATTTCCTCTTTCGACATATCTGGTAAAAGAACTAATGTATAAGAGAACTTAATTGCAAAAGAATTTCAATGGTTCTCAAGACAAAATCTAATTGTAGCTTGCGCAGAAACTTAAAAACGAGTTATTGAGACCAATTTCTGCAATTTTCACTTAAAACCCACGTCACTACACTTCAATTCTCACACGAAAACTTAACTTAAAAATATCATCACGAAATTTGTGCGAAAAAAAGGCCATCATAGACCAACATTCAATTAAATATCAACACCAATATAATTGTTTACCTGAGATGTGGAAAAGAAAGTACTTCTCTGGTGGAGTGTTTCTGGTGCAAAATCCAAGAGTATTAATGCACCTTTTCTTGGGGGGCTCTTTAGGAGGCAAAGATGTAAACAGAAATTTGTACGGCACACACAGAAATGGTTAAAAACCAGTCTTCACTGGAGAACATCTAGAGGCAAACTGATACCGCGACCAGTTCCTGACACTATTTTCATTCCGTGACCAGCCACATCGATGCGATTTTGCCTGATTCGTTCCATTGGTATGAAATACCGAATCATCACGATTCTCCCATATGTGGGTAAAGTTTTCTACAGCTGGGAGCCTCTCTGGACAGTTTTTTATTTATCTATTTCTGTCCTCTCCTTTTATCTCATGGTTCACCCATGGAGAGGAAATTTAAGAGTTCGATCACAAGTTCTGTGGCAAAGTTTTACAATTATTATCTTTTATCAAAATTGAATGTGAAAATTATTAGCGTGCTTGATTTAGTATCTCCAATTCTAAAGCTAAAATTATAACAAAATTTTAAAATAATTGCAATGTTTTTTATAATTGTTTTCTCTCATTTTGGAATTTTGAAATTAAAGCTCTGGGTCTAAATATTATTAACATAATTAACTAAAACTTTTAAAGATTAGATGCTTTTTTAAAACCTGGCTAAGCAAAACACAAAATCGTATTCACGGAATTGAAATATTTTAAGCATTATCTACTAGGCATGCAATTAAGTTTTTAATTGCATAAAAATATCAGTCTCATCAAATTTAAAACTATTTAAATTAGTAGCAAATCAGAAGAAAATATTTTGTGGAAATTAATATTAACAATATTATGCGAAAAAAGCTTTAGAAAATCATTAAAATACTTTTCTTTAAATATTCGTTAACGTTACATTCTCAAAAACATTTTGTGAAACGGAATAGATCTTGATGTTAATCAGAATTGAAAAATATTCAAAATAGCAAAACTCAAAATTTATAAATAGGCAGTCTATTTATAAAGCTTCTACTAATCTTAAGGTGTTCCTCCGATTATTGGAAAGATTTTTGATCAATAGTTGGTACTTTTGAAAAATTTAAATGCACTGTAGATATGATGACTAAAATAATTAAATGCGGTACGTAAAATACCTAGAACTTTAAAAGAACTGAAATAGTCTTGTAACTTACAACAAAGGGTTAATATTTTTTTTCGTTTTACCTAAAACTACTCTTAGATTCTGGTTTATATATTTATGATCAATTTTTCAAAAGATTTTGGTTTTTATTGACCGAATTTGATTTTTTTACTAATAAACTCCTCATCAGCCTGAGTCTATTTTGGATCTTAATAGATCTAATTTTTAAGCCAGTGAGAAGGTCTTTTTATTATTTCAATTACAGAAATTCTGGGCTGAGATTAAATTAGACAAAGCATCATTAGACTTTAACTTAGAATAGAAAATCTTTAAAGGTAATATTTTGAGTTAATATTCACTTACATTTTTTTTTTACTTTTGTAGATCTCAATACGTTTTTACCTTTCATTATCTGTTAGGATTATAAAAATGTAGGTTTAAAAAAGCTAAACGGTGCAAAACTTAGTAAAAGATCAACATTTAGGTTCCAAAATATAGGGGAAACTGGGGCACCACCAAACACGGGGTACCACAAAACACTAATTTTTATTTGTAAACTACTTGGACTACCTCGACCATTTCTTCAATGGACAAGCATCCCTATAATGCCTATAAATTCCTATAGGTCTTATCCTCTGAAGTCGAATATCCGATTAAAAAATCGCAGTGTTTGGTGCTACCCCGTGTTTGGTGGTGCCCCAGTTTCCCCTAATTTTTTTGATAACTCAATACAGATATGAGCCTAATTTATACAAAAGAAAACTAAAATTGGTTTAAGAGGAATAAGCTCATTGTAATATTCCATATGTCCAAGCAAATCAAATCAAATTAAAAGAATCACAAAATTCTTTGGTAAAGAATTTTGTGTTTTCCTATCCTAAAAGGATTACATCCCCCGACACATCCGGAGGGAGTTCATCTCCTTAATTTATTTAGCCGCTACAGCTACCATCAGCATTCTTCCACACAGATTTTCAAAGTTTCAAAATTTAAATATTCTAATCCTTAAAATCTTTTTCCTGATAGAGATATTTGTTTAAAGGTTATAATTTCTTTGACTGCATGAACTCAAAGTTTAGCTTTCATTTACGTTTTTTGGTGTTCTTTAACTTCCAAGAATTTCTTAAGCTCAGGGTCTTTCTGATTTTCATTTTAGAGTTTTAAAATTATTTGATAAAAGATTTTAACTGCTCGAACTCCACGAGAGAGCAGTTTTTCACAATCCACTTTTTTTCAACTTCTTACCATTCTGGCTTCCAAACGATAAGAGATATCGACTTCTGTTCTTCAGTGACCCCTCCATAAGTTAACATGCTCTAGCAAACCAACTTATACAAATCACTCCCACCCGCTCCATCTCCAAAAACATGATTTTTCGATTTATCTCAAAATTGGCCCTGGAGATTTCGTTCATTTTTGGAAATGTTTTATAGGTTACAGCTGAACATTTTGTCTTTTGACACCTTTCACCGGATATATCGCTATATTGAATTATTGAAGGTCAAAGGCATAATTTTTATCATATTTGGTCAATTAATTAATTAAAATGTTCATGATTTTTTGAAATTCTCTTCTTGAACAATTTTCAACTTCAAGATGGTTTTGTGGTGATTTATAGACAAATTTAATTCGACAATAATTGTATATGCACCAGAAAATTTGCGAAAATTAATATAAGGCAGGGCTCTTTCTCGGGAGTTCGAGCAGCTCGCAAAGCCTCGGACACTTTGCTACCCCTTTGAAACTGATCTACCGATAAAATTTAATTTTTGATCAAATGGAGTTTATTCAATTTTTACTAAATAATTTTCATTCACTTTGCTGATTAAAATCACATTCACATGTATAACACCACTATCCCTTAATAAAATATGAACTCAGAACATGAAGATGGGCTTTCTGATAACACACTGAGAAAAAAACGGGGGTGCGATTAACTTTTTTTCCTCATAACTTTAACACTTTTTAGGTGTAAAAATATATCAACATTTTTAAATGTCAATTTTACACCTTTTTAAAGGTAAAATTAACATGAAAAAATGTAGCTTTAACCCCTAATACACCTAAAAAGTATAATATTTACACCGATTTCGGATCAATATTGCAGGGTAAAATCCGGAATGTTATTTTAACTTTTTCGGATTTCTCTCAATGAAGGACGTGCACATTTTTACTTTCATTATCTAAATTTTATAAATTTCAAAGGAACAATTAAGTAATGAGAAATAAAATGATTAGTAAAAAATCTATAGATGAAGGATTCCAGACTTCGCACACACTCTGGCTTCGAACTTCGAACACTTCATGCTTTTCGAATATTCCTTTAATGAATCTGACTTATGGTATCTACACACTACAGAAATTTGTGTTCATATTGAAGAGTTTTTCCTACACAATATGGACATAAATTTCTGTAGTGTGTAGACGTCATTAGTTATATGTTTCACAGTCCCTGAAAAAGGGGTCAAATTCATTAAAGAAATATGGGAAAAACATAAAGTGTTCAAAGCCAAAAGATGTGTGTAGCCTGAAATCCTTCCCCTATTACCTTCTATAATTAGTGATAATTTAAGAATAAGACTCATTATCTAATACGATAAAGATATTATAAAGTGACGAATTACAAGCAGTTGTTAAATTTCACATTGTTCAATCAAATAAAACTGGCTTTTAAGGCATTTAAGAAATAAAACTTATTTATATTATGCAATTTACTCTTGCCTGTAATATGTACTTGGTTATTGATATGTAAGTACTTCCAAATTGCAAAAATATATCTCGCTTTTATATTGATGATAGATTTTTTTCCCTAAAAGTAGATTTTTTTCGAAGGTTTCGAATAAATCGAGATATGGATTATATTTTTGTATCGCGTGAAATCAACACTAACACTACAAATTGACGATTTATCTTCACACTTGGATAATTCTTAGTTTTTTTGCCTGCGGTTCACTTGTTTTCTTATTACTACTTTTTCTAGTTTTAGCGATCACATTTCTCAATATTTTAATTTGGGATTCCTTTAAATTCCTTTATTAAATTTAATTGAAAATTTGCTTCAGAGCTTTTAATTCAACCATAGTTATGCGACTCATAAGTAAGATACCAATCAGTTTACAGTAAACAAATAATAATAATATTTAAGTAAACAAAAATAGTATTCACACTCCTATCTTCTATTGCCCAAAAGGGTTCCTACTTTCAAATACTTGAAACTCTTTCTTCTTATCACTGGAAAACCAACTTATAAGATCATATGTAAGATTCAAATTGGCGGGAAGTGGAATCACTGGATGTTAGATTGAAGTGAATTGTTATCTCATCAAGACAATTAAGAATCACACGACATGTTTGCAATCACATGAAAGATCCAATACAATTGTGATTTTGAGACCAATTTCACAGCATCTCTTGCTCAATCCTAACACACTAGACCACTTTCATTTCCGGACATCCACTTCAAGAGCCTAAAATTAGTTACAGCATCGCAAGAAGCGATCAGTTACACATGTTCTCAAGACAACTTTTCCCTTTTGACATAGAATTTTCGTGACAAGTGGAATTTTTGGGAGATTTCAGGACAAAAACTATCAAAAAAAAAAAAACGAGCGACCTTTCCGCACCAGCTTGACCAGATAGGTAAAATCACAGATGTGGCGTGAAGCTGGAAAATTGAATTGTATGGTGTAACTTGACCTCCACGGGATTTTATTTAATTCACCGAGTTTAATGTACTCTAGCCCTGAAGTGCATAGTGTAGTAAAGTATGTTACCTCTTATTTGTGCATCATAGACGAAATGTTGAAAAAACCAATAACTTTTTGTACCATTAAATTCACTCAATTGAAAGCACGACTCAATTAAAGGCAAATAATGATGCAAAACACAAACCGAGTTGACATTCAAAAAGACACTGCGCGCGCGCGGGAAATGGCATGGGGATTTTAGGTGGCGCTTCTAGGTTCTCACACATCTTGGCGGGAAAATTGGGGAATAATTAAAAATAAATCTCTTTCAATATAACTTAAAACACATTTATTTCCCAGTCTAAACATTACCTCGAACGTCTACTGACTCTTCACTTTGGTCCGATACTTACTGAATCCTAACTTAATAAGTTCCTTGTTTTCAAAGGACCACGCAATCACGGTAAGGAAAGTGCAAAATGCACCAATTAGCAAATGATAGAGCACTGATACACTCAGCACTTTTGCCTCTGAGATTTTACAAACCACTCCACAAACAACGAGCGCCACGAGAAACAGCGGTCCTGGAAGAATCTTCCACAGAGGATTGTCACCAACGGGTTTGTACTGGTGACTGATGAAGCGTAAACTGTAGCCAATGCGGAAAATCATATTTGCACAATTGGCCAGGATGAATCCAACTGGACCCAGAAGGTTGGTTAGTTGGTAAGAGAGCAGAAGGAAAGTCACTGAGAAAATCGCCATGTAATAGTTGTATCTGTGAGACAAATAAAATTAAATAATAATACTAATGACAATGACTATTAATGCCGCGTAGACGAACTAGGCTTTGGCAGGAAGCAGGAAGGGATGGGGTGCTAATTCCAACCTTTGGAATTCAAACGCTTTTAATGCCAGAAAAGTTCTGGCGACCTAAACGGGATTTGAACCTGTCTCAAGACTAAAAAATATCTATAGAAATTTAAATAAACTATACAATTAGGGTAAGTGTGCCAAATTTCGGCATAGTTGCATGCAAGCGTCAAAGTCTCAAGTTTGAAATGTAATATTTTAAATACAAATTGATTTTTTTTATTCTTTCTTCTGAAAGAGTGTTGCTTGGAACCTTGTAAAGAGTTTACCGTCTTTATTTACTCTATAATCATTCTTAATACATTTTAAAATGAACAAAAATATAGCCATAGCCCTATGTCGGCCACCTTAATTTTCATAGTTCCTTGCCTTTCAGGAATTCTTCCAATGCCTTTTTCACGACATCTCGTTTGTCGAAGCTACATTTTTTGTTATTCTTTTGCATTGTATAATCTCTAGAGTACGTAAAATCTAAAGGTTCATGGAAATTCGATGAACAAAAAGGTGGTCGAAATTGCAAGCTGGCCGGAATTAGGCACACTTACCCTAATTGAAACATTATTCAAGATAATCTTAAAAAAAATACAAGCCACGACATCGTTACTTGCGCTTGACAAATAAATTTATAATTTAGAAAAATATTTTGGATTTTTGGGCATTAATTCTTTTAATATTTTTAATAAAAACTAATAAATTGGGAGTTTCCATGAAATCCTACTTTCGCATTTCCTACTCTTTCCACGCTGGAAACTTTAAAAAAAACTCAATAAGGAACAATGAAGGAATACTATTATTACCATTTGTATACTATACATCCTGTATAAGAAAAATAATAATGAATGTTCCGAACTCCCCTTGCGGGAATGCTTAAGTTCCTCTATAGAACGTTGTGTGGCTAGTCCCTGTCCCTACCCATAATAAAATGATGTAGGTTCTATATTTGGGTATAGGGCGCATACGGCTTCCGAATTCCCGCAGTTTATTAAACTTCAGGATCGAAGGATTTAGGAATACCGCAAATCCAGAATTTTGAATTCACGGAATTTTCGCGGTGCCAAGATTTTCGGAATCCTGAGATATTCAGGATCCCCGGAAATTTGAACCTCCGGGATTTGTAGAGCTCTGGATTTTTCAAGGCCTCGGGAACCCGGATTAATCACGATCCTGGGCAGGAATTCAGCAGAAAAAGTGAGAATGTAATGTCAGTGAGTTCGAAATGAGACTTCTCACTTGAGCTTTTTCAGGGAGTTCCGCTTTGAAAAAATAGTAGACCGTCTTCAGACTAGAGATTCAGCTCAGTTTCTGAAGATCTCAAAATCCCAAATATCAACCTATATTTTATTGTTTTTTCAGTATATAATTGGTCATTTGTCCCTAATAATTCAATACTAAATTTTTAAGTCTGAAACCCGTATATAATTGCATATCTGCAATCGGGTTTTCGAGATTATCAAGATCCCAGGATATTTGGGATCGTGGGATATTCAGGATCTTTTAGTTAGTGTGACTCAAAGAGAAAAAATTCTTTAGGCACTAATCTCAGAATGTTCTACATGATGAGATAAGATTTTTTTTCTTCGATGACCATAATGATCTGCTGTTTAGTTAGAGGTAGCTTAACGACCTTCTTTATAGTGTAAAATCATAAATTTTTTCTACGTTCTCGAAGGACCCGGAGTTTCTACGGGTGGTAAAGCAGCGTTCTAGGCTTTGTGTAGTGCTCGAACTCGTGTTGTGAGTTCGAGTCCCGCCCGGTGCAAATGATTGAAGCGTCTGAATGGACATTTTTCACGAAATATTGTAAACCGAATAAAACATTTGTAAACCGAACAATGTACAAAATGGCAATAAAAAGCCCGGTACATCGAAATAAATAAATAAAAAAAATTACGCTAAGCCGTCTCTCGGCTAATCCTCAGGCCTGTCAAGGTCCTAATTCTGGTATACGCAAGGTTCTGAGATTTGCGGGGTTTTGGTATTTTAAGGCTTATGGGAAGAAATTTCAATTTCAAGTAACATTATCTAAGTTGGGTAATGTTATTATCCTTGGCTCCAAAGACAATGGTAATATCATGGTCCATATGTCCGGCCGTCCCGTGTTTACCACACCTAGATGCTAAGCAGTTAGAGAGAGGGGCTTGACACCTTCGAGAGGGATATTTCGTGCATATACGAAAATACCCTTGAATCATTCCTAAAACCAGTTTTCAAGGTCAAAGATTAAAAAGGCTTTAGAGAACGTATTTCTCAACCGAATAGGTTCATGTAAGGGATCGTTGGAAAGGTCTTGGAATTTCTGATAAGGCTGAAGTCAGAACCGGTTCTAATCGGTTATGGACCAGTGATGAACCGGCTATAAACTGATAAGCAATTTTTACCTGAAATTCAATTGTATTACTCCTAAGCTATTTTGGGCGATCTTTTGAGTGATTCAATCTTTTCAATAAATCAGTGAATCGATAAACGATAAATTATGCGGGAGTACTTTTGAGGTACAGCATCTAAGTCACGAGTTCCAGCATTCCGCAAAGCTGGGACGCTGTGCCACTCCTTTTTCATTTATTTTTTGCGTATATTAATCAAAAATTTTAACTATTTTTGCTTTGATTCTGGACATGATTTCATTCCTTAGAACTTTTAATCACTTAATCCAGTGGTGCCCAAGAAAAAAGCCGAGTGAAAAATGAGTTCCCGAGCGATACAATGCTCTCTGGAGGAACTTCTTGGATCATGGCTTGGCCCAATATTCCAAGGATGTCAAGAGCATGTCTTGGAATAGCAGGACAGCTGCCTTGATGGTTGAAAGAAAAAAAGATGCAGCAGCTGCTTGAAAAGACTTCCATTTGCGCGGACGCGATGAACATGGAGAGCAGCCCTTATTCAGGGGTGGATAGGTCAAGGCAAATGCCTCCCTATGTCGTCACTCAATTGAGATGACAGAACTCCAAGAAATATAACTAAATTCCCCATTTAAATCTCTCGAGGATAAACAAGTTTTCATGGACAAATCATTGAGAAATGTAAATTCACATGAAGTACCCGATCTTTGAGGACTTTTCCTTTCTCAGAGCACCAGTGAAAATGAGTCAAAATCTAGCTGACTAAAAAGTGTTACATCTTATCGAAAAATCCCTCACTATCTCTTGAGTATCAATGTCGTGCTGATAAGCGGATGGTCGTCATGGTATCTTTTGTTATTGCAGAACCTCCGGAGATACTCTGTATGAGACTCTGGGACTACAGAAAACTGCCACGGCTGATGATATTAAGAAGACCTATCGGAAATTGGCTCTCAAGTATCATCCAGACAAGAATCCCAACAATCCAGAAGCTGCTGAGAAAGTAAGTTTGACTTTATAATAGACTTTCAAATAGAAAGGCGAAGAGAAACTATAGTCATGAAGCCTCCGGTGTTTTGTGGCTTGAACTTGTTTGATTTTGAGCATCTTGTGAGTAAGGCATTCAATATTTCATGAGAATAATTATATACAATTGGGGCTGCTCAGGGCAAAAACAGGCTATTTCAATGGGGAAATGCATTTAGGACACCCAGTTTTTACTCGCAGCAACTTAATTTTCAATTTGCATAAAACCATACTGAAGATTTTTACTCTACTATCAAAGGTGCTAAATTGACAGAATGAATTTCTAATTTAAATAATTGATTAACCAGAAGATCTCCTGGAACATCTTGTTCTGTTGCTATAGGGTAAGTGTGCCAAATTCCGGCCAGCTTGCAATTCTGACCACCTTTTTTGTTCCTCGAATTTCCATGAACTTTTAGATTTTACGTATTCTAGAGATTATACAATGCGAAAGAATAGCAAAAAAATATAGGTTCGACAAACGAGATTACGTGAAAAGGAAATTGTGGAAGAATTACCGAAGGGCAAGGAACTATGAGAATGAAGGTGGCCGAAATAGGGCACCAAAGCTATGTCTATATTTTTATTCATTTTAAAATATATTAGGAATGATTTTGGAGTAAATAAAGACGATAAACTGTCTACAAGGTTCCAAGCGACACTTCTTAAGAAAAAGTGATAAAAAAAATCAATTTGAATTTAAAATATTACATTTCAAACTTGAAACTTTGACGCTTGCATGCAACTATGCCGAAATTTGGCACACTTACCCTAAGTGTGCCAAATTTCGGCATAGTTGCATATAAGCACCGAAGTCCTAAGTTTGCATCCTAAGTCCTTTTCGGGAAGGTTGCGTGGAACCTTGAAAACTAGTTTATCATCTTTGTTTTCTTTAAATCACTTCCTAAGATATTGAAAAATTAATAATAATATGGACATTGCTTTGGGTAGTATTCCGGCCACTTTGAGTGAAATTCCGGCCACCTTTTTCTGACCACCTTTTGTGACGCAACGGATAGAAAATTTCAAAACGTCAAACGGAATGAGTTTAATATTTAGTTTAATACGTTTATATGACCCACAAGCCCTGAAATCTTCCGCGTAATTTGTCCTGAGGATCTGAAGAGCAGCATCTCAAACTTACGCGCAGATTCCCGTAGCAATTTGCCCATCCTGAACTCTTCCAAGGCCCTTATCTTAGAAGCGATGCTTTTTTTCTATGGACATTGGAGAACTCAGAAATTGAAAAAAAAACATAAAATGAATAAGAAATTTAGAAAAGCAAAAGATGTTACCGGAATAGGCAACACTACCTCACCGGAGAGACGCTCACAAATCAACTACTTTTTTACGCGAAATAAAGGATCCAGCTGGGGAATTTTACCCGAAATTTAAAGGTTGATTCACTATTAACATAAACAGAAACAATATTTAATGGAAACTAATCCATTTTCATGAGAAACACCGAAGGAAAACCTCTTGCACTTCACCACAAATCGTAAGACTGCTAGAAACACAATCGATCTGTCACATTTTTTGTAAGACTTTCCACAATGAGTTTTTACAACGCAATTTAAAATAAAATTATACCTAAAATTTAACTGTCTTTGTGTTAATACATCCTAAAATGAATAAATATTTAAAAGCAAAATGAATTTATTAACTATTCGAAGACTACATACATAATTTTAATTAATTTATTTGCATGGCCGAAATTACACTCAAAGTGGCCGAAATTAGAAGCTGGCCGAAATTTGGCACGCTTTCCCTAATTGCGAGTTTTTTAAAATATTTTTTTTCTTAAAGAACGACTTTAAAACATCGAATCTGAAGAAAAAATAATTAGAAAAAGTCTATTTATTAGATACTTAGGCTAATTCAAGAAATGCTAGTGTAAGGGAAACACGTTAAATTAGTCCCAAGAAACAAGATTGAAGATTTAAAATTCGATAATTTCCAAGATAAAGGAGACCGACATTTTAAATTTTTGTCATAAATTGCCTTAACCATAAATCCCGATCCTTCTTGAACGTTTTAAGTCTTAAGGGATTCAAGGCTTAAGGAAGCTATAAAATACCCAAATTTTGATCACCCTTTTTTTAAGACATAATATTTTTAAGACACAATATTCTTGACCAATTTATTCTATCTAGTTATTATTCCATTTAATTAATTCTGACATGTTTTAAGATTTGAAATAGGTTCTTCAAACAGATTTGTATTCTCAGGAGAAGAATCTAATTTTAATCTTTCAAATACCTTTTGAGTCTTTAACCCTTAAATCTTTCACGTTATTAGGGTCATATATGACCCGGGGAAAATTTTTTTTGACTATTTACATTAATTGAAATCTATCTGTTCGTGCACGACATCATAATAGAAGGATGTAAGATTCTTGGATAATTTTCTCAAGACTCCAGATATTCAGGAAAAGAAAATATTTGAGATCAAAGATCACGAATTTCGAACTTTGTGAAATGACTTTTCTTTTTCAAAATTTTTTATATTAATTTATTTTTTTTCAGCAAAAAGTTCTTTAGAAACACAAAATAGAATATCCAAAGATTGTATATTGCATATTTTGATATAATATACTACTCTCAATTTTCCAGAAAAGCGCGTAGAATTTTCCGGGTCATATATGTCCCTATTGTCGGCAAGGGAAAAGTTTATGAAAGTGTTTTCGTGCCAACAATGCAGTTGGGACATTGTTTTTCTTTGTGAAATCCAGAAGTGAGTTATATGGCTAAATTTTAAGTCGAAAGACTTTATAAGTCGTCGAATATTGGGATATACGGTCCATCACTTAAGAATCGAGCCAAATTTGTCTAATGGTCCAGTGTTATTTTCTTAAAGAAAAGTCAACTTTTAGCTTCGTTTCCTTAACTCTCGCATCTTTTAAGACTCTGGATACCCAAAGGAAAATATAGATAATGCTAAGAAAAAGATTATACGCTATAAGTATGTGTAAATCTGGGATATTTTTTGCAGAAGACCGATTTATTCCTGAGCTAAGATATTTCTGATAAGAAAACTCTTCTAAGAATTGCGAATAATATCATTTTAACAGGAAATGTTCTTCAATTTATCTTTTTAAATTTCTGATAATTAATTAACGGGAGTAATACGATGGGAAAAATTGTTTATCTCTTCCAATGGTATAAATTTTTTATCATAAATTTGCTCATAAACATTAAGAGTAGAACTTGTTTAAAAACACAATATCGCAATTTGTAAAGAAAATAAAACACTCCCTGAAATATTATCCCTAAAAGATAAAAATCTACTTTGTGTAATCTAATAATTGTTATGCTGGTTATGCTTCATTGCTATAATAGAGTATTAAGCAAAAAAAAATTATTGGAAAATTTTTGTTCACCTCAGCGAAAAGAAAATTTTACTGTTGAGAAAATAAATGGAATATTTGCTACTTTGTCGTGTCATCGTGAAAGTCAATTGTGCTGATAATACAAAATTATCTTTGCAGTTTAAAGAAGTCAATCGAGCCCATTCCATCCTCAGTGATCTCACCAAGAGGAATATTTACGACAACTATGGATCCCTTGGGCTTTACATTGCTGAACAATTTGGTGAAGAGAATGTTAATGCTTACTTCGTGGTCACTTCGCCGGCATGCAAAGTGAGAAACAAAAAGAAAAATTGAAAAGGAATTGTCCTTTTCGTGAAATTGCTCTTGACACTAAACTATTTCTCTTTTCTTAGGCACTCTTCTTGATCTGTGCCATCGTTACGGGATGCTACTGTTGCTGTTGTTGCTTCTGCTGCTGCTGTAATTTCTGCTGTGGGAAATACAAACCGATGCCACCAGAACATTCCGGAGATTATCACCATTTGAACGTGAGTGGAGTAGGTTGACGCTTTAATTTTCTAACAAAAAAAATATCGCTGTTGTGTGACCACAATCCCACTGAACAATCAATTGTGATAATAATTCCTGTGAGATGCTAGAAACTGAAGGCACATGCAATAATTTTGCATGAAGCACAAAAAACACACGAAGGTGTAGTAGAAGTTATTCTTTGTTTTGGGGAAAATTTATGGAGATGACAGAGGAAGGTAAGTGCTTCCATTTCGCAAAAAAAAGAAAAATTGGATGTAAATATTCTTTAAAATATTTTTTGGGGGAAATATTTATAATAAAAAAAATCTTGAGTTTAACAATTTTTCAAAATATCTAATTCCGGTAAGGCTACTTCATAAATCTATTTAATATTTTTCCTAAATGCAGTTTTAATTTTTAAAGATAATTCGTAACGAAAAGTAAAATTTTCTTTAAAATAATTCATGCTAGAAAAGTTTGTCACACATATTTTACTAAAGTTTCCTGCCACTATTTTTTTTTTTTTAGATATTTGTACTAATTGCTAAAAATATGATAGAAAAGTCCTGGGTCTGTAGACCGCACGAACCTTTGATGTTATACCCTAACAATTAATTTTCCATTGATTTATTTCCTAAATTCTTTTAAAATTCGTCATTACTGAGACTTTTTTCTACAATATTCCTAAGTTTCTGTGAGTTTTAGATGAGTTTTTGGATTTTTAGAAATGATTACAGATTTGTTGAATCCGTTTTCGCGTTTCCATAAACGTTTTTGCATTTTCACAGTTCAAATTCACGAGCGTAACCAGATAAGTTTTTAATTGGTTACTGGATAATATATTTTATAAAGATAATTCTGCCTGACTGCTTAAAAGAAGGGAAAATGTCTCGGGTTAATACAAAATGGAGTGTTGTACGAGATAATTGGTTTTGACCACGGTTAAATTGCCGATTAACCAGCACTCTTAGAAAAATTTCATTCCAACTACCTCATATAGAGTTATAAAAAATATATTAAGCATAGACCCATCCATATATTTAGCTAGGGCGACTAAATGAAATAGTTGACCCTTTTTCATTTAGTTATCATAACTAAATAAGATTAGTAACGGGTACTATAACATATTAGTTCCAATAACTAAATAAATGTGGTTGATACATATCTTATTGGCTGTAATAACTATATCATATTAGTTATGGTTACCATATAAGTGGAAAAAGCTTCAACACATAAGTAAAAAACCCCTCTTTACTATTGGAAAAGTAGTCATAACTTTATGAAAATATAGGCCCATTTATTTGCATTAGTTGTGAGAACTAAAAGGGATTAGTGACCAATATTAGTTGGGATATCGATTTCATTTAATTAACACAAGCAAATATAATTATATGAGACCATTATGAAATAATTGCCGCAACTTATCCACGTAAATATTGTCTTATGTTCTCATTACTAATAAATTTATTATGAGTAAAATGTTTTAAGATTATAAGATCTAAGATTATTATCAAATAGATTTGATAAAAATCACCCGATCAACTAATTTTCATTAGTAATGATGTCTAAACTTTTCTAAGAGTGAGGCAATCGCCAAACGAAATAAACAGGGACCAGTAAGCAGTTGTGACCGGTTACGTCCGAGAATTTGACGTCAAATATGTTTACAACTATCTAGAATCATTTTCGTATTTTTAAAATTGTTTCTGTGCTTCTAAAAACGTTTCGCTCTCTTAATGTTTTGTGTTTCTACAACAAGTTACTCGTTGTATTTAGCGGCTCACAACTGATTTTAACCGATTCATTCACTTCAAAATTGTGTAAATAATCGGTTCACAACCGGATCAGATTCGCTTGAGATTCCAAGATTTTTCTAATTCATTCAGTCTTGCTCGAATGGACTAAGAAGTACTTTGTTAGCCTATTCTAATCCATTCTCATTCCCATTATCATCCCTTACGAAACCTTTTAGCCTTAGAAGGAATGATTCAAGGTTATTGTAGAGTTTAGGTCAGTTTCGTAGCTCAATTTTTTTTCCACACCTCTTATGCGAAAAATATCAATGAAATTCAAAGTAACTATACTTGGATTTTCATTTTTATCGGGTATTGACTTTCTACCACAATTTCTAGCTATGATTCAGATGTTGTTGTCTTAAGAGAATTGTCTAATTTATAAAAAGCAAAAAAAAATGATCCTACGCTTTCTTAAAAAATAAATTGTTATCTTAATAAAAAATGTTTATAAAAGCTTTATGTCCAACGCACAATAACTTTTGTTTAGTAAACATGTTTTTGACATTTTAATGAGAGTGAGTGAGATCTTGATCTAGTCATCTCGCTCACTCTCATTGAAATGTCAAAAACATGTTTACTAAACAAAAAGTTATTGTGCCTTGGGCATTATGCCCAACGCACAATATCTTTTGTTTAGTAAACATGTTTTTGACATTTCAGTGAGAATGAATGAAACCTAGAATGCTCGTACTCATATGAAATTTTGAAAACATGTTTACAAACTAAAGTTATAGTTAACTTTTATTTTGTAAACATGTTTTTGACATTTCAGTGAGAGTGAATGAAAGCGAGATCTAGTCATCTCGCTCTCTCTTATATGAAATTTTGAAAACATATTTACAAACAATATTTATTGAGCGTTGGGCATTACTATGAAAAGCAGTTTTAAAGCATTATCCACGTGTGAATAAATATTTATTTGCATCTAATATTGGGTAGAGGTTAAAACCATTGAAAGCTGTATCACCAATCAGAAAATGTCATAGAATTTTAGTAATGTTTATTTCTAGAGAAAATTTTAGTTCCATCACGATCTCTGATTGGCTAGCTTTGAGAACGCTTTTATTTTTAGAATTTTTACACTGCTTATTTAAAATTTTTGAATAAAAGGTTCTACGATTTTCAGAAATCTTAACTATTTTTCTAAGGAGAATATTTCTCTAGAGGAGACACGTTCCTACGTGCAATCCTTTTCATGAATTTGAATGCACAGATAAGGATATGGTTATGAAAACTATTTATACACGGGTGAGACAGTTTCGTGTACCTGAAGATTTTTAAAGATTAATTTTTGTTCATGAATTGCATATATATTCAAGCTCACTAGTTCACTTCACGTAAGTTGAGGCGATCTCAAAAAATAGATCCGGGAACCGCGAATAAAAGTTATGTACGGCGTTCGTCTAGGTTCGCTTAGTTATTGATTATTTCAAAATGTGCAGCACAATTCTCATATTATACTAAAATTTTATATTTTCGAAAGTAATGTTTCATTAAAAGTGTCCCACTGTCTCTCACTTTTGCTAATTTTGTAAAACAGGGGCTCAATTTATTAGATATTTTTTTCTGTCACTCATATCGAGAAAGATACTGTAGGTGTCAAAAGTTTGTTGCCTCACGTATGTTCGAGAAATCGGTGCAAAAAACGATAGAACAAATTACTTTTTATTTTTTTTCTTTTCGCAAATTAGTTGCCTGTAATCCATAAATCTTATTTATGTATTTCGGAAAAATTATTTAATTTTATTTCATATAAAAAAATATTGTTTTCCAAAAGTTGGTCATTTTTGAAAAATCAAAAGTTTCTTGCCTCATTTAAAAAACTAATTTAAAATGATCAAAACATGCAACCAACTTAATGTAAACCGTTTACATTTTGAGTTTATGTCATTTGAAAGGCAAATGGTGGGTTTTTATTTTTTATTTTGTTTAGAATTACTTTAGGTACTAATTTAATATTCAAAATTTTAGCCAATTCTAGCGCGTGATGGGAACTGAAATATTTTTTGTGATAAAATCTTTAAAATCATGTGGATAGTACTTAAATCAAGCTTAATCAAGATAATTTATAATATTTTTATTTAATCACATATTTAAAAAAAAGTAAAGGGTGTTTTAGAGAAGCAATAAGTTACTAATTCGTTTTAGAAAAAAATGTAAGAGTTATTGCAAGTATGAAAGACCCTTTATTTGCAGGGGCATGACATTTCCTATGTTTCCCATATGTTTCTAGCGAGCCGAAAAAACTTTTGAGTTTATTAGCTGTTTTCTGTCATTGTAGAATGAATTAGGAAAAATACTAATATAAGATAAAAGCCAATTTAATAACGAAGAGGCAACCGAAAACCCTAAATTGGCAATCTACGTAGTTTTGGAGATATCTTGTGAAATGTGTACGAAAACAGGAAAAAAATTACACTAAATCTGGTCGCATTTTTCAGAGCTAATGTCACCCCCCTGTTTAATTGCATGATATTATTCATATTTTTGCACTTTTCTAAACAGCTACAAGTGTTATAAAATAATTGTTCTCTTCATCCATTTAGGGTAAATCTATTATAAATTAATACTAATGTGATTATGCTCAAATACTTTTGTTATTAGTAGATCACATCATTGCAAAGTGGTTGTACTCCTGCTACTGAAAAATTAAAAAAAAAATAACCTCACAAATTCATCAATCATTTTTGTCATTTTCACGTGTTTTCATTTTTTTCACATTCTCATTTGAGACCAAAATGTTTTTCTTTTCAATTTGAAAATTGGTGTTCTGTTATTTCTATTTTTTAATTTTTTTACGAAATCTAGGAAAATTCTTGTTTTTTTTTTTTTGTATTTTGTTGTGATTTTTTTGATTGGAAATTTTGATTTTTGCTGAAAGTGAAGATCTCTTTTTGACTTCATAAATATTTTTGTTCCGGAAAAAAAAGAAATTATTGGTTTTTTTTGTTTTCTTTCTTCCTTCTTTTTATGTTTGTTAGCGAGACGGAGGCAATGCTAGTAATATGCCTGGAGGATCAGGTCCAACGACTCAACAACCAAGAAGACGAGTAAGTACATTCTTGAGCCATCTTCACACATTAATTGGCACCCAAAACGAATATATACATCAATCGAAAAAAAAACAAACGAAATCAATCATTGGTATTTTCATGGCTTTCTTTCGATTTTATTCCCGTTTTTTGTTTGCATGCTCTTTGTTATTCCAATCAAAAAGTAAGAAAAAAAAAGAAGAATCCTTAATTAGATCAACACACAGAACACAGTATTTTGGTGTTTTAAGAAAAGATAAATTTTGGTGTTAAGAAGTGGGTTAGATAGTTAGGTGGAAGGTATTGAGGCATAGTGTCATCTATTTTCAGGAGGATTTGGCTGATCTGGAGGATGTGAAGGTGGGAGGTGGTCCTGTAACTTCACAGCCGACCGCTGGACAGGCCAGTGGAGCTGGTATGCCAGTTTATGCGATGCCACCACCACCATCAGCAGCTCCTAGTACAAATCCCTTCTACGCCGGAGCCACAGAGTCCACTTCACTCAACACTAGTGAGCAAACCACTTACACTCCCGGTAAGTAGATCCAATGTCCATTTTTTCCACCAAAAAAAAAATCTCACTTGGTTCTGTACAGTAAAAGATTTTTTTTTGGGAAGATTTTTGGTGAGAAATTATACACCCTTAAAAAAATTTGCTGTGTATATTAACACTACAAATATTTCTTTTTCTCTTTTTTTTGCGTTTCGTCTATCACCTCCTTGAACTGTAAAATCTTCAGGACAATAAAATCATTATCATTAAAATACCAGACAAAACAAAAATGTTTTCAAAAAATAAATAAGCTATACTTTTCTCACATAAAATGGAAATAAGCTGAATGTAGGATATGTGTTGAGGTTTGTTCTACAACTAATTACTCTCTAAGTTTTTTTTTCTTACTCTCTTTTCTTCCTTCCTATAACAAGTCTTGCAAGTTTGCACTTTTTTCTCCCTTACTTTCAATTAATATGGTATGTCCTGAGAATTAATTAGAATGAATCATGCACATGATTTTAAAAGATTAGGTTTGATAAATTGCACGCAGAGTTGGAAAGGTTTCCTTGGATTAGAAGAGTTGAACTGATAGATTTTCATTTGGATTTTAAAGTAATTGGATTATCGTGAAATAGGGATAATTCAATTAGGAGAAAGCTGTCATATTTCTTAAATTAATCAAACCTATTTAGTGCAACTTGACCAAATTTCGGCCAGCTTGCAATTTCGGCCACTTCTTTTGTTCCTCAAATTTCTATTAATTTTTGGTTTTTGCATGCTCTAGAGATTATACAATGCAAAAATATGTCTCTTCGACGAACAAGACTTTGGAAAAATTCTAGAAGAGCAAGAACCTATTGGATTCAAGGTGGCCGAAATATTACCCAAAGCCACGTCTACATTTTTATTCATTTTAAAATGTAGAGTAAGTGTGCCAAATTTCGGCATAGTTGCATGCAAGCGACAAAGTCTCAAGTTTGAAATGTAATATTTTTAATATAAATTGAATATTTTTGTTACTCTTTTATTAGGAGTGTTGCTTGGAACCTTGCAGACAGTTTATCATTTTTATTTTCTCTAAAAACATTCTTAATATATTTTAAATTGAATAAAAATGTAGACATAGCATTGGTGGCTTATTTCGGCCACCTTCATTCTCATAGTTCCTTACCCTTCCAGAATTCTTTCAATATCTTTCTCAGATTATCTTGCTCGTCGAAGAGACATTTTTTGTTATTTTTTTATTGTATAATCTTAGAGTATGCAAAAAGTAAAAATTCATGGAAATTCGAGGAACAAAAAATATGGCCGAAATTGCAAGCTGGCCAGAATTTGGCACACTTACCCTATTACGAATGTTTTTGAAGAAAACAAAGTCGATAAACTATCTACAAGGCTTCAAGCAACACTTTGAAAAGACAGTTATAAAAAATTTACATTTTGTGTTAAAAATATTATATTTCAAACATGAGGACGTTTGCATGTTACTATGCCGAAATTTGGTACAGTTACCCTATAGCCAAATATTTTAATAACTATTATTAAGTCGCACATTTCCTGAAAAAATAATAGATCAGAGATTCATTAAAGGAATATGTAAAATATAATAAGTGTTCGAAATCAGAGAACATGCGAAGCCTGAAAGCATTCCCATAGGGCTTCAGAAGATTTGATAATAGATAGATAAAGATGGCCAGTAACTACAGTAGACTCTCGCTAATTCGACTCTTTTAAGATCGAGCTACTTTATAATTCGGGCGGCAATTAAATTCGAAAAAAGTTTGTTGTCATTTTTCAAGTTTGATTATGATTATCAAATGAAGCAAATATACTCAAATTTGTCATTATTTGTCTTAGCTTTTCATGAAATTTCCACCATGAAATTCCACAATTTCATGAAAACCTCGTGATTTTCATGAGGTTTTCATGAAATTTATAATAGCAATGAGCATATAAACTCAATATGCAGATGAACAAAAAATCGTTGCATTTCAAACAATTTGCTGCCAGAATTTCTCTAATTCGGTTGACATTTCGGTCCCAAATGCCGGAATTTGGGAGAGTCTACTGTATCAATTTTCAAATGCCAAATATTCAATTTTCAGTGCATGAAAATAATAAAATATTGTTTGTAAAAATGGAAAATTAAGAACTTATGAATCACCCTAAATTATGTTTAATTTTACATTTTTACTGACAAAAATGGAATATTTTACTGATAAGAAATCTATTTTTTGACGTATTCAAACTTGGCATAATTTTGCAATTGTTAAATGTCAAAAAAAATTATGTTGCGTCTAATATGTTAGTTGGTTTATTCGATAACGAAATGATTAGAGTTAGGCTTTAGGAGATTATAAATACAATCACAATTGAAATCATTCACATGCCCTTAAGTTAAATCCTACATCTGTGTTCACAATAAAATCATGTTTTTGGGTTATCTGAAAATTACGTCCAAGGATTTAGCTTTTATCTTTGGATATGTCTTTTAGCGATGATTAGGGTTGTGATCTACCTTGGTAAAATATTTTTTTAAAGTTGAAAATAAAATAATTCTGAACTTTGCGTATTTTTCAAACATTTAACTACAATATCCGAGAGTCAGAACAATATAAGTACTATAATTAATTTATTTATTATTTATTTCGCATAGTGAATATTTTATTGGCCTTTTAAAATTTTCTTGATTTTTCTATTTGTTTAGAATCTGAAGGAGAATTGGGGGCAAAATTTGTCAAATTGAAAATTTTAGAATTCATTATATTTTTTTTAAATAAAAGAAAAGAGACTTAAATTTAAACAGATTGAAAGAATAATAAAAGTATAATTACAAAATATAAGAGAAATTTTGAGCTCTATTTTTGGATTATTTTTCTTACAGCAAATTTCATTTAATAATAATAATATATTTATTTATGTACTGAGCCACTAAGGCCATTTTGTACATTTTTATGTTTACAATAGATTTAATCTAATTAAATTTAAACTAAACAAAATGGGTATTTCGCGAAATTTAACTTAGATTTCATTATACAGATTAATTTTTTTTAAGAAATTCAATAATTTTGAGTTCAGGAACATAGTCTTCTTTTAAAATATTTCTAAGATTTTGATTTTGAAAAATACTTGACCCTACATCATTATATAAGTTACATTCTATCAATATGTGTTTCATTTAATAGGTTAACTTAATTAAATGCACATTTTTTGTTAAGGGTTACGTGGGTCACGAAGACTAAAAAAGTGCATTATTATATAAAAACATTTTTTTCAGCATAATTAAAAAAAATAATTCAAGTTCTTAAGCGTAATAAAGTACTAAATTTAAGCTAATATTGTGTGAAATTGACATTTAAAAATTCATCCGTTGAGACTTGACTTTAAGAGACCGTTTTACTGCTCGAACTCAACAGGTAGAGCAGTAAGTCGATCCTGGGACCATTAACATTACCCTCATTTCCCCTTCATTCCTCCCAGTCCCCTAAAAAACCATGTTTTTTGGAAGTGCTCGAAAACGCGTCGTCAGATTTTTTATTTCAATTTTGAATATGTATGATTTGTGGCCCATATACACTAGAGAAATTCTCCATATTGAAGAGTTTTTCTTACACAAGAGTTGGGAATTTGCTTTAATATGGACATAAATTTCTCTAATGTGTAGAGGCCATTAAAGATTACAAAGGCGGACATTTTGTCCATATACGAAAATACCTTTGATGCATTTCTAATACCGATTTTTCAAGGTCAAAGGTTAAAAAAAGCTCTAGAGAGCGTAATTCTCAACCGAATGGTATTATGTTTGGCATGTTTGGGCTCGTTGGAAAGCTTTTGGAATTCCTGAGCAGCCTGCACCAGTTCCAACTTTATTTTTGTTCGAAAGTCAGTTTTATTACTTTTATAAAATATTTTGAGCAATCTTTTCTGATTTATGAATCGGTTCAAATCGGTTGAGAACTGAGTAAATGGTGAATGTTGCGAAAGTACTTTTGAGGAATATCATCACGTCATAAGTTCGAGCACTTCGCAGTCTGGGATGCTGGGACGAAAAAAAACTTACTTTTGGTAGTCACGATTACTCAGAGTAAATCTAATGTCAAAAGCCTGTTAGCAGTTGAGTTAAACTCCTACTTGGACGAATGATCTCCCGATTGATTAGAGTATGAAACATGGTGTAAAGAAATACACCAACTTTTTTGTATTAAATTTTCTCAAAAATACATTTCTTTCCCTAAATTCTTCCTTCAAGTACGAGTTTAACTTATTTACTAATAGGACATTATTTTGTTTTTGACTTCAGATGAATATACTCTAAGTAATCGTGACCACCGCAAGTTTTTTTTTCAAACACGTCTTCGATTAATTAGATTTTTTAAATGAAAATTTCAGAAAATATAGTTCAAATTTTGTACTTTAATATGACTAATAAGAGTTTGAACTAAATAATGTATTTATTATATCGAAAGAAAATCAAAGAAGATATCATGCTTTTTTTTTAATTTTCGTGACCCACATAACCCCTTAATGAAGTGGCGAAAGTCCTCGTGAAAAATATAGTATGATTCCTATAATATTGTTCTTTAAAAATGTTAAGCACCATTGGAAGAATATGTAAAATTTTAGAGATAAATATTGAACTTAAACAACTTTTATTAATTAAAAATCTTAGATAATTTTAACAAGTGAACTAATAGTTAGTGACTAATAAACATAGGAAATCCTGGAAATATAAGAATCAAACACGTTGATAATATTGGAGTCATACTGTATCTATCTTTCTTAATCGATTTTTTCGTCGAAAAACGACGCAGCTTTGTATTATCGCGTATTGTATTTATAGTAAAAATGGGATAAAAATTACTTAGAGTATAGAGAACTGAGAATAGCGTTATTTTGTCTATCTAAAAATAAAAATTATAATAAAAATGGTTGAACATTTCTTTTCCAACTCCGCACAAAATTTCATTTAATTTATACTTTTTCCTCTTCAGCATATTTCTCAAAATGTATTTTAATTTAAGTCATTTTAAAGGCCTCTCACTATAGTCTGCTATACTAAAAAAAATATAAATAATCTTTACTAATTTGTATATATTTCTGCATTATTTTTAGACACCAAAACACGTTACTGACGTCACAATGTAGATTTTTAGTGTCACTCAATGCAAAAGAAAAGCAAATTAAAACCACTTATAATTATTTTTTTGTTTGAAGTAAGTTTATGCATTTCTCATTTTATCATACATTCCTGTGCTTGACTATTTTTTCCACAAGATTTTATTGCTTTTTCTATTCTTTTTTATAGCTTTTTCTTAATGTAATTTCGATGACTAATACATTTTTCTCTAATTTTGGTGTGCGATTGTAAACTCACGTTTTAATAAATCTGTATAAATGTGTGAAAAGAGTTTCCGCAATAATTTCTTAAAGTATTTCATGATCAGTTTTTCACTGATGAAAAGCTTTTTCAAATGGATTTGGTGTTTTCTTCTTACAGGAATGACTTCGTCTCCGAGACATGGTTGAACTTTAAAGAATATTTAAGTAAATATCGCGAATTTCAATAAGTATGGAGATTGAAGGAATGATAAAGAATATACACACAAGTATATGTTAAATAAAAAGAAAAGAAATCGTAAATACATGAAATTATACTTTCAATGGACTTTTCAAATGGCATTATTTTGAGAAGGGCATGACAAAATAATTATTGAGATAAAAAAAAACAATCGTAGCACCAAATAAAATTGATTAACTATACCTTGAATATTTTCATGATGAAAAAAAAATTATAATGAAATTTAGTGAACTAAAAAAATACATCTTTGCTGCAGATTTATGACTAAATATTAAATGAAAATGAATATTTAAAATTAAAAGTAAACATTACGTGTCTATTATATTTAAATTAAAAAAAAAGGAATATTAAATTATATGAACGGAGATAATATTTACCAAATAGATTTTAAAAGAAGTTAATCAAATTTGAACAAAAAAAAGAGAATTTTTTGAAAATGTTTTCTCGTTCATTGGAAAAGTAAAATTATATTTTTGTAAATATTGACCCGAAACAGGCAGAAATTTCAACAACAACAAAAAATGTATTTTTGCTCACCTTCCAGCATTACTTTTATTCAAATTAGTCAATTCATTTTTTACCTTTTTTTACATAAACAATACTCTATGGAAAAAAGGTAATTTAAAGAAAATTAAGTATAAAATAAAACTCTACTTCCTGTTTCACATTTAAAATAAAGTTTGATCATTTTTCGCCAAGAAATTGCTGTTTTGAACTTAAAAGTAAAAAAAAATCATTGAAAATCACGATGAGGAATAGTCATTTATTCTTGTTATGTGAATATTCTTTTTTAGTTGTTAGAATGAAAAGTAAGTTAATAGTGTACATTGAAGGGTATAAAAAAAAGTCACCTAAATGTTATTTCAAGTAATATTTATTGAAACAAAAAAGAAAAGGATTTCAAAAAGTATTGTTTAGTGTTATATGTCCAGAGAATGAGTCAAGCAGTAAAAACACCTTTAGACAATATTATCTCTTTACTCCTTAATTTTTCACATATCTATTGTTTTCTTTTATTATGACCTTTAATGAAAATTCAATTATAATGTAAATGCTAATTATAGACATGCAGAGAAAAAAAGATTTTATGTATATCAACGAAAATTGAAATAAAATCTGTATCACGTGAAAAATAATTTTCTAATTTCTAATTTATTCGACACTGCAGTTGAGATGCACCTTGATGATGGATATTATTGGTTGAGTTTCTATCACATTAACCCTTCAGTAAAATTATACTTTCTGTTATTAATGTATATGGGTGGTAAAGCATTCCAGGCTTTGTGAAGTGCTCGAACTCGTGACTTATGCCCTAGACACACTTACGACTTAAGCCGAGAGACGACTTAGTGTAAAACGATGGAAATGTAGTTTAACTATTATTTCTAATATAATTACGCTAATACGTCTCTCGGCTAATCCTCAGGTCGGTAAAGGCCCTTACATGATCCCGGTCAAAATCCCGAACGCCAAAATCCCGAAAGCCAAAATCTCGAACACCAAAATCCTGAAGTATCCGTGGAAGTATCATAGCTACTTCCACGATTGCACTCGCGCTTGCTGAAGGCAAAGGGAAATTTTCTGTGTCTTGGAAAATAATTCTACACATTTTCCTCCATATAATTTCATCCCTTTCAGGATTTTGAAAATTCGGGATTTTGGCTGCCACCGGATAAACCGAATCTAAAAAGTACTTTTGCAGCATTTACCATTTACCGGTTCTCAACCGATTTGAACCGTTTCATAAATTACTCAAAAGATAGCCCAAAACAGTTTTAGGAGTAATAAATTAGATTTTTGGACAAAAATTATTTATTAGTTCGTGTCCCGGACGAGAGCCAATATGCCCAAAGCTAGAATCCCGAATGCCAAAATCCCGAAAGCCAAAATCCAGAATTCTTAAAAGTGTCATAGCTACTCCCACAATTGCATATCCGTGCTTCTTGGAGGCAAAGGGAAATTTTCTGTGTTTTGGGAAATTTTATTCTAAATATTTCCCTCCATATAATTTTATCCCTTTCAGGATTTTGAAAATTCGGGATTTTTCCGTTCGCGATTTTGGGATTTCGGGATCTTGGCTGCCTCCGGTTAGTTCATAACCAGTTCACAATCGATTTGAACCGATTTATAAATCACTCAAAATATTACCGCCGTATGCGAATGACTGTCAGTGGGTGACTTTGACCCCCTCTTGTTCGTAAGCTTTTCATTAATTCTAGTTAGCACTTAATGGTAGTCTTTATCGATCCAATCTACCGGGTATGATCGGTGAAAATCGTTCTTAAACATTAGAATTCAAGGAAAGCTTACGAACACGTAAAGGCGTCGTTTTTAACTCCTCCTTTACGTGGTCTGATCATGTCTCTCACATTAATCAGAGGATTTATGGTACTCTTCGCACACTCCGACGCTTCCGTAAGATCACGCCGTTTAACACTCGCCTACTCCTCGTGAGATCTCTTCTCATCTCAGTGATGACTAACGGTGCTGAACTCATTTTCGCAGCTGACTGCGAAACACCAAGGCGTCTAGCCTTGGTGTTTCACACACAATTGCGTTAGATACGTTTGTGGTCTCGGCCCTCGCGATCATATTTCTAGGCACCGCAACATTCTGGTGGGTTGTGATCTCCCATCACTCCTCCGTCAGAGAGCGGTTTCTTTTCTGTTTCGTCTGATTTCATCGGGTCGTCCGCGCTACTTGACCTCACTTCTGACTCCTGGGGCCTCTGCCAGGGTTCGGGGACTCTTGGTGCCGAGAGCTCACTCTAACCAGCTATCGCGAACTATCTTTGTCGACGGGGTTGTCCTGTTCAATTCCCTTCCTTTGCATGCCAGATCATCTTTGATCGGCATCGCTAGATTCTACCAGTCTGGATCAGGCTAAATTCGTTTCTCTTTTTCCTTTCTTTCTTCCCTGTTATTATTTTCTGATTTTCTTTCTCTTTCAAACCATGTAAGAGGGGCGGACCCTATTGGTATTGATTGAAATAAATAATAATAATAATAATAATAACAGTAGGGGGCAAAGTCGCCCACGGAGGACTAAATCACCCGCATATACGGTACCCAAAACACCTGAATTTTGAATAAAAATTAGTTATCGGCTATGAAGCGAGTTATTAACGGTTCAGAATTCCAAGACCCTTCCAACGAGTCCAAACACTGTACCATTCGATTGAGAAATACGTTCTCTAGAGCCTCTTTAACCTTTGACCTTGAAAAACCATTATCAGGAATGATTCAACTGGATTTTTGTATAAGGACGAAATGTCTGCCTGGACAACCTTTAAAACATATCCAAAAATGAAAAAAATCGAATGACGCGTTTTCCTGCGATTGGCGGGAATATAAGGGACATGTTAACGATCGTTGAAACGATTTTGTGGGGGAATCTTTCGAAAGTCCCAAGTCGCTATCTCTTACCCAGAGTATATACCCAGAGTGGCCTCCAGAGGTGCCGACAGCCGGACGGACAGACGGACAAACAAAGTGACGCCAAAAAACTCTAAACTACAGATTTCCAAAATTCTACCAAAATACGACTACTTGAGGTGTAAGGAGTCGAAAAATATATCTCAAAATCGTGGGATTATAATGGGATATTATAATTTTTAAATTTAATAATATGGAAGGATGTCTTTCCATTAGATTTTTATCGGACTTAAGGGAAAGTTTTCCTCCTGGTGATCATCAAAACTAGACGACATGGAAGTTTCTCCGACATTAAATATTTAAAAAATTTTTTTCGACACTCGATTTTAAAGACATCGGATTTTGAAATTAATCAAGGACGTGGATGAATGTCATAATTTTAGAAAAAGTAAGTTATCTTTTTGAAAATATAATTAAACTATTAAGAGTAAAGTGAGCAAGAGAACAAAGATATAAGGAAGCAAATGATTTTAAAACTTTATATATTGTTTTTTTTTTTATTCTGTTTAAGCCTTAATAATTTTCTTTATTTCTCAAATAAATATTATTAGGATTTATCGGATTTATGAATATTAAAGATAATTAATAAATATTTAAATTTAAGGAGTTATATTTAATTAAAAAGCAAAGTTAAATATCTTTTATGCAAGGTTTAATTTCCGAAGGTATGAAAGTAATTTCCATATTTATATGGAATTTTTTTTCAGTGTTTAGGCTTAAATTTTAGGTATCTAGGTGGCTTTGGGATTCGATTTTTTGCAGTGTAGAAAGAGAACTGTCAGCGAAAAGTCAGAGAATCTTCGCACAAAATCGCTTACTTTTGTGAAAAACCCAAATAGTCGAGAATATTTACCAATTATGATAATTTTATAGTGTCTAGTCAATTCTATTGCAATAAAGTTATGAATATATTTGAAATATTGAGAAGTTTCTTTACGAAAATGCTGCAAATTCTGCTCAATAAGAAGGAAATCACCAATGCTCTTAGTGTTTACGTAAAGTGCAGTACAGGTACTACGTTGTCCGTGGAATTGGACCCTAACTGGGATATCAAGAATGTGAAGGAGATCATTGCGCCCCAATTGGGCTTCTCCTCGGCCGACGAGGTGAAGATCATCTTTGCTGGGAAGGAATTGGGAGACGCAATTACCTTGAACGTAAATAGATTTTTTGAATGGTACATTTCTTTAAGTTTCTGATGAAATTCTTACTTATTTCACTTATCAGGAGTGTGACTTTGGTCAGAAGACAATTCTTCATGCTGTCAAGAGTCGAAGAATACCGATTAAGTGCCCTGACAATCCCTCATTGACTGAAGAAGAGGGTGAAAGTGAAGAGATCTATCGACCACTGTCTGAGTCTTTGCTGGAAGGAGAGACTGAGATTCCTGCTGTGACAAGTGATTCTGAAGACACTGAACACCGGAAGGTGCTTCAAAAAGCTCAATTCTTTGTGTACTGTTCTCAGTGTTCAAAGCTCTGCACCGGGAAGCTCAGAGTTCGTTGTGCAACTTGCCGTGGAGGAGCTTTTACAGTTCATCGAGATCCTGAATGCTGGGACGATGTCTTGAAGCCTCACAAAGTCCGAGGACACTGTGAATCTCAGGAAATTCCTTGCGTGGCAAGTATTTCAGAGAAAGATCCTCCCTTTGCTGAGTTCTTCTTCAAATGTGCAGAACATCCTTCCCAAGGGGAAGAAGATTACTCCGTGGCACTGAATCTAGTCAAGGTGAACTCCATGGAAGTGCCTTGTTTGGCCTGTACAGAAACCTCTTCTCCCATCCTTGTTTTCCCCTGTGAAGCTGGCCATGTAACATGCCTGGACTGCTTTAGAGATTTTTGTCAATCCCGCCTCAGTGAGAGACAATTTATTTCCACTGAGAATCTAGGCTATACCCTATCCTGTCCCGTTGGCTGTGCAAATTCCTTCATCGAGGAAACCCATCACTTCCGTCTGCTGCCCAAAAATCTCTATGATCGCTATCAACGGTTTGCAACTGAGGAATTTGTCCTGCAGCAGGGAGGAGTTCTCTGTCCACAACCTGGATGCGGAATGGGTCTCCTGGTTGAGGAGGACTGTCGCAGGGTTCAGTGTCAAAGTGGCTGTGGGTATGTCTTCTGTCGGCAATGTCTCCAGGGGTATCATTTGGGGGAATGTATCCCAGATTTTTCTGCCAAAATGTCAGAGAATCATCAGCAATTCTCCGTTGATCCCAATGTAAGTGGCTCCTGTGTCACCTAAAAGTCATGAAATAATCCTAAAAACCAATTTTGGGCTTCCAGAGAGCTGCTGATGCAAAGTGGGATGAAGCTTCTAGGACCACAATTAAAATCTCCACGAAACCTTGCCCCAAATGCCGTACGGCTACTGAAAGGGACGGTGGATGCATGCACATGGTATGCACGAGGGCAGGATGTGGATTTGAGTGGTGCTGGGTGTGTCAAATTGCCTGGAGCACCGAATGTATGGGAGCTCACTGGTTTGGATAGATTTGTGAGCATCAAATGAAGAGATTTCTTGATATAGAATTCTTTTTTATACTTTAACTTTTCTTTTTGATCCTAAAATTTACAGGAAGGTAGTATTAGACGTTACGAGTAAGCTTCCTTTGAATATAATTTTAAGCCACGCCCCCTTCAAGTTTTTGATGAAATATGAGATTTCTTTAGGGTAAATTAAGCTAATTCAAAACCTGCTCCAAATGGAAATTTTTCGCTACTCGAAATGGAAACGTCATTGTTTTCACGATAAATACAGTACTAAATTATTATATTTATATATTTTCTATACCACAGTTTCATTATTTAGTTAATTTTGCTTCAAATAAAGCGAAAACCCATTCATATTCACTAATTTTAATTTGTGTTTTTTTCTTAGAAAAATTAAAAGTGTACCTTTTCACCATCGAATTTTTCATCGATCGACCATGTTTTCCAATGAAAAACACAATAAAGTGACTGTTATTTATTCGTTTTGTTTAACATTTTTAATGTCACATTTCGTCGCGGTTTCACTTACACTGTTTGTCTCCAATTAGAAACTTTCCCTTGTCACCATTTGGATTAACTTGCTTTCCAATAGAAGCATTTTGCACTTGTTTTTTTTTCTCGTATTTAAGAAGTTTTCAAATTATATCTAAATAATTTTCACTAAATAGTCACATTCTAGAAGAGCCAAGGAGCAAATTTATGTAATTCTCTTCAGAAAAAATATAAACTTAATCTGTTGA
Source organism: Phlebotomus papatasi (assembly GCF_024763615.1). Lineage (NCBI taxonomy): Eukaryota > Metazoa > Arthropoda > Insecta > Diptera > Psychodidae > Phlebotomus > Phlebotomus papatasi. Next base: position 98,257,011 of record NC_077223.1, read on the forward strand.
ATCTTCTGTCAAAATTAAAGCGTCTGGAAATGGTTTTGAATTAGGACATTTACCCAATTTTCAGGATTTACCAGAACGATAAGATCTGAGGCCAACTCAGATCAATGTCTAAGACAGTCTTCAGACTAGAGGTTTAACCTAGTCCCAGAAGGTCTCAAAATCCTTAAAAATTGTCAAATAACTTGGTTTTTTATGCCCTAGACACACATACGACTTAAGCCGAGAGACGACTTAGTGGAAAATGATGGAAATGCTATTACGCTAAGACGTCTCTCGGTTAATCCTCATATCTGTCAAGGCACTTAGAATCTAATGGTTTATTTGAGTTTGATAATACAATTCTATGTCAATATTTAATGGAAAATTTTGGTTGATAAGAAGTTTGAAAAGTTAAGCCATATGGCTCAGTCTTAAGTCTGTAGCCCGTATAAGAAGGAGTATCCGCGACGAATTTTCAATTTTCCCTGTAAATCCTTAATTGGAGTAATTAAGAAGCAAAGAACATCCCTCTTTGCGAACAAAATTTCAGATACAAATGTCAGATTTGACCACTGAGGAACGTGCATTAAAACGCCGAAAGCTTTGGCAAATTTGGCAAAGAATTTTGTGTTTTCCTGTCCTAAAAACTTGTAAACTGAAAAATGTACAAAATGGCAAAAAATACCGGTACATCAAAATAAGTAAATAATAATTTTTGTCAATTATGAATCGTTTTTTGATTTGCCTTACATAACCGCACGTGTTTTATTTTATAAAAGGATTGGCAAGGCGTCCCAGGCTTTGCGAAGTGGTCGAACTCGTAAACTAGATGCTATCCCTCAAAAGTACTTTCGCATCATTTACCGTTTACCGATTCTCAACCGATTTAAACTAATTTGTAAATGTAAATCACTCGAAAGATTCCACAAAATAATTTTAAGAATAATAAAATTGATTTTCGGGCAAAAATTACTTATCGGTTCACAACCGGTTGGTTCAGTTTTGTCGAAAATTCCAAGACCTTTCCAACGAACCCAAACACGAGCCCATTCGCTTAATAAACGCGTTCTCTAGAACCTTTTTTTACCTTTGACCTTGAAAAACCGTTATTAGGAATAATTCAACGGTATTTTCACACATGGTCAATTGCCCGCATAGATAATCTCTAAAACATATAGTTGTTGAAATTCTCCAACGGAAACTTATTTCTTTATTCTTTTCAAATTACAACCATATCAAACTATTAGAATTGGCGATCGACACTGATTTAAGATCTGAAACAAAAGGAGGGTCAGCCATGAGAGCATCTATAACCTAACGTTAAATTTTAGCCTGTCTTTAAATCTTGCCGTCTTAGAATCTTCCCAAATTCCGGCCTTCATTGTTTATCCTATAAATAGAATCCTTTTATGTCCTCTAATTGTGTCTTTCTTTAGTTTCCTACTGACAGGTATTTCTCGTAGAAGTCCCTAAGAAACTCTGTCATAAATCCTATAAACAAGCGCCTGGCCAATTTGAAGCCAATTCCTAAATTGATCTCAGACTCTGCTCACAGTGCTCCGAGGAAAAAATTTATTTAAACAAAAATTTAGTATATTTATCCCTCCATACGGAAATGCATCTTATAATACGGAAAAACTTCTCACTTTTTAAATATTTAGCATAACTGTAGCGAGTGCAGAAAAATTCCCATATAAATTTAAATCGAAATATGAGGAAGTGGCTTCAAATTTGAGGCAACTTCCCAGGGTTTGCCTATAAATAAATCTTCTGTGAAACGTCTAGCTTAATTTTCTCTTGGCTTTTACTTACAAAGCTTGTAAATTTTCGGCAAATTCACACTTCTAAATATTTGTGTCCGTCATGAACGAATTTCCACCAAAAACTGGCATCTCTATGTTTTCACCTACATGGCAATACTAAAACTACGAAATTTCTGCTCTTTTACAATTCTATCAATTTGAATTTGAATCTGCAACACATATTCAAAAATGAAAAAAAAAAAAAACACGACGCGATTTACAGCAATCCCAAAAAAAACATGGTTTTGGAGGGGAAGGGGAGGGGTTTAGGGGGAAATGAGGGGCATGGTAACGATCCTTGGGTCGACTTATGGGGGGTCCCCCTTAAGTCGCTATCTCTAACCGTTTGGCCTCTAGAGCTGGCGACAACCGGTCGGAAGAAACGGACAAACAGCGTGTCAGAAATTTGTAAGAGGCTTGCCAGATTTTCGTTTTGAAGCGTTTAGTTTAAACTAGATTTATAATTTATCTTGGGCAAAGAGAACGCAAGAGACTTACGATCGATTGCAAAAATCTTTTTATTTTCGTAAGATCAAGAGGAAAGGAATATTGTTCCAGCTTCGACAGATAAGATTTGTCCTCATGAATATTTTCTAAAGTGCTTCCTTTGAAATCTATTGGGAATAACTGTTGAAGAAGGCGTGGCCTAAAATTATTTTCCGGATAAGATACCTCAAGAAGTTTAATACTGTCCTTTGCAGGATATAAGAAACAGTTACAGTAATCCTGATATAAAACACATTTTCCCTAAATATATTTTAAAATAATTTTTAGATATCATCATAGATGAAGAATACAAGAATTGTATAAAATAGTAAAATATACAATTTCTTAGTGAGTTCAGATTTTGTTTAAATTTTTTTTCAGTGTACTTTCCGTTGAGTTCAAAAAGTTGAAATCTAGGTTCCAAATCGAGTTGCCCGATTTGGAGCTTTTGCAGCTGGCATTTCAAGTTCAAGAGATTCTCTTCCAAAACAAAAACACTCAAGAAAGTCTCCAGAAAATTAGGATTCCTCAGTGGAAATCATCTATTTTGATCATCGGGGGGAGAGGAAACCATAAATCATTAAGGTATGGCTAATAAGTCCTGATAAAATTAATTTTTCAGCAACTGTTGATTGTGCAATTTGACGTTTTGATGGCTTGGAAAAGTTGATGCAGCACCTAATTTTGCGCTGATTTTCTTTTAGATGCTGCCCTCGTTGGTGAGAATGAGCTTTATGAGACTGGTATGCCCACCAAAAGTTTCTATACCATATAGCTTTAGTTTGAGACTTCTTTCCGGAAGTTCGTGTTTGAGACAGAAAGATACACCAAATTCACCGGCTACGACACCCACAGAGCCCGGAAAGGACTCTACAGCAGGCACCAAAAAGACAGTGTCTATGACTCAAGCCTACAAGCCCGATGATTTTGAGAAGCGCATCCTTGTATGGACGAAAAAGTACAAAAGCATTGAGGATGTTCCTTCGTACGTGAGGTCAGTTGGACAGGAAAAAGCTCTCTTGTAAATTGTTTTTTTCTAATCAAATTTTCCCGGGGCATTTTTAGCCGGGAAGAGATGGAGAAGAGTCGCAGCAAGATGAGGATTCGTATATCTAATTACATGATTATAGCTACTCTTGTAGGATGCATCATTATGGGTAAATTTCTTCCACTCGGTGTGCAGTCTTCCATGAAAATCTTCCTAAAGTTTCCCTGAATAATTTCAAATAACCCTGATTTTTTTTCTTTTTGTATGGCTTCCGGAAACAGTGTACAGTGGGAAGCAGGCAGCTGAACGAGGAGATACTGTAGCTAAGATGAATATGGATTGGCATGCTGATCTCAAGGATCAAAAGAAACGCGAAGATGAAGCTGCTCTGGCTAAAGCGTACAATACAAAATAATTGAGAATTTTCATCTCTGGCGACATCCTGAATTCTTTCCTTCAGGAAACATAGCAAAACAATGTAAATAAATATTGTCTGTACAGTTGGAAGCTTGCAAAGCTCACGATATATAAATATATTAATAAAAAAAGAAAGCAATGAACAAGGAGTTTTAAAATGATATGTAAAACATCTTTCCTGACATTCCTGGCTCTTCCAAAGATCACGAAAGGAAGAGAAAGAAAAAAAAATCAGTGAAACCGGAGAGGAGCAAAGAGTATTAAATGAATCTCATTGGAGATTTATTATCCAAGTCATTCGAAGAACAATGAAGATGGAAAAGAAAACCATCGAGTTGAGCGTGAGGAGGAAAAATGTTGAATTTGGACATGTTTCATTGCTCCTCATCTCACCCTTTTCCCTGTTTCTCGCGCGTTCATACCATCTTCGAAGATGAAAGAATTTGTCCGTTAATCATTTGGAAGTACAAGAAAAAAAAAACGATCCCTGAACCTCCTCACTCTTTCTTTTTCTCCAAGGTACTTCTCTTTGGGATAAAGCCAAATATGATAAATGCCGTTGAAGATGTATCACAAAGAGATAATTGATTGAAGGAGTAACTCCATTGTTGGTTTCTTCTTTGTCGCTTTGTGTGGAGAATCAAGTGAAAAATCAGTAATAAGGAGTACAATTGTGAGATTCATTTTTTAATTATTATTTTTGGGTAAGATCTGTGCAAGGTTTTTACTTGAGAATTCACTTTTTTTTCCTTCTGTAGAGCTGAAATAATTGTAATCATAAATTTCTTTGACCATTATTACCATACAAATCAATTAAGAGAAATTAGCAAAGTCATTATAACTTTGGTGAAATTCTTTCCCAAATAAGTTTTTATAGCCACTCTTTAAATGGTTTGGACGCTCTTGGGTGCCACTCTAAAAAAAAGAGCAATCAATTTTTCAATTATAGTTCTCTTATCATTATTTTTAAGTTTTTTATTCTAAATTAAGCTGTATCGCCCATAAAAAATGCAATTAGGGTAACGTGTGGTATTTCGGGACACTTTTTAGCACTTTCAAGTTACAAAAAGCTTAACAACTTCTCAAATTATTTTTTTCTTTGTTGATAGAAAAATGTTCAAAAACGCATAATTTTTTATACAAAATAGCAAAAAAATTAAAGAAGTAAGAATGGTATATTTCGGGACAGTTGGGTATTTCGGGACAGACAAATGCCGCTATTATGCAAATAAATTTCACCACACTGAGAGAAATCCGAAAAAGTTAAAATAACATTCCGGAAATGTTAATTTTACCCTGCAACATTGATCTGAAATCGGTGTAAATATTATGCTTTGTAGGTGTATTAGGAGTTACAGTTACCCTTTTTTATGTTAATTTTACCCTTAAAAAGGTGTAAAATTAACATTAAAAAATGTTGATATATTTTTACACCTAAAAAGTGTTAAAGTTCTGAGGAAAAAAAGTTAATCGCACCCTCTTTTTTTTCTCAGCGACTGAGCCTGATTATTTACCTTTAAGTAGAAGGTTTAAATTTCACTCTTTTATAAAAAAAAAGTTTAAATTTCACTTGTAAAGTGGTTAAAATCGAAGGCAACTCAGCACTGTTTGTGTTGACATCTGCAAAATTGACCACACTGACGGTTCTGTAAAAAGTGGAATGTGACACTCAAAATTCACGCGTATTTCACGCTTTAAATTAAATTAAATTTTTAGAAGTTTTATGTTTATCTGATGCATAAAGAGCTTAATATTTCATACAGAACTTAAAAATAATAAGAAAACAAATATTTATAGGATTTTTAAAGTGTCAAAAATACCAACATTATGTCCCGAGAATCACCTTGTCCAGAAATACCACACGTTACCCTATATCCATTTTTTGCTTTAATCGTTGCATATCCTTTGGGACTTTGTTTAAAAAAAAGCAGAACTTCAATCTTTGCAAAGATTAAAGTTCTGAGTTTCTATAAGACGATTTTTCTCTTATCTAAAAAATGAGTTATAGAATATTACTTAAAAAATTTTGATATTTCGTTACGAACAACGTAACCATTTTTCAATATTTTAGTCATTTTCGTAAGTGAATTCATGTAGGGGAGACCTGGGCAGTTAGCCACGTATAGGATTAGATAATGGTGTCTTATCATTTTCCTTCAAAGGAATATTGGGGAAACCACTCTTTAGTCTAAATATATACTTCGCCCTTACTATTCATTGAAATATTTATCAGTCTCATATAAACATTTTTTGTACAAATTATACGCAGTGAAAAATTTCATTTGGTGGTTAATCTATCCCGGTCTCCGAATTAGCGAATTATACATTCGGCAAAGCGAATTAGCTTTGCCGAATGTTAAAACTTGTGAATTCAGAGACAAAAGAGGATGCAAAGCATCCCAAGCTTCACGAAGTGCTCGAAGTCGTGACTTAGATACTATATTTTATTACCTCAAAAGTCATTTCGCACCATTTACCGTTTATCGGTTCTCAACCGATTTATAACGATTCATAAATAATTCAAAAGATCCCACAAAATAGTTTTAAGAGTAATAAAATTTTATTTTTGGATACAGAAATATTTGTCGATTTATTACTGGTTCATAACCGATTTGAATCGATTTACAAATCAGTCAAAATATTGCCCGCAATACCTTAGAAGTAATATATCAAATTGAATTTCGGATAAAAAATAGTCAGTGGTTATTAACCTGTTCATAACCGTTTGAAATCGGTTCAGCCTTGTCAGGAATTCCAAGACCTTTCCAACGAACTCAAACATCATGTCATTTGGCTGAGAAATGCGCTGTGTAGGGCCATTGAAAAACCGTTATTAGGAATGATTCAATAGGATTCTCGTATAAAGACGAATGGCTTCGTACGTTTTCCTAGACGTTTTCGATCAATCCCAAAAAACATAGTTTTGGAGGAAAGGGGGAGAGGTGGGAGAAATGAGGGGCATGTTAATGGTCCAAGGATCGACTTATGAGGAGGGTCGAAAGTTCCAAGTCTCTATCTCTATCCGTTTGGTCTCTAGGCATAGTAACCGTGATAACGGCCGGACGGCAAGACGGACAAACAACGTGACGTCAAAAAACTTGAAACTTTTTCCAGAATTTCAACAAAATAACGACTCTTCAAAATCGAACTCAAAATCGAGAGGCGAAAATAAGTAGTTCCATCAAATAATCCTTAATGTAATTCAACAAAAATTAATCTCGAAAAAAAAACGTAATACATAATATCCTTTCATTCTAACAAATATGTAAAAAATCGACATTTAGATGTTTTAGGCTTAGTATTTTTAGAATTGTAATAGAATTTTGTAAATTAAGCTGGAAATCAATATAATTACACTCAAGAAATTTAGCGCTTTGACCAATTTAAAGCAAATATCATTCACAAATTTTATTTTTAACTATAATTAATAAATTAAGTTCCATTTTATAAAGTTTTACATTTTTGATGAAATATCATGTGGAAAATGTTAAAAAAAAAGAAATCGTCAGGGCCAATTTTATGCAAAGTTAGAAAAACCTCATTTTTGGCCTATTTTTGGGAGATAGGGAAAGCATGGGGGAGGGGGGAAAATAAAGAGGTTAGGTTCGAGATAATGTCATTTGAGGAGGGGTCATCGAAGACCGGAAGTTGATATCTCTTACCGTTTGAATTTTATATGGGTCAAAAGACTGAAAAAGTGCGAAACACAGTATTTTTAAAATGAAGCTATAACCGTTACTTTTCCGATCCATCACCGATTATGACCGATGCAGGTTCAGAATTAAAAGATCTTTCGAAAATGTCCAAATTTGTCCAAATCTGTTAAAAAAAACAAAAATAAAGGAAAAATTAAAGTCCTGAAGGTGATGGATCTTAGGAACTAAATGGTGCCTCTCAATAAGTTACTTCAAGGGTCGAAAATCTTCTGGTAGAGGCCAAAAACACTTTTTACCTCTTAAAGTGTTGCTTTTCAGTGGAAAAAGGACTTTTCCTATTTTTTTTTATTTAGTCTGGTTAAATCCTGTCCCAAAACCGGATTCGTAAGTGACTGCTGGTCATCGTAGCATGAACTTTTTGTAGAGTTCGAGCAATAAAAACGGAAAACTAAGTATTTTAAAACGAAAATTTTGTTAAATCTGAGTATTTTTTAAATCAAGGCTGAGCAAGGACCGTTTGAAACCAAATAAACATCAAATTGAGTTTGTCCAGGTAGCGTTTTGACCATTAACGCACAATTTAATTGATGAAATTGATAAAGTCTGGCTCGACAGACATCCCAAAAATGTTCTCATTACCTTGGTGAATAAATGAATTAAATGAAAATTATAAATTTTTAATTAGGGAAGATAGTGAAATATTTTTGGACAAAAAAAAGTTATGGGCTATTGGCATTATGTGCATAATTAAGAATGATTTCATATCAATTTAGTGTTATTTTTGCCTAAAATAAGATTACTTTACTGAAGAAAAAATGGGACATTTTATTTTTTACTGACTATGCTACGAATTAGCTTACTACAAAAAGTTATTCCGTTTTAAAACCATTTGCACAAAATTCTCACAGCTTCAAAGTAAATGATAAAATGATTTTCGCCTTGAGGTTCGGTTTTAATATTCAAAAGAATTTTAATTATATGATTTATATTTTTATAAATATTAAGTATTATTTATAAAGTATGCCATTATATCTGAATGATCTAAATCTAAATCTTGTGCTCATTGAGCAAAAATCACATAGTTTTAAAGACATATAAAAACATGTAAGAGATTGCCGCACGCACTTTTACCTCTTTTTTTTTCTAATAAATTTTATTTGCCATAAAATATTATTGAAATTATTCATAAAATTTTTAATGAGCCACTAAAATGGCTAGTTAATGATATAAGAGTATTTAATTTCAAAAAGGCAGTAACAACTAAAAATTCATTAAAATGCAATTAAATAGAAAATTGCAATAAAAATTAAATGTTAATGCAAAATTCCGTATACCTTTGCCCAACCAATTGTACCTTTAGTGACAATTTCTACGAAAATATTTCAATTTTCTCTGGAATTTTTCCCTCATTAGTGTTGACAAGAAAAGAAGTTGGGAAAAACGGTCTCAAATACAAGTCCATATACCACGAGAAATAGTTGGAAACACTTTGCGCAGACATTCAATGGAATTTCATGTTCACACAAAGTAGATTGTCTTTTGAACTTTTTTTTTTCAAGAGGGGTGCTTCACTAAAAGATTTACCTGTTCCCCCAGCAAGGGAGAGACTCTACAGGTAGATGCCTTTTGTTGGTGTTTATGTATATTCTTGCTTACCTTTTCTCCCTTGCATTTTTTTCTCCAGAAACATCCAATTCAATTCCATTCAATACGATGAACTCTGTGGCAGGAAGATAAAAAATACATCCAGAAAGGAGTCCTTCTTTCAGGAAAAAAAAGAGATCTCTCGTGGAAGTGGCAGGAGGGTAAGCAAGTGTGTCCTGCAAAAGAAAAATATATATTTGTAAAGATGAAAGAGGCTGTAACTGCCAATAAGTACAGGAGGATTCCGAGAAAGACAGACAGAAGGGACTGAACTCATGGGGATTTTTTTTCCTCCTTGGCATCGTGTTGAGCCATGGAGAATTTACAGAAAATATGAATTGCTCGCTAAACAAATTGCCTGTACAATCACTCTCCTCGTTTTAGTTAGTTGGCTTTTTCTTACGATTCTACAGATCTTGCAATTGAGTATGAAGTCACATTTTTCAAAATGTTAATTGCAACAGAAGATTGCATTTGATTTATTAAAAAGCTTTCAGAAATGACAACCTAAAAAGTATTTTAAATTCAAAACTTTTAAAACAGAGAAAATTCCATGGAAATTTTAGTAAAGAAAAAGAATTTTTCATTTTACTGCCAACCATTTCAGAATATATGAATTAGACATAGGGGAAGTGCTCATAATTTTGGACAGTCTGCTTATAAGCATCGAAGTTCCAAGTTTGAAGTGCGATATTTTCTATACTAATTGACATTTCTTGTTACTCTCTTTTCAGAAGGGTTGTTTAGAAACTTAGCAAGCTATTTATCGTCTTATTTTTATTAAAATTAGTTTTAATACGTTTAAAAATAAATTGATAAGTAGAGGTGACCTTGGCTCTTATTTTGGACAACTTGTTTATTAATTTGGCCAACTTGACTGTAAATTTGGACAGCTAATCCGCCTCAATAGGATGCCCATTGTTCTTCATTTTATGAACCAATCTTACCAAGTCCTCTTCCTGTTCATGTAAGGGAAACGTAGAATGTCACAAGAAGCCCGGAAACTTTCCATATCATTCATTAAAGTGAGTTGACTTCGATACTCCAAGTACGTGCGGATTCGCTCATTCCCTGGTCTTTCCGAGAGCCTTTCAAGGCTTTTCTCGCTACATCTCTTTCGTAGAGATGATGCTCCTTTGTTTCTCCAGGCATTTGTCCAACCTAGTCATCACAAAAGCTAAAACTTCACGAAATTTCGTGAGAAAAACACCTGTCCAAAATAAGAATCATCACCTCACTGGTGAATGTCTTAAAAAATTTCCCATTTTTCACACGAAAAATATAATTCACAAGGCAAATCTCACTTCAGGTCAAATGTACAAATCATCAGTAACGTGAATCAACATAATATTCAATGAATATTCAATAATATCACTCAAAAACAGCGAACAAACTTTGTTAGTACTTCACCAAAACTAAATAAGACTGCACTAAGCCACGAAGTTCTGTCATATTTCTCGTAAGCAATTGCTCACACTGAATTTTCAACAAAGCAATTTCAACTCAAATCATATTCAAATTTTAACGTATTTAGTGTTAAAATCTTCCAAAAAGAACAAATATTTAGATAGAATTCATTATTCATCAAATATTGGAATAAAAATCCATCATTTTAATCAATTTATTTTTAGTGTCCAATGTTATCCTCAAAGTGTCCAAAATAAGAAACTGGACAAAATTATGAGCATTTCCCCTATTCTTGTGAATACTTAGGTTTAACTAACCAAAGTACATTATTTTATGCCACCGCACCGGCGCAAACCATATATCAAAATATTTCACGAAATCAAAATTTACATCGGTTTCTTTCTCAAAACTTTGTGCATGTCTAACTAAATCTTTGTACTGAAAATTTGATTGCACTAAAAATTAAATTTGTTGTAGTGCTAATAAACAAAAGAGTATAAAAGAGTAGAATAGATATAGGGGTAAGTGTACCAAATTTCGGTAAGCTTGCAATTCCGTCCACTTTTTTTGTTCCTTGAATTTCCATGAATTTTTACTTTTTGCATATTCTAAGATTATACAATAAAAAAATAACAAAAAAATGTCGTTTCGCCAAACGAGATGACGTGAAAAAGGCATTGGAAGAATTCCTGAAGGGCAAGGAACTATGAGAATGAAGGTGGCCGAAATAGGCCACCAAAGCTATGTCTACATTTATTCATTTTAAAATGTATTAAGATTAATTTTAGAGAAAATAAAGACGACAAACAGTCTACAATGTTCCAAGCAATACTCATTAAAAATAATTAATAAAAACATATTCAATTTGTATTAAAAAATATTACATTTCAAACTTGAGACTTTGGCTCTTGCATGCAACTATGTCGAAATTTGGCACACTTACCCTGTGTATTATGTTTGAGAATGAATAAGATGCGAATTTTGATTGCGTGAAATTTTCCTGATCTAAAAGCTTGCACATCTTTTCAAATATTTTGCATCTGTGCCACACTTTGTCACTCTTTTTCTTCTTCTTTTGAACACCACAAATTCAATTTTAATTCCAAAGTGTGACATACAGTAGACTCTCTCTCAATTGGGTATTTGGGGCAAAATGTCATCCGGTTTATCGATAGATTTCAGCGTCAAAGCCTTTGTAAATTCCACAAAAAGCGTTCAATTATAAAGAATCACGATAAAATAGGAGCAACCCCCTGGCAAGTTGGCCTTTTTATATGGAGCTATTTGAAGCCAATTCCTAAATTGATCTCGGACTGAGCTCACAGTGTTCCGAGGAAAAAATTTATTCAAATAAAAATTTAGTATATTTATCCCTCCATATGGAAAGTTATCTTATAATACGGAAAAACTTCTCACTTTTTAAATATTTAGCATAACGGTAGCGAGTGCAAAAAAAATCCCATATAAATTTAAATCGAAGTATGAGAAAGTGGCTTCAAATTTCAGGCAACTCAGGAAAAATGTTTGAGAAATTAAGGAATGTAAATTTTGATTTCATGAAATCTTATTGATCAAAAAAGATATTACCGAAACCATAACGGACCAAATATAATATTTTTCTAATAAATTTTTTTCGTTGACCAAATCCAATTTTTACTGGAAGTTTTTTTTCTGTCTCGTTAAATTTTAAAACAAATACGGAAAAAATCAAGATAAAATGTTATCCATTTAGAAAATATATTTCTGTACAAATGGTATTTGAATTGTTGTTGGGAAAGCAGTTTTAATTACTTTAGTTCTTAAATGACGTGGAAAAATAGCCCAACTGAAGCAAAAATACATTCTGTTTTTTTTTCATCGTTTGCTGAAAAGTTATGCAAAATTTGTGCATGAAGTTATGAACGGAAAGTTTGACATCGCGTCGATTTTAATGATATTTTTCTTTATTCTCTTTCTTGATTTCAATTCTGGGTGACAAATTCTTTTTTTAGATAGTTGCACGGTATTATAAATAAATTAAGCTTTTAATAAATTAACGTGAAAAATATAAATTTAGTGACTGTTATCATACGTATTTGACAGCGCTTGCACGAACCCTTTAACTTATATTTTTTCACAATAATATAAACATTTCATCTCCAGAATTTTTAGTACATTATTCCAATGAATTATAACTTTTAGAACCCTCATAATAATGATTTTTTGACACTTTTAAGATGCAAAGGATTGTATAGGTCTTCAAACGACTTTTATAAAGGCCACTGAAACTGAATAAGAATAACCAAGTTATAAAAACAGGGGCCCATCAAGCGTAATAAAAAGTGAAGCTATTTTTTACTTTTCCTTGTAAAAATTTTGCTGATATTGCACTGCGACTTAAACAAATTTGCTCGTAGTTCTTGTATTACTTCGGCGAGCATTATGAAATATGTATTTTTAGATAGCTTTTAATACACCATTTCGAAATATATCAGACTGATAAGTGAATTCTCTTTAGGAAAAAACTTGCCAATAGTCTTCAGTGTCTCTATGCAAAAACGTATGGAAAAATGAAATGTCGAGAGGCTCTTGTATAAGAATATATGGTTCTCAAACATTTCAATTATAGAGATTACCTAACTGTGTTATCACACTTGCACATTAAAATATTAATATGATTCACATTAATTGTCGCTGGTGAGAGTCCAAATGTATAATTTGTGTGTTTCAATCATTTTCTATTCGAAATTTGATCTATTTGTTGATAAAAAGGTAGACTTGGCCCGCAAAATTTGATATAAATTGATTTATAGCATTAATGCGAAAAATTAATGCGATTTTGTCTTTAATTTTTTAATGTGAAAAATATTTATGCTTTAGGTAAATTTGAACTTATTATTGCAGGCCAAGTCCACTTCTTTATCAATAAATAGAAAAACCCCAAATATTAAGTGACTCAAAGACAGAAATAACATATTTGGACGCTCACAAGCGACAATTAATGTGAATCACATTAAAATTTTAATGTGCAAGTGTGATAACGCCGTAAGGTAAAGTGCTCTCGAGTCGACCGGTTCCTCGACTCGACCGGTTGTCAATATTTGAATGTTTTAATGGTGAATTTCTATAAAATTGTCACTGATTCGTATTTATTTATGGAATAATTGACCTATTAATTGAATAAATAACTCTACCGGTCGAATTGAGGAACCGGTCGACTTGAGGGCACTTTACCTTACTATACTTAAAACAATATGGAGAAAAATTCTTCTTGACCAGTTGGTCACAAAAACAATCCCATTAACTGAAAGCTTTCTCAGACTAATTGTGGAGATTTTCAAGCATGTTCACATGCTAATCTGTAGTGATGAATCAATGTGATTAATTTTTGGTGTGTGAGAGGAAGAAAGAGTTCACGACGATGAAGATTGAGTGACTCTTTTATGATCATCTCTCCCCATGAGCCATGGCCAAGAAGATGGCTTGGAGCAAGGGAGTGGAGGAGAGCAAGAAAAACTGAAGAGCCAATGCGATCAACTAATGATTCACGGGACGCAATTTGTGGTTTTTCAACTTATTTATCCAACACATAACCATCTCGGAATATTGTCATGCCTAAGCATTGGGAAGTTCCCCTTGAATTGAGTACATAATCCCAAAGAGTCGCCATCGTCCATTTGGTGTGTGCTCCATCATACGCCTCCGCGAAAATCTTGGATTTCAGCCTCGCGCCACCAAAGAGGCTGAAGAACAGGAAAAAGAGAGACATTTGACCTCGAAGAAATATATTGCGCGGAATGCGTCAGTGATTTCTATCTGTCTCGGATTCTTGGGGGGCCTCCTCTCCTCGCGCAATTTACCCACCCGAACTGAGCTCCCCTTTGGCAGCCGCACTATCAATTGCAAGTCATATATTTTGTGAAACAATGAAGACATGGGTGAATGTAGAGCTCAGGCTGTGGTGGTCAGAAAAATTTCCAATTTTTGCAATACACGGCCAGATTAATTGTGCACAATCACTCCCTAGAGGGGCGTTTCACTCACGATGATTCTCTCAGAAACAGACAATTAGAAAAATATAGATACACTTCTTGCATAAATTGAATTCTTTTTTCAACCCCCTGTCAAGTTGGCCTTTTTATATAGAGCTATTTGAAATTTGAAGCCAATAAAGGAAAAAATTATTTAAACAAAAATTTAGTATATTTATCCCTCCATACGGAAAGCTATCTTTAATACGGAAAAACTTCTCACTTTTTAAATATTTAGCATAACGGTAGAGAGTGCAAAAAAATTCCCATATAAATTTAAATCGAAGTGTGAGAAAGTGACTTCAAATTTCAGGCAACTTGCTATGGGGTTGCTTTTTCTCATTCAAGATATTCCATTAACAAACTTTTTTTATATAAGATCCTAAACGAATCTTCAGAGTGAATTTAAAAAAAAATCAATATTTTAATAAATATGTCTACACACTTATGTCCTCTACACACTAGAGAAATTTATGTTCATATTGAAGCAAATTCCCTAGACTTGTGTAGAAAAAACTCTTTAATATGGACATAAATTTCTCTATAGAGGCAATGAACTATTCTTCGAAATTTCATGAACCAAATATCGATTACAATAATATGTCCTCAACAACGTGTCCATTTGTATATACTAAGGATAATATTACACAATATTAATAATTAAATTGTATGGTTAAATAATCCTTTGGACGCAGCATATTGGGCAGTATTTTGTTAAAATTGGCTCAGTAAAGGAAAATAAAAATCATAAATTAAGGAAAAATTAAAAAGTTATAAATATTTTGGAATTTTTAGTTTGATCACTTTTTAGTGTTTTACTGTCCAAATTGGAATATTTTACAGATAAAAATTGATTTTGGTCTGTAAAATAAAATTATACTTATCGTTTACAATGTTTGTTATGATAAATCCGGTCAGGCAATCTGTAATGGTGGAAGTCCTTAAGACAATAGCGGGGATGAGCGCCTTGGTCACCAGAGGTTTCTTCAGAGCCCTCAGCGTTCCTCTTAATAATCTGTTTCCTACGATATACATAAACTTACTCTCATTCTTTATGACACCCCTCCCCAAGGGGTACTAATTAGAACCATATTGCACTCCAGGTTCCTTTCTAAAGTCTAATGCAAAATATTATGCTTAGACCACTTATGAATAAGTTTATACAAGGAAATATTTTGCAGCGTATCTTTAATTTCATAAGAAATAAACATAGAGAAATTTTCAAATTTCTGTAAAGAGACGGTTTTAAATCGGTTTCATCTCTAAAAACCGGTTTTAAAAGCGTCTTCAGAATAGGGCGGTGAACCGGTTTTCGGAACCGGTTAACCATTGCTAGAATCACTAGTACTAACTTACAGGTTAAAACTAGGAACGATCTTAGAAGAAATCGGCGCTGCTTTGACTGAGAGATATCCATGATGTCAATTCAAACTTTAGGGGGGGGGGGTTAACTGTTGGGAAGAAGCTAATGCTAACAGTTACCATAAAGCACAATTTCGGTCCATCGCCGTCTTAGTTTAGATAATTTGCATGCAGAGCAAAACGGTAGAAAGCATTTCAGAAGTTCTGAATACTAATAATTATTCTGAAAAAGAAATAAGAGTTTTCTAACAGTCTATTAAAGTCGAGTATAACCAGATAAAAGGGAAAAGATACCACTGAACTCCAAATATTGAAATTTACACAAATATTGTTAGTAATAAGCTTAAAGGCTTTGTTCCTCTTTTTGTTCGGGACGGCTAAAAGGCCTAATCTAACCGTCACAATAAACATTTAATACAAGTTTAAAGATAAAATAAAGGCAAAGTACTATTTTGGAGCATTAAAAAAATTAATTTTGTTCATTAAACTTGACCAATACGGAATTTAGAATGTTATAATAAGTAAAATAATCATGTTATTTTTGGTAAAGGGAGCATAAAGTGAATTTCATTTATTTTTACTCTATTTCAAACACTAATATAATTTAAATTAGATCCACTTTCAAATGTGACACTGATCGAATTTCATTTTTACTGAACATTTTTTGTTAGAAAATATTTTAATCAAATATTGTAAGAAATCTGAAAATAAGAAGAATAAGAATAAGAACTTTTCATTAAATACAATGATATTACTTTGAGAAATACTAGAAAATGTAAGAAAATATGTTCCAACAAAACTTTCAACGAGTGTAAATTCTACAGAGTTTACAAAGTACACAAGAACCAATGGAAATTACAGGCAACAAGAAGGTAAAAAACTGCCAGTTAGAATGAGAATTGGATGATGAGTAAAAAAGGAACAAAAAGAAAAAGAAATGAAACCACATTTGCAAATTGTTAAGAATAAAGCAATATGAATTAGACAGTTTGCGAATCAACCAAACAATCGATACATTTTCAGGGAGAGAATTCATAAAACTGACATCACTAAAAACGAACCATAATTACAACATTCAAGCACTAAAAAGAAAATCATTCTCAATCACGTAAAGCAAAAAAAGTACTTCTGGTTGGAAGATGTTTGCGATTAAAAGATGATGGAGTGAGTTTCAGAGAATTTATAAAGAAAAAAAATCTAAGTGGAAAGCTTTATAGAGTTATTTCAAGATGAAAATCAATCTTCGGAGACACTTTATTATATCCTTTTCTTCATCAAAATTCTTCCTCAAAGCCACATTTCAGGTTATTTTTAGAAATTCCAAGAAAGATCTAATATTAATTATCAATTCAATGCCCATTAGTTTCTCACAGCAGCCTCCCAAAAAGCCAACAGTAACATTTATGGATGAGGAAATGAAGAAATATTTTCACTGTGTGACTCTAATGAGATTCTTCAGAAAACCATAAAACCCAATTTGAGAAATTTCTTTGACCCCTTCAATAAGTTTCCTCAATTAGACACAAGTATGAGTATTATTTTCTCATATTTTGAGGTAATTTGTAAAATTTTGTCTCATGAAATGAAGATTAATGCCAATGATGACATTATGGAATTCGCTTTGATGAATTATTTAGCGTAAGCAGAAAAGAAGAGTGAAGTTATTTAGTACAGTCAAAAATTAAATTTTCTTCAAAAAAAGATATAGTCGTCCCAGTTTTGCGGAATGCTCGAACTCACGAGTAGCTACGTAAAATCATCCCTTTGAGTATTTTTTGGGTGTATAAATATATACTGATCAATGTGCTGATTTAAGCTGGATTATAGAACATAATAGAAAATCATTTCAGAAAAAAAATAAAAAAAATATGGTGAATCGTGTGTCTTTTTGAGCCGGAAGAAATGGAAGGAAAAAGAGCACAAAACGCTTTTAGATAATTTCCACTTATAGGAGGTCACCGAAAACCAGAATTCGATATCTCTTACGATTTAACCTGCTAATAAACTTTCGAAGAATAAAAAGCACTTTTCAGGAGAGAAAAATTAGTTACTGGTACTTTACCGATTCATTACCGATTTTAAAACCAAAATATCTGGGTTGGAAGTTTCAACATTGAGAGAAATCCGAAAAAGTTAAAATAACATTCTGAAAATGTTAATTTTACCCTGCAGTATTGATCCGAAATCGGTGTAAATATTATGCTTTTTAGGTGTATTGGGGATTAAAGTTACCCTTTTCATGTTATTTTTACCCTTAAAAATGTCTAAAATTAACATTAAAAAATGTTGATGTATTTTTACACCTAAAAAGTGTTAAAGTTATGAGGAAAGAAAGTTGATGGCACCCCCGTTTTTCTCAGTGAAGACCTTTGTAAAAAATCCTAATTTAACTTTAACTTCGAACTTTAAATTTTAACTTCGAAAATTCGAAATTTCGAATTTTCCGGCATTAAGTATTGTTAAATATCTATTTAGAGTACCTCCAAAACATCACTGAGAAAAGAAGAGGGTGCGATTAACTTTCTTTTCTCAGAAATTTAACACTTTAGGTGTAAAATATATATCAACATTTTTTAATGTTAATTTTACACCTTTTTAAGGGTCAAATTAACATGAAAAAGGGTAACTTTAACCCCTAATACACCTAGCAAGGGTAATATTTACAGCGATTTTGGATAAATACTGCATTTACTCAAAATACTTCATTTTGATAATACCGCCACTAGCGGTAGTTTTATGAACTTGGGACGTTAGAATGGGAAGTGGCATTTTACGAGAGCTTTCCAAAACGCCTTCATTTTTTAAATTCTGACAATTAGGACCGGAGTTATGGCCGTTTTAAGAATTTTTTTTGGACCCTTATAGTTCGGGTCAGGGGGGTCGGGGGACCTTAAGTTTGGAAATGATCGAAAGCCCTAAGGTCCAGCTATAACATACTAAAATTTGAGAGCGATCGATGCCATATCGAAGTCTTATTGGTTTATAGTGCATGTTGTTAATATATGAAATAAAATAATAAATTTTTGAGAGAAAATTCTGTGGTTCATAAGTCATTCAAATACGTAATTTCTGGATAACGGTATATTTTACGTCCCTATGATATTTAGGAGACAATTTTTGTAAAGGATTCAAGTCGTCCCACACATCCTTTTCATGGATTTGGAGGATATTTAGGAGTTTATGAAACAAATCTAAAAAATGAAAGGATAGGGATATGCGATGTTCAAGGAAAATTGTCCTTGAATCCTCCTTTACACATCCTTGAGTTATCCTTTGATACCAACATCTTAGGATGTACCGTTATTGATTATAAACAATTTTTTTCAAATATTTCGAAAAATTTCTTAAAGATCTTTTTCTTAAGATATCTCAGAAACTTGACGTGATGGACCACAAGTTTCTTCGGGAGAAATGTTCAGGATACATCAAGGAACAAGAAACTACTCATTATTTTCCATCCCAAGAAAAAAAGTTTCATTTTGTTGCACTGTGTTATAGGATATTAAAGATTTTTTATTTGTTACTTTTGATACTCATCGGATTAAAAAAATCTTTTTAATAGCACACTGAAGATTGTGCAATAATCTTTGTAAAAAGGGGGGATTCATTTTAAAACTAACAATCTTTCGTTTTTGTAAAACGAAAGAAGAAATTATTTGAATCTGCTAAAGCGTAGCGAAACATCCTGTGAGAATAAAATCATAATTAAACTTTAAAGCTTGCAAGAAGTCTTCATTAAAACGGTAAAGACCAGTGAAAGAGTTTTAGAACACAATGAAGGAAATTAATATTCAATGGAAGCTCAATGTATAAGAAATGGTCTGGCAGAGAGCAAATTAATTAAAACGCATAAGTAACGATCCAATAAGACAATAAATGCGAACAAAATCAATTTTGCTTGGGGCTGATGAAGAAACTGTGGAAAACAGATGCTTCCTGTCTGGTTTCTTACAGTCAATATAGTATTAATATTTAGACTCTGGGAACTGCCAACAGATATTAAGTTCATTTCTATGAAGATCAATTTAAATAGGTGGTCAGCAAATCCATTCTACGATAGCCAGTAGCATTTCCTTGGGTGTAAAATAAAGAATGAACAAGAGGAACTCTTGAACATAAAAATTCTCATATTGCATTTGAAGAAGAATATGAAGTGGAACAAATGTACCTAAACGAGTTGAGATTCTGGTGTGCAAACCAAAAATTGCCCATACGATTGGAAAGGTGAAAGAAAGGCGAGGTGAAAGATAAGGAGAAAAAATGGAAATGTTGGGGAATAAAGTGCAGTGTAATTGACGGTGGTATGCCGAAGAAGATCATTATGTGTTTTACGTGCAATTTCTGTATGAGTCAAAAGGAGGAAAGTTGCACTGAAATGCAGAGGAACAAGACACCTTCAATTAAATGGCAATAAATATTAAAAAAATATATATATTTAATGGCCACATCAGAAGGAATTTTCACTGGGTTTTAGAAGCCACACATTATTTTATCTTTTACACCAAAGTGATTTGTGTACCCGACAATCCTCTCAGCATCTTCACCGAGAAAGATTATTTAAGATATACAGGGTGCTTTATTAAAGTGTCTCATAAATTCAGGTATGCCTTCTCCTCCCATTTTCCTTTTATAGCCAACAATCCAGATGAAAAAAACCTATTGTAAGTTTTGTTTTTCTTTCATTATAAATATTAATTTTATTGTTCTAAGAAATAGGGATTAGTGACTGAAGTTTATGAAGTTATAGATCTTTTGAACGGATAAATAAATTTTCTTGGATATATTCGCCTGTAAAGATCTGATTAATTTCAATCTAGGAAAAACTTAGAATTAGATATTATATTACTCTTAACTTAAGAGAATTTTTTTTTTAGAAAATCTGCTATAGCTTTAAAGAATTATTTTATGGGAAAACATACGGAAAACACAAATTTTCTGAATCAAAACTACAATGGCATCTGAAAAGTATTGAGTACCACTTGAACATGTAGGGGAAAGTCTTCTCCCTTCGAACGTTCATGCCTTCGAATAATGTGAATTTTCTTTTATTTTCCTAGACAGATTTACACATTTCTATTAACTATTAGTTAGCTTATGATCACTTATTGATAATTATGTGATAATTACTTCCAAGTCTCTTAGGAAAAATAACGGAATTTCACATTATTCGTAGGCATAAACGTTCGAAGGGAGAGCACTTTTCCCTACTGGTACCATTTTTCGAAGCCTAACCCAGTGGTGATGTCATATTCCAGCAGGGTTGAACAAAATTTGCAAGAAAGAACTGCAAATTTTGTATTGGCCAGCAGATTTATCTGCCTTAAATCCTATTGAAAATCTGTAGGGCATCATCAGAAAGGATATTTTGTAAGAGAAATCAGTATCAGATCGTAGTGGAGCTCGAAAATGCTATCAGAAGCTCATGGAGCAAACTGAGCTAAAAATTCTTCATGAATTGGTACACACAGAAAAATTTTGATTCTAAATTTAAGAATATATAAGATCCTGGGAACTTAAATTGGACGTGAATCCCCGAGGCGTTTAAGTTTAGAAGCTATGAGCGAAAGAAATTGGCTAGAATCCCTAGCTCTTTCAAGCTAAGAGATCGGGAACTTAAGTTCAGCATTATCTGGAAAGTGAAAAATGTCTACAGATTTGCAAACTGCAACTAAAACTAAATGATCAAGGATTTAGAATTAAGGCATTGGCATTCATTGGATGGTATTTGAAATTAAATTCCTGGGTGTTTCCTGTTTAAGAATTTTCCATTTTTCTGTGTGTATTTAATATGGCTAAAAGATTTATTTTTGTTATAAAGAATTTGTTATCAAATACGAAATATTGAAATCAATCTCATTGATCGAGTTGATCTTTTTAGATAGATAGATAAGATAGATGAATATTCATTTATATTCATTTTTTATTATTATTTATATTCATTTAAAAAAAATCGGCATCGCCCCTATTTGAATTTCGTTCTAAGTCACCCAAAAAATTAATATTTTGGCTGGCATGCATGCATGAACGCAAATACACGTGGGTCTCTACCATAAAAAGTGTTGTTGGATAGACATAATATTACACATAAAAATTAGCTCGAATTTAGGGGAAACTGTAGCACCACCAAACATGGGGTACCACCAAACACTGCAATTTTTTAATCGGATATTCGCCTTCAGAGGAAAAGTCTTAAAGGACAATGGGCAAAATGGTCCAACCTTTCGTCACGAATAAGACCTATACGATCGAATAGGTATTGGCAAAGGTAACAACTTTTGTTCCGGGACCAACCCCAAAAGTATGTAGGAAAAGCACTAGAATTTTTCTTTCAAAACTCTTTTTATAAAATAAAAGTTAATCTTATGTTGGTCATTTCAAAGAACAATTTGTAAGGAAGAGCTTAAAGAAGATTTTCCTAGAACAAACTATAACTTTATCTCTTCATTTTCTCTGCAATTTTCCAGTTTTACCTAATAAATCCTTGATTATTCCTCAAATTCATAAAAATGATTGTATGTAGGGAAATGTCTGCTCAGTAAATATTCTAGAGTTAGCCTCTGAAGATCACATGATCCTAAAAGTTACCGTTATTCAAAAACTTTGAATAATAAGTTTAGAGTAAAAATATTTTAATTTAGACATTATACTCTCAGCCTTTTGTTTAAATTCCTTTGGTACCTTTCCAACCCTATGATCCTCAGCAACCCTAGCACCTTTTTTAAGGAGAATACTCTTTTAAGGAGACAAAAAGGACACAATACTTCTAATGGAATTAAAGGACATTCGAGGATATTTGAGAAAACTCTATAGGGGAAATTGGGGCACCACCAAACACAGGGTACCACCAAACACAGCGATTTTTTAATCGGATATTGGATATCAGAGGATAAGACCAATAGGAATTTATAGGCACTATAGGGATGCTTGTCTACTGAAGGAATGATTGAGATAGTCCAAGTAGTTTAGAAATAAAAATTACTGTTTGGTGGTACCCCGTGTTTGGTGGTGCCCCAATTTCCCCTATAACTACAAGGAAAACGGACAGATAGGGGTATGGTTTCTTCTAGGAAAATATTTATTAAGTTCTCCTTTAGTAATAGTTCTTTGACACTGACAACTTACGATATACCGTTATCGAGAAAAAAAGCAAATTTCATAAAAATAATAATTCTACCTTTTTTAAGAACTTTTATTTTAAGATATCACAGAAGCTTGACGCAACGGACTATAAGTTTCTTCGAGAGAGACACTCCAAGAATTCCCAAATTACCAATGGTTTCCCGTCATACGATTTTTTTCTCAATTTTATTGTCCTGTAAGGTTCGAAGGCTTTAAAACGCGATTAGTTTGTATGGAAGCCACCAGATAGAGTAGTCAAACGTAAAATCTAAAAATATATAATTAAAGCTAAGGTCGCACGTTAATTTTGACCCGAATTTCATTAAGATCGGTTAAGCCGTTTCCAAGAAATAAAATGTCAAACTTATGAATTTTCAGAAGAATATCGCTAATTTCTCAAGGACTGACAATCCTTTCTGATACGGGTATAGCAAATTTTTAAGTCATCCACCAATACCTACAAAATGGGCCTACTCCTATCTCTGGCGAAGGGTTAGACCAGCTCCCATACATTTCTGCCCATTGTCCTTTATAGGCATTATAGGGATGTTTCTCCACTGAAGAAATGGTCGAGATAGTTCAAGTAGTTTAGAAATAAAAATTAGTGTTTGGTGCTGGCCCGGTTTCTCACATACACCACCAATATCACCCACTCATCACTGAGGAAAATCCGAAAAAGTTAAAATAACATTCCGGAAATGTTAATTTTACCCTGCAGTATTGATCCGAAATCGGTGTAAATATTACCCTTTTCAGGTGTATTGGGGGTTAAAGTTACCCTTTTTCATGTTAATTTTACCCTTAAAAAGGTGTAAAATTAACATTAAAAAATGTTGATATATTTTTACACCTAAAAAGTGTTAAATTTATGAGGAAAAAATCTTAATCGTACCCTCTTTTTTTCTCAGTGATTAGATCCATCCCTATTTGAATTTCGTTCAATGTATTTACTGTGAGTGGATATTTTTGAGGATAAAGGCTAAGATTTCTTTATTTGTGCAGTTATAGAAATTAAGTAAAATTTATATCCATGATATATTGAATACTTGTGAAGATTATGATCTTATAGGGTGGTGGCATTACTTCTGGCCTATCATTTTGTGACATTGTAATGTTTTTTTTGGAAGGAGACCATAAATAAAGTCAAAAGCGACAAGTAATTCCGCCACCCTACCTTAGAAGTAGAAAATAAGAATTCACACTATAAGATAAAATTACACAAAGAATAAATAAGTAAAATCAACAACATTTAGGGTAAAGTGATATAAGTTGGACATAGTATTACAAGTTGGACAATTCGCCGGTACAAGTTGGACATGGCTTTTTTCTTGATAAATACAGTACAAAATTTGTTTTTAAGCACAAGGAAACAAATTATAAAACTAAAGCATTAAAAATATACAAATAAAAATGAAGTTCTAAATTTATCAAGAAAAAAAGCCCTGTCCAAATTGTACCATTATTGTCCAACTTGTACCACTTTACCCTTTGTAAATTCTATAAAGAATCTAGAATAAAATAGAAAGATATTATGAACAACAATATATGTAATGAGTACAAGAATTAAATTTCCGAACTTATCAAAGAATTATATAAATACTTCATACGTCGAATGTGATATAGTTCCACTTTTTCTACTCTTCATAAAGTTATGCAAAATACGTTAAAATTATTAAAAAAAAAAAGATTGTCCTGGAATGTAAATACAAATAATATTGAATTACACCTTCTATGTAGATAAGATTTTTATAAATGTTGTATATAGTGTTCTGTTCATTATCATTTGTTTTATCATGTTAATGGGTTAAGTTATACCTGAAAGACTTGTAAATTATTAGAATTGATACTTAAGCTATAAGTTATTGATCTGAACATTATATTAGTGCAACATCCCATGTAAACCAGAATGGTTAAATTAAAGATGTACAAATGTGAAAGAATCGGTTAAAATTCTATTAGCTATAATTACTTCAGTAAGATTATCTTTTTATGTTTAAGTCATCTTCGTTAAAACGACTACTAATTTTTAATGACTTTAGACGATTTAATATTTCATAATTGGAAAAATTGTGAAAATGTTAAACAGGGAAAATGTTAAACAATTCTGCGAGAGAAAATCATCTATGTTCATGGGCAGCAGAGAAGCTGAAAAGTACAAGAGATAAACCTCCTGCTGATTGTTAAAAATTCCATGAGCTGAACGTAATACTTTTATTGCACGAAGTCCAGTATTATATAGGAGAGTTGAGCCTAAGAGAACTTGCGCGCGAAGATGAAGGCAAAAGCAATGGAGATGGGAGGCTGAAAAAAAAAGGAAGAATTGAATGGTTCTTTTCTCATATCTGGCGCGTTTTCTTATTATTATATTCCTCTTGGTGGTGTATTCTCCACTCCCTCCTCCGCCTATCCTGCCCCTTTGCTCACCTCTCGCGGGATTCTGTGAGATGATTCTTGGGCCTGTGTGTTTTATTTTTTTTTTTTACCTCTTCGGCTTGATTTTATGTTTATTCACTCTCCTCCTTGCATGTTCCTCTGACTTTTGTACATTTTTCGTTTGAAAAATAAATTTCCAATCCGATGGCAAAAGGAGTCTGGGGGTTGAGCACCATAGTAAAAGAAGTGAAGAGATACAAGAAAACCTGTTTTAGGAATACATTTTGAACATTTTTATAGCATCATCCACTCAACGAATTCCATTTCTTGGCGATCAAATAATAATTGAATCCAAATATATTCTCTCCTTCCTTGCAGCAATGTCTCTCTTCTTAGTCTTGGTTCTTTTACATTTGGTTTTTTTTTATATACCATCAACTTTACCACATCTCAACTCTCATTCCCATTTCATCCTCCACATGGAGTCATCTTGTATACACTTTTCACCGGCAGAATTCTTTCTTTTGCCGTACATTTAATTTATACGTCTTATAATTTAAGAAAATAATCTCACCAATAGATCAAGAACACCGTCCAAATGCGAAGAAATTGCTACGTGTTGACTGCATGAAAATGACCAAGGAGGAACTTTGCAAGAGGATTTGCCAACACTTATGAAATTTTCATCTTACTTTATTTCCAATTGTAATTTCAGGTATTAGAAAACTACATTTTAATGCAAAATAATAAAATTATTGAAGGGGTGATAAAAATTGGTGATCAATGAAGAAATTTGATGTTATTAAAATTATTTCAATTCAATAACATTTACATTTAGAATTTCTTATTAATCTTTCATAACAATCATTTTCATTATTAATCATTCTATATCATTATTGAGAACATTAAAACCTGTAGTAATTTTTTACCAAATCTCAATAAAAAGTAAGTATTTATTTAATGAAATCAATAAATTTAAGAGTCTTTGCTGAGAATCCAATGAGAAAAGTGTCCAGTGAGAAGAGTCCAAAAAGCACTAAGTGTAACAAAATCCTTTGTGACAAGTTCTTTCCCAATCATTACCATACCTGAAGAAGGAGGAAAACCACTCCGAAACATCCGTTTTGAGAAAGTAAAGGAGAAGAAACCAAAGGTCATATCCGTGTTTCAATTATTGCAATAAATTTAAGTTCTACTGATTTAAATTAATTTAAGAGTCTTTGGATTCGGGTTTAACTTCCGAAAAAACTCATCCTGATCCTTAAATCGCAATAAAGGATCAGATAAGAAGGGGAATTCTGTAACGATATAAGAATCTCACATGACAAAATTTTCGTTGCAAATTTGAGAACAGGACATCATTAAAGTCCAATGAGCATCAAATGGCCATTGCAAAGAGCTCTATGAAGCTCTTAGTAACTGATATGAATCTGATTTTCGATTAATTTTTCCTAATTTACCACATAAAATTTTTTAAATTTGTCATATGACATTGTCATATCGTTTCACTGAGAAAAAAATAGAGGGTGCGATTAACTTTTTTTCCTCATAACTTTAACACTTTTTAGGTGTACAAATATGTCAACATTTTTTAATGTTAATTTTACACCTTTTTAAGGGTAAAATTAACATTTCCGGAATGATATTTTAACTTTTTCGGATTTCTCTCAGTAGTGTACAGAATTCCTCTCCTGATCAGACCAAGATAATTTATCCAAAGATATTCTAATCACTGTTCCTAACTCTCAGTGTGTACATGGTGTCCCAATTGAACTGTAACTTTTCAAGCCCAGTATTTATTTATATTATTCAAACTTAATTTTATTTGTGTATACGAGAAAAAAAGTCTGAAATATTTCAATATTTGAGGATCCATTTGAATTTTTTGACATAACCATCTTTGGCATAGACTACGGCCTGAAGTCTGCTGATGAACGCATTGAACGCTATTCGAACGTGAGTTTACGGAATATGAGCCCCAGTCACAATGCAGAGCTAGCTCCAGCTCATCGACACTTTGGTATTTTTGTTGTCTTGGGCCCTGATATAACTAATTTATCCACTCCTTAGGCCCAGAACATGGAGCTCTATGCTCCCGTTCGCTCAATTGAACCAATACTCATTCCCTCTCTCTATGAACATCTCGTTGTGACCTCAATAGAAATCTTGACTTCTACATTTTTAGTCCTGGTCTTAGCCAACAAAATGCCGCATATGAAGAAATCGATCGGATTTACATCCAAGGGATCTTGTAGGCTGATGTGTACTTAAATCTTATTTTATAGAAAAAATAGAAAAGAAGTAATGAAAAGGACTAACATAAGAGCATAAGTTTTCTCTGAATTTCTGTGAGCACCGTGAATAATATTGATAGCTTAAAGCCTCCTAACATTCCTTATTCTGGGATCAGGAATCTTCGTTTTTTCCATTTTGTTTTTTACACTTTTGTTTTTCCCAGTTTGTCTTTGGAATCTTTGTATTCGGTAATTTTTGTTTTTTGGAAACTTTGTCTTTGGAAATCTTGTCTTTCATACATTTTGCACAATTATAGGAAATTTTGTCTGTTACACATTTTGCACTAGTATATTTTATAACTTTCCAAAACACAGAAAATTTGCCTGTGCCTCAAAGGACGAAACTAAAAACTTTCCAAGACACAGAAAATTTCCACTTGCCCTAAAAGACGAAAATAAAAACTTAAAAAAAACCAATGTGATTTCATTATTTTATTTAATATAATATACTTGTTTAAAATAATATGAAAGACAAGATTTCCAAAGATAAAATTTCCAAAAAACAAAAATTACCGAAGACAAAGATTCCAAAGACAAACTGGGAAAATTAAAAGTGTAAAAAACAAAATGGAAAAAAAACAAAGATTCCGCAAACCCCTTATTCTATTTCCCTACAAAAGTCAGGTTTTTATTTTAGTTTTTTTTCACAAACTTCTGAGTAATTCCTGTACTTATGCACTGATTTAGACAAATATAGGTATTTTGGAAAGATTTCTAGTTCGACATGAAGAGATCGGTCAATACAAATACACATTCACTGCAACTGATCCAACCAAGGCTAGTCTGCCGTAATATAGAAGCGGCACTGTGTGTATACCTCAGGCACACAGAAGCCGAGGTATGAAGATGGAGGATCGCCTTGGTGGTTAAGGTAGAGTGCGTAATGGGCCCAAATAAGTTTCCTGGATCCAGCGGGAACGATAAAGCTTAGAAGACCCATCACTGAGTGAGAGAAATCCGATAAAGTTAAAACAACATTCCGGAAATGTTAATTTTACCCTGCAGTATTGATCCGAAATAGGTGTAAATATTACCCTTTTTAGGTGTATTGGGGGTTAAAGTTACCCTTTTTCATGTTAATTTTACCCTTAAAAAGGTGTAAAATTAACATTTAAAAATTTTGATATATTTTTACACCTAAAAAGTTATGAGGAAAAAAACTTAATCGTACCCTCTTTTTTTCTCAGTGATAGCATAGACAAATCTTAATCTTGGAAAGGTGTTTAATTTATCTACAGCTTATTATAACAATGTAAGTTCTTAGCGTTGCCGTAAGAGTCGCTGCAGAGGCTGCAGAGGTAATCCTATTGCGTCAGCATTTCGTTACGAAGAATCTTTGGTTCTATCTGAATATTTACTGTTTCTTAAAATACAAACATTTAAGACTTATAGAACATGAGTGAAGTTCGTAAGGTTAACGCTATGGTCACTTTAGTCATAAAAATTTGTCCTGTGAAATCGAATAAGATTATTGGGAGGATTCTAGCATGTTTTTATATATAATATATACGAGTATATTTCTCAAAAAAAAATCTGTCTGTTCTTCATTGAAAACTTGAGGAAATTTTCTTGATTTTCAGTGAAAATCTTGATGCCCTTCTGGCAATTGAAGAAAGTTATCCTCATCGGATGGTGTATTCTTATTTGTGGCTTCACACGAAGTCTTCTCAAATTTATGCTCATGTCCGTGGTTCTTCCATGTTGCTGAGTTTGCGATAAGCCAAGAGGGACTCATTGAAATTCCTCCGGTTCAATTCATCAGGCAGCAAAAGGTCTATATGTAGCTTATGCACCAGTATGCTGATGAGGAGAACCAATTGCTGACAATCGAAGGCGGTTGCAGAATCACGAAAGTCACTCGCGTTAATTAATGCCCTGACTAAAAAGTCCGCACAATTTTCTCTTACCACAACACAAATCCCCAATCATATACCCAAGCTATTTATAGCCAATTTCGAGTGAGCTTAATTGCCAGAGACTGACTTCTTGTACACCATCGTCTCTCGGGGAGCGTCTTTCTATTGCTGCATTGGCATCTTGATGCAACCCATCGCCACTCAGTCGCCAATCTTCCCTCCTTTTGTCCATTTTTCCATCCTCAACTCCACATGCGATAGACACCAAAACCCAAACCTCTTTTGCAATATTCCCTCAATGGACAACTCTGCAAACGCCTAAAATTGCGAGGGATTTTTGTCTACGGGGAAAATTGATTGTAATTTTGATTAATTGCATTATAATTTGAGCCTGTTTGAGCAGAGCACAAGAAGCTCTAGAAAGGAGGGGGACATTTTATGCAAAATTTCCAAACACATGGCAATCGATCTCTTGGACTTCGTCAAAAATGCCTCAACACGCACATTTTACAGATACATTAATTTTATTCTTCACAATTATTAATTATTATGTTTAAGACGAGAAGCAGGGCTTAACATGGAAAAAAAAGTCAAGACGATAACATGCGTATTCGATATTCCAGGTAGTTACTCTTTCATGACAAAATTCCTAATTAGATTTAAGAGTCTTCATCAATATTCCTCTTTTTGCGTTGTCCATGAAGAAGAATGAAAAGAAATTCGTTGATTTTACATGTGAATTGCTATCTCCTTCTTTTGGTCTTTTAACACTAACGAATTACTTTGTATTCGAGAAAAAAATGAATTATTTCGTAATCAAGAAAATTGACTTATTGACGGATGTTCAGATGCTAGAGATTGAGAACTTCCTATGAGTTTAAATATTTGATTGTATTCTTTTTTTTACATATTTAAATGTTAACCCATTAGATTCGATCATAGATCTGTTCGATATTTTTTTATATTCAGGATAATTGGAATATGATGTTCTATTGGAGCTGTATTATAAGATAAGCTATATCATAAGAAAAACTAAGTTTTTTTTTTTAGTCAAACAAAGCATATCTGTTCGAGAATTTATGTGAAGTAAGAACACAGTTCAATTTGTGAGACCGAGGTAAAATAATTCCTGCCTCCACTCAGAATCACATTAGAGACCTTTCGCTTATTATGTGAGTGCTCCATAACCCTATGAGCTATAATAATAATAACAATGGTGGCACAACGTTCCATAGAGGAACTAGGCCTTCCCACAAGGGGAGTTCGGGACATCCATTATTATTTTTTCTTATACAGATACAAGGATGAGGTTGTCAGTTCTATGCCCCGTGGAATCAATTGCAGTGAAGCTCACTGGATGCAATTCGAACACCTTTAACGCCAGAAAAATTCCTGGTGACCTAAAGGGGATTCGAACCCGGGACACTTGCAGCATCATAGAGCGAGCGCTCTACCGCTTGACCGATTTGACCCATTGAGTGCTCCTCCCATGAGCTATGGAGCTCATATAATAAATCGAATTAATCGAATCACAAACTGATCAAATTTCAAGGCCTAAGGCTTGAGAACTAAAAATTAGGAACAGTTAAAGCGCCATCTAGTGTCAGTTTTCTTCCCGTAAGGGTACTGACGGAAAAATGTTTGGGAAGCTTTCATGAAAAATTCTTGAATGGTTCGAGAATAAAGAAAAATCAAAGGTTCCAAGGTGGCGGAAGTTACATCCTGTTCGAATTTCGAAGCGCTCAAGTGTCAAAATGTGACGGTCTTCACATTGTTGTGAGGAAAAAAATAGAACAACGCCGTCTACTGTTTTTGCCCCGGTATTTAATCACTCCTTAATCACTGAGTAACTCTTTTGTCAGCTTTTTAGTGTGATATTTAATAAATTTTACCCACCTTGTTTGAAAATTTAGTATGAAAATTCGAAATTGAATTTAAATTTTTCGAATTCAACGACTTTTTGTGCAAATAGAGTTCCATTTACCTTTCATCCAAGACACTATTGGAGAATCAAAATCTACTTCTGTTTAGGCTCATTAAGGAGAAATGGTGTGTTGTACGGGATATTTGGTATTGTCTTTGGGCTAAATATTTGGCGGTAACCAGACAATCGTTGAAATGCATAGGCAATAACCAATAACTAGTTTTGACTGACAAAAAATCAGGGAAATAAATACTTTTACAATTGTGAATAACGTAGGACTTAATGGGTTATGCCCTAGCCTAGACACACTTACAGCTTAAACCGAGAGACGACTTTATGGAAAATGATGAAAATGCACTTTAACCATTATTTCTAATATAATTCGCTAAGCTATCTCTCGGCTAATCCTCATGTCTGTCAAGGCCCTTAGACTTAAAAAGACATTTGATCCAAAATATTATTTCTTTTCCAATCACTCCAGTAATATTGAACTTTTCCTGAAGTCTCTCTTCCAAACGTTTAATTTATCCCAAAATATCAAATCACATCGATTTATGACTTAGATTGATGTTCACTTTAAATGAGATTTTTATCAAATTGATTGATGAAAGATTTCACCTGAAAAAAAGTACCATTAATTGGACTTCTCAATAGCAATAAAAGATGAGATTTTCTTCTTCTTCTGTCTACCTCTCAAATTGTACAAATTTAATTAATTATCCAACACAGAGAGGGCAAGAGGAATTGCATAGTAGATTTTTTTTTCTGGGTGAAATTTGAGAGGAGTGTCTCGATGAACTATAGAATTTTTGTGTGAGATGAGTTTGAAATTCTGTTGTGAAGATTTTTATTTATACTAATGACGCAATAAGATTTCTTTTTCCCTCTCTACCCAAAGTTCAAGTCACTCGGCGGATACACACGTTTCTTGTGGCTAACTATAAATAGCCTTTTAACAATATAAATTGAATAAAAGTGTTCAATTCCACCCAAGACACTTTAATGCCTGATTTGAAGGCACATGATGCGTGCTTTTGAGATGGAAGGAGGGCACCTATTCCGACAAGGAGAGATGTGTATTTCATTCCTGAACCATTATATCTCCATACTGACAGTGTTAATGATTGATCATAATGATGGGCCATCAAATTGCGCTCCACTCACACTGACTATATCTCCCGGAGATAGGATGGGGCGACGTGGAGAAAAATGGACACAAGAGTTACCAAGAAAAATTTGAGAGCGTTGGTATCTCTTCTGTTTTTTTTTTTCTTTACTGCTTCCATCTTCTCTCCTCTGAGCATAATAATTCTCAAGATCTTGGCTCTGGCGTATCCACCTTCTTTTTTTTTGCTGCTGATTTCTCCATCTTAAAACATTCGCGAAAAACCGGTCCCGTCCAATGGATAAGCGCAAAATTCCACTCCACATCCCAAAAATCTCACCCATGTCCAGAGATATTTTTCTGTATTCACCATCCCAAAAATATGTCCACGTATTCACGTCGCCCGTGTACCTCCCACCGTCCCTCGTTAGGTCTCAAAAAGCTTGAGATAAACCAATATGACTTTGGGGGATGCTCGAATAAATTAACAAATAAAAAAATAAATTCTTACGTAATAATATTTCTATATTACTGCTCGAAATCCATAGAGAGAGCAATAAACCCTCGATTTTTTTCACCTCTCAAAATTTCCACTATCCACCCCCGGGGACCATTTTCTCAACATACCTTTACGTTTCAGACGATTTCAGAGAAATTATGTCACGATGTTTGTCCGATTTCTTATAAAACTGAACCGGTTCCAATCGATTATGAATCGGTTATAACCGTTATAACCAATAGTTTATCTGAAACAAAAAATAATTCCATTACTTTTAGGGTAGAATCATATTGACAGTAAAATGCTCGCCATAGCCTCATGGTATTTCGTTAATTTACGTATTTTCATTGAAATTCTTGCGCAAATTCTCAATTAGCGTGTTACCCTATATCTCATATTCGGTGGCATTAGGCGAAAATAATATAAGAAAGTTAAAGAAATAAAACGAAAATTCGATAAATGGTGAGCAAAACAAACTGTAAGAGAAATCAATCGTACAGTTTTTTTTACTCACCGTTTATCGCATTTTCGTTTTAATATTGTTCTCATTTTCTTATATTATTTTGCCTAGTGCCACCGAGTATGAGATAAGGTAATACGGTAATCGAGAATCTACGTAAGAATTGCAATGAAAATGCGTAAATTAACGAAATACGGTGAGCATTTTACTATCAATGTGATTCTGCCATTAAAAACTTTGGAGAATCTTTTTCGAGTCATTTATGAATCGGTTCAAATCGGTTGAGGAGAATCGGTAAACAGTAAATGATGCGAAAGTACTTTTAAGGACGAACTTTTGTTTCTGGGACGCTTTGCCAGCTCTTTTTCTTGTTTCATGAAC
Organism: Phlebotomus papatasi; assembly: GCF_024763615.1. Lineage (NCBI taxonomy): Eukaryota > Metazoa > Arthropoda > Insecta > Diptera > Psychodidae > Phlebotomus > Phlebotomus papatasi. Next base: position 98,290,773 of record NC_077223.1, read on the forward strand.
TATTCCAAATCATTACTATAGAAGAATATGAAATTAAACAAAAACAATAATATACAGGCCAATTTTCATCGACTGTTTTCGTATGTTTTCAATTTTACGATTTAAGACTTTTCCTTCGTTTTAAATGTATTTAAAAAGGTTTATTTGGTTTGTATGGGCTTAAAAATATTCTTGTTTTGAATCATAATTGGATATTTGTTTCAAACAAATATCTAATTGACATATTTAGATTAGAACTTTAATCCTCTATAGCTCTATCAAAGATTATTTCACTTATTATATCCTATGAGAAATATGTATTTCAAGTTATTCGAAACATTCTTGTCAAACCTAAAAGCTATTTTTGGGTAGCAAAATCTCTTTACTACATCTTTTTTTTTTGTTTTGATTGAATAGAACAGTTTCAGCAGATTCAAATTATTCTGGAAACAACATGGAATGCGTAATATACAGAAAAAATATTTTGTAAAATTGTTCATAGTTAGTGACTTTCTACAGGGGATTTACGAGAGCTCGTAAATCGTATAATTCTCTAAAATTTTTCATAAAGTGTTTGTAACATGATTAGTTAATGAGCATTTTGTTTTTGTTCTTTTATGGCTCCGGTACATGTTTTAGATCGTTCAAATTTCATGAGATTAAAATTCATGTCCCTTTTTTTCATAAGATTTGCATAGGGGAAACTGGGGCACCACCAAACACGGGGTACCACCGAACACTGCGATTTTTTAATCAGATATTTGACTTCAGAGGACAAGACTTACAGAAATTTATAGGCATTATAGGGATGCTTGTCCACTGAAGAAATGGTCGAGATAGTCCAAATAGTTTAGAAATAAAAATTAGTGTTTGGTGCTACCCCGTGTTTGGTGGTGCCCCAGTTTCCCCTAAGTCTATCCCACTCTTTTCAACTCAAAATTGGATTGAACTAAATTTAATTTGGTGTGATATTCAAAAGAAGAAGAAGAAGAGTGCGAAAGAGTAGGATAGTCATATACAAAACTTTTGAGAAAGAAAGGGATGTGAATTTTGATTTTATGAAATTTTCCTGATCTAAAAGGTATGCCGGAGCCATTACAAACATTTGTTCGTATATGTTTGTATAGGGTAAAGTGATACAAGTTGGTTGGACATAGTATTACAAGTTGGACAATTGGCCGGTACAAGTTGGACATGGCTTTTTTCTTGATAAATACAGTACAAAATTTGTTTTTAAGCACAAAGAATCATATTATAAAACTAAAGCATTAAAAATATACAAATAAAAATGAAGTACTGAATTTATCAAGAAAAAAAGCCCTGTCCAACTTGTACCATTGTCCAACTTGTATCACTTTACGCTACACAAATAAAATGTTCTTAAAATTTTGCTATTTATTCAGAAACATTCGTCAGACAAACAAAATGTACGAACAAATGTTTGGAAAAGAGCAAATAATGCTCGTCGGTTGCTTTTGTTTCGAACAATGTTTGTGAAAAATTACAAACCTTTTCATGAACTTTTTGTTGGTTATACAATTTACGAACATTTCGTAAGTCTCCAATAGGAATTCATAAACATTTACGAAATATTCTTTTCTATGGAATTTAAATATCATTTCTTTTCCATATTTTTTTCTCAGATTCCTTAAAATTTTGAGTGTTTAAAAATTTCCATGAAGTCGATCTTTGATAAGAATTTGAATTATTTTTAAATTTATAAAAAGTTAAATATTTTTGTTTTGGAAAATATTGAATTCATATATTTCATCTACTTATCAATATTTTTTGAAAATTTTTACAAGCTTAAAATATTGATTTCTCACACAAATTTTACCAGATGTGGTAACTGTGAAAACATAACCAAGAAAACTTGAATTTTGTTGAAGGAAATAGTTTCCAAATTTAAACAAAAATATATAAAGTCCTTTAGTCTTGATTTTAATGAGTGAATAATTCCTTGCAATATAGGATCTCGTATAGAGGTTATGTCTTTTAAAATTTAATAGAATTATTTATGAGTATTATCAACTAAATCTCTTGTTTAAGAATTATTCTAAATTAAAAAATGTTTTATATTCTTTCTATTAATCATATGAATAAAATATTTTAATTTCTTGATTTTATATCTTATTGTATGTTTATTATAATTTATATTGATTGAGATACTTCTCAATTGATCAAAATTGATTCAATTGATCCTCACGCGGCCATCGCTGTCTTAACGTTGTTAAGTAACCTTCAGATCCAACCGATAGTAAAGCTTATGTATTTCACGGAGAGTGGATCAATCATGATTTTCATTTTTATTTTGTGGAATATACTTTGAATAAACATACTAAGGCTAGGCTGTAATAACCATTTGACATTAAGGGTAAAAAATATAAAATTTAATTTTGATTAGGGTTTTATTCTTTAGAATTAATCTAAAGTCTAAAGAATTGGCATAATTTTTAAATAAAATATTACTTGCAATATATTGTGGTTTCTTTTGGCTATTTAAGCGAGTTTGGGTTCATAAAGCTGCCCGAGATGCTTGAAAAAGCCCCCCTGCAATTAATAGCACCAGAGGAGAAAGACTTCAGGTTCGTCGTCTTATGTTGCCATGAAGTCTTTCGTTTATTTTTTGCTCACGAAAATGTGCGTATGGAGTGTGGAGATATCTCTCCCAACTGGGTGGAAAACTAATGAATTTATAATTCCTCCGCGTGATCCAACGATTGTTCGCGTTGGATAATTTATTCTTTCATCTCCCTCATGCCCCAGCATCCACGGGAATGGTCAAGCAATCCAAAAGCAACCACCAAAGAATCATGGCTTCCAAGAGTGGATGTTATGAAATTTTTCAACTAAAAATCCACACCAGAGTGAATGATATTGAGAGGATTCTTAACTTGGGAGAGACGCTAAATTTTAACCGAAAAACCAGTTTCTTTCGCAGCAAAAATGTGTACACGTAAGATGTTGGAAAAGGAATAAAAAAAATCCAACCGTTGAGATAGTATGCCAGAGAGGTATTTTCGTCCAGCACAGCCTCCATCTACCTCAAACTGATAGCGACTCCGAAACACCACTTGAGGTGCTCTTTGCCTCCAGAGAGTCAAATATTGCTGTGGTGTTGGGAACATGACAAAAAATGCCTCGCTTGGTCCATCTCTCTTTTTTTTTTGGTATACCACCTCACTATGCTTAAAAATTTCAGGTGATATTGGAGGAAAAAAAGAGAAGAAGGGAGCCGGTTCAGTGAATTTTTTCTTCCTGCCCTCTTAAGAAGATGCTTTTTTGATCGCTCCCCTCGAGCATCTTGCGTCTTTTCCCATCCATTCGACACACGATTTTATTTGTCGGATAATTCTCTTATGGGTCCATTGTGGCCGCGATTGAAGAAATCACGGTGCAGACAATCATGAAAAAAGCCCACAGCCCACACCATTTCAGATGCCATTTGATCCCAACCCCAGAGACGAAAAAAAAGGAATTCCTATCACATGCGTCTCACCGGATGATATAAACTGCCATATCAATAAATTTTCAGTGAACAACTCACCCAGACACAGCATTCCTCTTCTCTTCCATTTAATCCTCTCTCCTGGCCATCCCAGAGTGTGAATTTATACGGCAAAATATTATGCAAATATTCAACTGTGCGTCTGCCATCGATCTCTCCGGGGATTCTTCTGCTGCGAGGTCATAAGAAGACAATTAATTGACATGACCATATTGCATCAACAATTAAAGCTAATTTACCAATGCGATAAAGCATCTTCTCAAGCATCCTCCCGCGATATTTACGATCGTAAGCTGCCCCAGAGGCACATCCAAGGGGTGTCTACATCAGACAGCTCTCAACATCACTGAAGATCGTGGAAAATTGCATGTTCTGAAAGCAATAAAAGTATAAATTTTTTATTTTATTATTTGCCTGCTGAGACGTTAAATTGCAAAATGCTGCTTTTGGTTTACTTTTTTTCGCTAAATCTAAACTGAAGCTTATGAAGGTATTTCAAATTTAAAACCCGCACATTCTTTTGGTCAAGACAAAATGCAATAAAATTGTACATTGTGGATGAAAAAAGGAGAGGGTGCAGTGAGAATCACTTCGCAAAGTGCTCGAACTCACAAGTTTACAAAGAGATACAGATGGCGGTACGCGCAGTAGTATTAGGAGATAGGAGCACCTTGAGGGAGGATCATCAGATGGAGCCGGAGACGCTTTTGAAATAAACGTTGTGAAGACGCTTTTTGCTGACCCCTATACTTCTCTAATTGTACACTCAGCTCTTCGTTATCCGGCACTTCGTTATCCGGGTGACAGCTGCCAAACACTGGGCGGTTGATGTATTCAAAATTATTTTTACTAAACATGAAGTTTCTCCAGTGTGAATTAAAGTAATATTATCATTGTATTGAAGTTTTTAATACATAATTGTGATAAAAAATGAAACATAAGCATACCATGAAGAAAATTCTCTTGTTCTTTGTCAGACAGAAAATAAATTCGCATAGCACAAAATAGAAAAACCGTTTATCATTCAAAAAACCTAAATGTCATTTTGTCCCCCAGTCAGCCGGATAACGAAGAGTCGAGTGTATTGCATCGTATTGCAGATACTGCATTTATTATTTATCTTGATTTAGCTAATTCTTATCCCTAAGCGTCCATCGCCATCTTAGCGTTGTTAAGCAATCCTCAGAGAAGAACGATAGAAAAGCTCATTCACACAGTGTACAAGCCCATAACGTCTAGATGATATTTATATTTAATTTGGGAAATTTACGCTAAAAAAGACCCAAAGGCCAGACTGTAACAGCCACTCTCGACATTTAATTTGTCAAAGGTTTTAAATAGAGAAGGTTATTCTTGAAGATGAAAAAGATTCCCCAGAAAAGCTGTGCAAGCCATTGTGAGAAGGCGTCGACCTCGAGGCAGACCTAGGACAAGGTGGCTGAATCAAATTCAGAATCTTGCCTTGGAACGCCTTGGGATCGAACCCGAACATCTTCCTGAAGTGGCGGAGGATGGACAAGCGTGGGCTGCTAATTTGGATGTCATAGGCCCGCGACCCCAATATAAGCGGTTGAAAATGAATGAAAATTAATGAATTCTTGAAGATTATTGGTTAAATCTTTCGGGATCGTAGCTATTCAGCAAGTCTATTTTACGATTTTTTAATTTTTTTTTTGTTTTAAATATCTTAGCTCAGAAAGTAATTGAGCACTTACAAACTTAAAGTTTGTAACCATGCAAAAGAGTTGGATTTTTATCGCCTCTAAATAGTCCATAAAATTGTTTTTCCAAGGATAAACAAAAATTCCTTTGGGTACACAGGTCCCAAAAGATGTAAAGGAGTTAATGAGTAAGATGGGTCTAACGCCTAGTAAGCGAACCAGTTAGTAGACAGTAATCGTATCCGAGTGAACCATGAGCTGGAACTTTTCTATAAGGAGCCAGACATTATAGGTACTATCAGAGCACGCCAAATAAGCTGCCAAAGATATATTGTACTGATCTAATCCCAGCTGCAAGAATGCCTAGAATGACCATGAAGGGACAAGAATGAGGGAATGCCCCAGAAAATGAGTGAAGGGAGTAGTAGGCATTGTCCCCAAACAGTTGGGGTTGCTGAAGGAAGATGTCGGAGAGTTAATAGGGCTGGATGAAGTTAGTGCGAGAAGCTCTGCCCTTTAACCCTTTAAGGACGATAGGAACACCGGTGTCCCATAAAGAAAATAATTTTTCCTGACTACCTAAAGTTAATTTTTTCATATATCTGTGCATAATTGTAGAGCAGAAGGTTGAAGGAAACTAGAATATTTTTTGCAAGTCTCTAGCTATTTGCTATGTAGTAAATTTTTAAGCTCAAAAAATGGCGAATTTTTAGATTCTCAAATTCATAATTGATTTTATTTATTTTTTTTACTTCAAATTTTTTTTAAGCAAAACCCTTTTGGCAATAAAAACTACAATAACTCATACGTAATATTTTTCATTAAAGCGAAAAATATTATTCATTGGTATTGTCAGAAAAATTACTTAAATATTTGGACTATTTTTGTCCCTATCGTTTATAGAAGCACAAAATACAATCAATCAGACTGTGTTGGACTTTCGAAGGTTAGACGTAAAACTTATCATTGATTATGTTTCTCAGCTTAATTTTTATTGTTGATTTTCAGTCCGTAAAAAAGTGCCTCGTCGTTAAAAGGTTAATCCTTTCGTATCTTTTGGAACTCTGAGGAGATATCGAAGAAAAATAAGGATCTTTTGAAAAAATAAATAATTTTTTTAGACTGAATCGACAAAAATCCGATTCTTATAAATTATTGCAAACTCAGGATGTCCAGTCCAGAGCTAAATAATATTTCTAGAACCTCGAATAATTCCTCAGATAAGGTATTTTTGATCAAAAATCGTGAAATTAGCTTGCTGCATTGCGGTTCTGAAATTTAAAGAACAGAATGGTGTTCATTGGAGTGAATGAACAAATTGTTTTTTTTTTGTTATTTAAGAAATCCATAAAGAACTTGTATATCGAAAAGGACGATGGAGGATGTTTCGCTTCTTAGGATCTATTTATGGGAGATATTTCTATGATACATAGTTTATATCTCTCACAGTTTGCCCTGCAGAACTACACTGAGAGAAATCCGAAGAAGTTAAAATAACATTCCGGAAATGTTAATTTTACCCTGCAGTATTGATCCTAAAACGGTGTAAATATTACCCTTTTTAGATGTATTATGGGTTAAAGTTACCCTTCTTTCATGTTGATTTTACCCGTAAAAGGTGTAAAATTAACATTAAAAAATGTTGATATATTTTTACACCTAAAATGTGTTAAAATTATGAGTAAAAAAAGTTAATCGCACTCTCGTTTTTTTCTCAGTGTAGCTAAAGATGAACGTAAACATGGACAAATGGTTTTAATAATAGTTAGGGGAAACTGGGGCACCATCGGACACTGATTTCGATTTCTGCACTATTTGAATTATGTGAATCAGTGGACAAGCGTTCTTATAGTGTCTATGAATTCATATAGGCTTCGTCTTCTGATGTTTTATATTTTAATTAAAAAATCGCAGTGTTCGGTGCTACTTCGTGTTTGCTGGTGCCCCATTTTTCCCTACTGGAATATCTTTGGCGAATAAAAAGATGAAATTGCAACTAATAGAAATTAATTAATTTTAATTGAATTTCAATGGATTACATATTGCTAACCATTTGACTTCGAGCAACATAAAGTTTTGATTTTAAATACTCTTATGCCATTAAAATCTCCATAATGCCTCCCATTCCATTTTAATGCTTAGAGAGTAATGGTAATGCCAAATATTCCAGGTTATAGTTTAAGTGGTGCTTTTAGAGATAAAGCCTTTTTAAGCTATCAAAGGCAAAGTGAGAGTTTCTTTAAACTCACACAATAATTCCAGTTTGCAAATTGTTTTTATCACAAAAACTACTGGTTTTATTGATTTAAAATATTCATATAAAGTGTAATGAAATAAAAAAAGCACAAAACTCGTTTAGATATTTAAATACTGACTTTGGCAACTTTAAATTTAAGTGTTGAATATTTCTGGAAAAAAAATAACCACAAGATTGAAGTATTTTCTTAATGCTTTTGAACTGTGCGTTAAAATTAAATGCTGAAGATGAGTTGCATCATTAGAGGGAATAGTCAATTTGTCAATTTTACTTTTAATTAACTTTGTGGTTTGGTTAAATGAATATCTTCCGTCTATTCACATGGGGGATTCAATTGATTCAGTATATGGTGTAAATTTTGATCTCTAAAGAAGGTCATTATCTTCTGAATGTCAAGACAGCAGTTTGCCATATAATTGTCCAAAATCTACATTAATTTTTGGATAAGGCTGAAAAAAAGTTCATAATGTGAAATTTTATAAAAATGGCAAAGAGGTTTTTGCACACGATCCATAATCTTTTCAATGGCAAATTCCGTTCGACGGGACCACAGAAAGGCCTAAAAAAAAAGCCACTCATGATCGCCTTCGACTGGGTGAAAAGTGGTTAGGTATGTGAACCACATTGAGGAGGGAATGAGAGTATGTGGTGTGTTTATGGAAAAGAAATCCTCAATGCTCTTCAGCACCATTTTCCAACGCCAATACAACACAATCTGCTGCTCTGATAAGTATCTATTGGCGAGGAGTATTATTCATTGCCAATAGTCATGGCAGAGAGTAATAATAAAAATTATTGTACATTGTGTAAAGTCTGGAAATCTCCGTGGTGAAGTTCAATTCTATTCATTGACTTCAATTCATCAAAGGCAACATGTAGAGAGAAGAAGCCTTCCCTCCTCCGCCACCAACCACCTTCGACCCCGAGGCATGAGTTTTGTATCTTTCATTTTGCACCATTCGAGAACAAGTTCAAAGAAGGCGAATTTCAGCTTTTAAAAATTCTCTCTTGAAAATTCACAGATATTGCTCCTTACAGAACAAATACATTTTATGAAATAAATTATAAACCACTCAGCTTGCACCTTGTCCATTACTCCGGGAATACCCGGAGTTGCGATCCTCAATGGCTTTGAGATTGTACCGAAATACAATTTCAGAGCCCCTTTCACGCTCTGGACAAGGCACTATGCCTCATCATCGTGGTTGCTTAATGTCTCCAAGTTGGAAACACCATTGGTGAAGACGTACTACAGAAATGATCCTGTGAAGTATAGTCTTAACACAAGTATGCAATTGGCCTTCATTATATACCACAGAACATGCGTAGCTCGACTGAAGTATATAGTAAGTTATAAAAACATGTATTACTCGCTGTTTTAGCATTATTTCCTGCAAAATTCTTTAAATTTGACCTTAAGTGTTACAATTATAGATTTATGGATAAGTAATACATATCTCCTTCGCTTTTTTCATACAAAATAAAGGGTAATAAAGGGTGTTTTACTTAATTGAAGGGTGAATCACATTGATACGTTTCACTACTATCAATCATTTTACGCGAATTTTCGCGTTTTTCTTTTAATTCTCAAATCAATTCGTAATTATTCAGTTTTTTGTATCATATCCTGAGATTTTAAATGCAAATATTATGGTGTAATGCGAGAAGTAATTAGAAAATGTAACAAATGGTATGAGTAAAGAACTATAACTTATTTAAAATTTAAATTTTGCTAATTAAAAGTTATTGAAGCAGTTTATGGCATTCATATGGACAATTAGAGTATTCAATGTTCATTTGAATCTAAACTTAAATCTTCTGTAAACCCACCAGCAACATTGAGTGATGCTGTAGTACAGCAAGATCTTTAATGGTGAGTTCCAAACAATTATGCCTTTTATGCAATTACAAGAATTGGCCTCAAGTCGTCGTTTTCTTTAGTCAACGAGGTAACGTTTTACTAAAATTTTAAGGGATTTTCTAAATCTTTCGGGACCACATCATAGGGGGAGGTGGGGCTACTTTGAGCTGTGAGGCTACATTAGTATACATTTTTGGTAATCTATAAGGGAAACAGGGCTTTAACATAATGTAATTTGTTTCCACTAAACAATTGTGAAATTAAATTAAATAACTCTATGGCCTAGCTTCTTTTAAAATTATGTGTAAAATCGTACATCAATCGCCGTTTAAAGTAGCCCTACCACCCTTTATACACCAAAATAATTTTACAATTTTTTGATCAAAAATATCTTAGTTCAGGAATTAATCGAAGTCCTACAAAGAATATCCTAGACTTGGACACAATTATAGTTTGCAATCATGCACAAGAATTCAATTCTTATCAGTTCTAAATAACTATAAAAAAAAATAATTGTATACTCAGAATATCCATATTTTCTTTTAGATACTCAGAGTACCAACATGCGAAAGATTTAACTGTCTAAATAAAAATTTATCCATCTTTCTCAAAATGTTATTTATTAAAAATAAAAAAATAGTGAAAAGTAATGTAATAATAATGTAATAATAGTGAAATGTTTTAACTTCTATTTTATACATGGCATAGACACAATAAAATTAAATTTAATCCAATTTAGTGTATCTGTAACAGAATTTTTATGCCAAGCCAAGATTACGAAGGGCAGAAAGATGCTAAATATACTAGATGAATTGACACTGAATCCCTCCCAATCGACCCAGAGATATCGTGATGAAGTTGATACATGTTATTAGAGGGAAGTGGAGTACCTTTGAAATTGGGATTTTTCTCCTATGTTTTAGTGGGGTCCCGGTCAAAATTCCGAACGCCGAAATCCCGAAAGCCAAAATCCCGAACGTCAAAATCCCGAAAGCCAAAATCCCGAATTCTTAAAAGTGTCACACTCACAGCTAATCCCACGATTGTAACCGCGCTTGCTGGAGGCAAAGGGAAAACTTCTGTGTCTGAGCAAATTATTCTAAACATTTTCCTCCATATAATTTCATGCCTTTCAGGATTTTGAAAATTCGGGATTTTGGCTTTCGGGATTTTGGCCATTTCGGGATTTTGGCTTTCGGGATTTTGGCTTCCACCGGTTTAAGTGGAACTGAGCCATATCATAATGTAATTTAGCTTCTCAATTTGTTTGTGGATTTAAATTATGTCACTACAAGGCTCAATTTTATTTAAAAATAGGTGAAAAATCCCAATTTCAAAGGTGTCCAAAGGTCCCACTTTCAAAGATGCTCCACTTCCCCCTATGTTTTTTAATTACGTAGGCTCCCTACGTCCCTCTATCAATTTCTTGGATGATTTAACCACCCAACAGTAATTTAGATAAAAATCTCATAAATATCAAGCGCGACAACAAAAGAATCACCGTTTCCATAACTAAATTCGATATTTCTTTTCGTAAGTCAAACCACCAAAAGTGGGATGGAGGAGAAAAGAGGTTTTAGTTGTTCTTCCAATTTTTCTTCTTCTCTATCTTTCGTTATTGTAAGTTTATCTCTGGCATTTTTTCCTTCTTCTCTCCTTTTTTTTCCAACCATCCCACCTCCCTGCCGCACCTCATTTCTTGTGCACCACCAGAAATAAAATTCATTCTCTGTCTGCCTCTTGGAACACTGAAGGATTTTATATCTTTTAATAAACAATAAATTCAATTCAATTGAAAAGTCAACATCGAGTCCATATTGTGAATTTCGTTTTCGTGCTTTGTATCCCATGATCATTCTACAATTCGCTTCTCATTTTGTCTTACTCTCCTTATATCTTTGCATAGGGATGCTGCATTGGGAGGGTTGAAGTGGGGAGACATCTCCTCGGCTAAGTTAATGAAGAAGACTGAGGCAAAAGAAAATAATATCTCTTGCTGCGAGGCGCGTTAAAACACATACTAGCAATTAAAGTTAACGATTTATAAAATCGCTTCATGGATGTTTTATTGCTCGAACTCTAAAGAGAGTGTCAGATATATAATTCTTTTAGTTTTGCAATAAATAAGTAAATAAAGTTTTAGCCTCCAGGGGGTCATTTGGTATGGTTTTATAGATCATACTTTATCTCCTATCAGAATGTTGCGTATTCAGAATTTTAAGAAAAGTGTCCTCTGCCTTTCTGTTATGAGACTAAATACTTATCATTCTTAAAAATCTCGACTTAAGGTTTTGCAAGACTGACTATAGAGCACAATTTGGAATACCGGACAAGGTAATTTGGATGTTTATACTTCGATAATCTAGTAATAAATCATTTATGACTTATATAAACATTTGTAAGAAAAATTTCTTAACAAGTAGTGAGAGAATAGTCCGAATCAGTTTATCCATAATTCCAAGTTTTACCTTCTTTTTTCGATTTTTATTTTGCTTTTCCGTAAACAAGTTTGTTTTCTGTAAATTTTAAAATAAATTAAATATAATTTACTTCGTTTTATTTCTAGTCGTTTTACAACATAAAATTCTAAATGGATTTGAGACTATGGGTTAAACTCATCAACGACGATACCTCAATCGATGACGAAGTTTCTTTAGCGTTTGTTACGCTTATCTTGGCCGTCATTCTTCCAGTATTAACTGACACCCTGAAATTTATTATCACCACCTCGACTTTTCCTTCTCTGTGGAAGTCTGCTCGGTTATGCCTATCCCCAAGGTCAGTAATCCGGTTGATTTTTCAGACTTTAGGCCGATAAGCCTCTTAGCAGTTTTATCTAAGGTATTTGAAGCTCTTTTATTGGACCAAGTTACAATAGAGTAAATTAAGGTAATTCAAAACTTGCTCCAAATGGAAATTTTTCACTATTCCAAATGGAAACGTAATTATTTTCATGATAAATACAGTACTAAATTATTATATTTATATATTTTCTATACTACAGTTTCATTATTTAGTTAATTTTGCTCCAAATAAAGCGAAAAACCATTCACATTCACAAATTCTAATTTGTTAATTTCTTAGAAAAATTAAAAGTGTACCTTTTCACCATCGAATTTTTCTTGGATTGACCTTGTTTTCCAATGAAAAACACAATGAGGTGACTGTTATTTATTCCTTTTGTTTAATATTAATATCATATTTCTGGCTAATTTTAGTTAAATTAAATGCTAATTTTTATTGTTAACGGTACGTGAAGTTTTCAAATGAAATAATTATCTATTTTGTGAACAAAAGGTGTTTTCTGAAGTGTCTGCAAATGCTGCAATAGGAAACCCCGGAAATATGATATTTTTGGAGAGATTTTCTTATTGTTTTAGATGCGAAAGGAGAAAAGACCAGGAATAAGTACAAATCCTGCACTCAAGAGCAACTCAATAAGGTTTTGGAAGCCTTTCGTCGCGGTTTCACTTACACTGTTTGTCTCCAATTAGAAAACTTCCCTTGTCTCCATTTCGATTAATTTGTTTGCAATAGAAACATTTCACACTCGCGTATTTTTCTTGTATTTAAGAAGTTTTTAAGTTGTATTTAAAGAATTTTCACTAAACAGTAACATTCTAGAAGAGTCAAGGAGCAAATTTATGTAATTCTCTTTAGAAAAAAATTAAACTTGATGTGTTAAATCTTCTGTCAAACTTAAAGCGTCTGGAAATCGTTTTGAATTAGGACATTTACCTTGCTCCTAGTTCTTCTTATACCTATTACTACCTATGGTGCGGAACTATTTTTAGCAGCTGACTGTGAAACGGCAAGGCGTCTGGCTGTTGCATTTCACAATTGCGTTAGGTATGTGTGTGGTTTTGGTACCCGTATCCAGTGTCCATATCTCTAACCACCGGAACATCCTGGAGGGATATCATCTTCCATCACTCCTCCGTCAGCAAAGCGGTTACTTTTCTTCTTCGCCTGTTAATTTTTGGGACTCCGCGTTACTTGGCTTCACTTCTGATTCTGGGAGCCTCGACCAGGGTAAGGGACTTTTGGTGCCGAGAGCTCGTTTAAAACAGCTCTCGCGAACCAACAACAAATGTGACAAACAATTCAAGAACAAACAGTCCTTTTCAGCACTTCCTGACGAAAGAGTTAAACACTATCGACTGATAATTCATTGTTCTAAGTTTACCAGATGTCGAGCATTCTGCAAATTTGACTTTGCCATTGTTTTTCGTGGATACACACTTGGTGCTCCTCATCTTTGTCTTTCTGGATTTTTGTTTTATTGCTCTTCACCATCCCAAGCAGTAAAAGCAGTTTTATCCGCTTCTTCCACCATCCACCTCTTTTCACATCGCAAAACAAGTATAAGAAATATAAGCATATAAGGCACGAATTTCAGAATAACATAAAATTTTCGTTATATATCTCCTTTTTCCTCAGCTCATTTTCAATCTATATATCCTCAGCTACACAATTTTAATGTTCTTGTCTTTTTTCTGTTGCCTTCATCATGTTTCATTTGCCAATCTTGATTTTGAGAGAAGATGAGCTACCACAACACGAGAAAATCAAAAATCATCTTGAATAACTTCTCTGCACAAAAGATGAGAGATGAAGACTTTTAATCGAGAAACTTCTGTTTAATTTACCACTCATTATGGTTTTCATGTGCGCCTAATTTTAACGAATAATTTCAATCAAGTGCCCATCAAGCAATGGTTTACAAAGAAAATTACATTTTCCGGTTCATCAATTTATTTCTGTGGTAATCATCCATCCAGACCGATGAAAGGTATCTTCCGTGATATTAAGAAAATTAATAAGCAACTAGAAAATGGCTGAGGTTAGCAATATGACCCTTTGATGGTGTGGTATTAAGTATTTTGCAAATTTGTGGGAGGTGTAATTATACTAAAATCTGTCTGCATCTTCAGCTTTTAGGAATTGTGAACAATAAGAAATGCTTCATAGCAAAGTGTTCTTCTAAGAGATGTTCATAGTTTTTAAGAAGTACTAAGTTAAAATTATAATCAAGTGTTTTTTTTCTTCAAATTAACTGATAGAAACAGTTTTGTCATGAAGAATGGTACCGATATAGATGGAGTATTACAAATTTCTCAATAAAGATTAATTAGTATAATAAATAAATAAGCGGAAGTTTTTCTTCAAGCTCTATTTGAAGTTAATTTTGCTAATTAACTTACCAACTTTGTTGTTTTTTCTTTCATACTTCGGCATTAACACATCTTGATCCAATGGTCCAAGGCTTTAGTCATGCGAAACACCTCTATAAGCTTATTTCTGCTGGCTTAAATCGGCTTAAGGATCTCTGAAAAACATTACAAAAATAGTTCTTTTTTGTATATAAATCAAACAAATTCTGTGAAAAGGGATATTAAAAAACTAAAATCTAATTTTTATTATAAAATTGCAAAAATTAAAAAAAAATCACTTTGAGCACATGAGATTTCTTTCATGCAAATTTCTTCATTAAATTCTTCGCCTGAAGCAAATAAACATTAAATTTTAAAAAAGCTTCTCTCAAATTTTATCCGATTTGTTGTTTAATGGTGCAATTTGTGGCCATTTTTATTGCATGTCTTTTGGTTGAGGCATTTCAAAATCACCAGAATCATCAATACCCCTCGGGAATCGTCACTTATGATGACCTCTTCCAACCAAACATGGTCTTTTCACCTCATCCGCGATAGAAGCTTACTGAAAATCAGCATTTTAATGCCCAATTCTTCGAACAGGTCTTTTCCCTCGGCTCTTTTTCTCCACAAATGATTACTTTGAAAAAAAAATCCAATGATATAAAAACAGCCACCTCTTCACCCATTCCTCCTATCAAATTCAATTCAATTCACCACGTGAAACAAGTGGAAGATGAGGAGGAAAAAAAAGCTTGAGAGATAGGAATTTTTGGAGGAAGTGTGAGGAGAAAGAGAATCAACATTTTGGTGTCCAACGACATTCAAAAGACAATTCTCTTCGTCTTAGTCTTTTTTTTTTCTGTTGAAATCTTCGACACAAGAGTTATAAATGTGAGAGGTGGATTGAGCAAGTTTTAGGAGCGATTGTACTCTCAAGTGTCTCAAGAACAGTCACTCCTTGTACACAAGCTTCTTTGGGAAAGAGCGAGTAAAATCTATTGAAGTACCTTTTGGATATAGAGAGCACGTTGCTGCAGAAATATTCAAATCATGTCAACAGCACCTGGAGATGAATACAAATCAGACAGTGTGCTGGGAAGAGACTGGAGGGAATGATTAAGGAGGTGAGTGAAGCATTCACCTTCTGTCATTGTTGCACGGATTGAAGTTCAATTGGAGAGAAGAAATTGACAACATTTTTCAATCAATTTCCCCACCGCAGTGACACTCCGTTCGTCATCCATATCCTCGATATTGAGACACCACACGCGAAGGGCTCAGGCCTTGTAGAGTATCGCGAGATTGGTTATACAGAAAAAGCATAACGATCAATTCAATAGGGGCGAATTAGTGAGAATATCGTTCTTTATTTAAAACTTGAAATAAACTCAATCTTTATTAAATTCCTATACATAAAATTCTAACGAAATGAAGAACTTGTTATAGGGATCAAATTGAAGTTCTACATTTCAATGAATCACCACATTGCTCCCAATAAATTATAATAATGCATATCATTTCTCAAAAACGAATCCTGCTCATATGGTGTTATCAGCGAATTTTGAATAGGAAAGAATATGATATAGGGGAAACTGGGGCACCACTAAACTCGGGGTACCACCAAACACTAATTTTTATTTCTAAACTACTTGGACTATCTCGACCATTCCTTCAGTGGACAAGCATCCCTATAGTGCCTATAAATTCCTATAGGTCTTATCCTCTGAAGTCGAATATCCGATTAAAGAATCTCAGTGTTTGGTGGTACCCCGTGTTTGGTGGTGCCCCAGTTTCCCCTAGATGAATTATATTCATTACTTTAACCTAAAACGTTAGGATTTTCAGATATGAAAAGAAATTTTCAAATCCTAAATGCAGTAATTGCCGGTATAGATAAATCCAGGATACAAAGATGATTGAAAAGAATAAAAAAAAATTGTCTACATAGAAAAAATATTTTTTCAATTCAATTTATTTAATTTAAAATAGGACAAACTGTCCTCTGTACAAAAGTGGCCCTATACAAACAGTAAGGTAAATTATGAGCCAGCAGAGGCAACATGATTCAGGATAAGCCCCCTCTTGTCGCTCTCTGGGCAAAGTGTTCCAGATTTCTTAAATTTGTTTGCAAATGTTTGTGAATTTCCGCTGGGGACTTACGAAATACTCGTAAATTGTGTAACCCACGAACAAGTTCGTAAAAGTTTGTGTATTTTCACAAACAACGCTCGTAACATGATCACTTGACGACCATTTTTCGTTTCGTTTACAAACATTTAATTGGAAATGTTTGTAGACACACAAAAAATGTTTGTAAAATTTTGTCATTAGTTCGTAAATTTTTGCCAAAGAAACAGAAATGTATCATAAATGTATGTAATTGTTCGTAAAAAGTAAAAATTATTACAAATTTTTACCAACTTTTTCTTGGGTTAAACGATCAAAGAGGATTTCGGAAATCCCCAGTTGGAATTTACAAACATTTATCAACAATTTTACGAAATATATTTTTTTAACGTAATCAGTAAAGAATTCTCATGTTTCTAACGCATAGTTAATTTTAATGTTTAAAGAAAAACCTTCAGAAAAAAACGATTCAAAGTCGTTGAACATGAATGAACAATTTCCCTTAACCCTTTAACGACGAGACACTTTTTTACGGACCGAAAATCAACAATAAAAATTAAACTGAGAAACATAATCAATGGTAAGTCTTACATCTAACCTTGGAAAGTCCAACAGAGTCTGATTGGATGTATTTTGTGCTTCTATGAACGATAGGGACAAAAATAGCCCAAAAATTTAAGTAATTTTTCTGACAATACCAATGAATAATATTTTTCGCTTTAATGAAAATATTACGTATGAGTATTGTAGTTTTTATTGCCAAAAGGGTTTTGCTTAAAAAAATTAGAAGTATAAAAAATAAATAAAATCAATTATGAATTTGAGAATTTAAAAATTCGCCATTTTTGAGCTTAAATATTTACTACATAGCAAATAGCTAGAGACTTGCAGAAAATATTGTAGATTCCCTCAACCTTCTACTTTACAATTATGTACAGACATAAGAAAAAAATAACTTTGGGTAGTCTGGAAAAATTATTTTCTTTATGGAACACCGGTGTTCCATAAAGAAAATAACTTTGGGTAGTCTGGAAAAAATTATTTTCTTTATGGAACACCGGTGTTCCAATCGTCATCAACCATCCAATCCTCATCGATTAACAGGAAATATTTAGTATTTTGACGTCATACGATAATATACTCTGAGAAATCTTGTTGTAGTATTAATTAAAAAAAAAAACATATAGGGGGAAGTGGGGCACCTTTAAAATTCCAATTTTTCACCTATTTTTAAATGAAATTAGGCCTTATCGCGATATAATTTAGGTGCACAAGATGTAAAGAATATGTTTTTTTAGTATGAGAGATTCAGTATGAGAGATCCAAGAAATATGCAAAGTCCAATGAGCTGAACAGCTAAGTTTTCTTAATCCAAACATACAATGCTTTATTTATTCCCTTGTCAGGGGGTCCGTGGTGCAATTGGTATAAGAGCGTTCGGCTCTTGGGCGGTGTGATCCCCGGCTCGACTGTCACAGTTGTGAGTTCGAGTCCCGCCCGGTGCAAATGATTGAAGCGTCTGAATGGATATTCTTCACGAAACATTGTAAACTGAATAATAAATTTGTAAAAAACAATGTACAAAATGGCAATAAAAGCCCGGTACATCGAAATGAAATAAATAAAATAATTCATTCCCTGCATATGGCATCGAGCATTCCGCGAAGTACTGCATGCTTGATCACTGCTTTGTTTAAATCAAGCAAGAAATATACAATTGAAATTAGAAATATTCTCCACCTTGTGGCTCATCTAGTTTATTTTCAGTATTAGTCATTTTCAGTTGATTTAGTATTAGTCTCCTGGTCAAGAACATTCTTCGGACAATCGTGGCTATAAAATGCCAAATGCGAAATTTCTTGTATATTCCAATGCGGAGAACAGACAAAAGTCGTTAATCTCTCATCCAACACAGTGCTGAGAATATTAAGTATTAAATGAAAAATAGACAAGTATATAGTTCAAGAAAAGACTCTTAATGTGACTGAAAACAGTCATCATTTCCATATAAAGCACCATCTAAACGTGGAATGAGAGTGGGTGTCTCCTGGTCGGATCAATTCCGGAAAATCACACGCTACATACAGACTCTTGTGTCGTCTTACTCACACCATGGACCCTATCAAACCGAATGGCTTGGGAATAGAGCGCGAAAAATTTATTCAGAATTTTATCATAAGTAACACACACTCCGGCTCCACTTGAGGCCAATTGAGATCCGCTTGGAACTTGGCCACGACCACGATGACGTCACTTGGGTAGATTACTATTCAGAAACTTGTCTTTCTCACCCATCACATCATTTTTGTCATCTCACTGACGACGTGGAATTTGCCAATTTCGTACACGCATCCAAAAGAGTGCATGAAGTTTTTCGGTTTCCTGTCTTATTGCCCGTTGAACTCTTTTCTTCCATATCTAAAATGTCTTTGGATGCCACATGGGACAATTTCCAAGGGTGGATATTTCATTAGAAAATCTTGTTTCAAGGACGAGATTATCAGGAAAATTCAATATTTTTTTCTCAATACCATCATTTTGCATTATTCATGTATTGAAAAATTGGCGGGAAACCAACAAAAACGCCCCAAAATGTAGCATATGGTAATTTTCACAGAATAATTCCTCCCTATTTTTTTTCTTCCTCTCGTTTCCCAGCCGTGTGTGTGGAGCAACAGCCAAGTCGAGATGAATTCAAGTGATCTTTCGCTGAACAGAGAAGATTTAAATACAATCCTAACTTTGCCGCCATCGAAAGTTTCTTCAATTCTTCGGCAACAGAGCGTCTTTTGGCTTCAGCTTCACCAATTTCTTTTTTTTTCCTTCTGGAACTTTTTTTCTACCCATCTCGCTCTGTTTGGCCAGGCAAGATGTTGGAATTCACTTGAACTCCCTTCCTCATCATCTTCAGAGCACCATCGAAAAATCTTTTTCTCTGCTTCACTCCTTTTCTCAACTCCCTTCAGCTTCTCTTTTGTGTATTTGTCTGCTTTTTAGCAAAAAAAAAACGCCAATACCACGCTTCTTACCACGAGATTTTAACGTTTTTTCCATAATTAACGATTAAATATAATGACGATGGCAATAATCTTCTTTAAATATTGATGGCTGTATTGACGCTATTACAAAATGTTTAAACGATTGGAGCACTGAGAAGGGAATTTTCTAGGATATAGTGATACTCAAAGGTTTAGAATAAATCCCCCCAAAAAATCTCAAAAAGTCCAACAAGTTGAAATTACTAAGAATGAGCAAAAAAAAAAAAAAGCATCTCGAGACA
Source organism: Phlebotomus papatasi (assembly GCF_024763615.1). NCBI lineage: Eukaryota > Metazoa > Arthropoda > Insecta > Diptera > Psychodidae > Phlebotomus > Phlebotomus papatasi. The sequence continues at coordinate 98,310,602 of NC_077223.1, forward strand.
CCATCTCTTGCTTCTTCTTCGTCTTGCTCCCTCGTCACTTGCATCAGTATTAGTAAGCACCTTCTTAAGAATATTGATGGTGGACAAGGTAAATTTTCGAGAGCTGGTGAAGCCAGGGAAAAAGACAAAAAATACCATTAAGGTGATTTTTCGACTTGGGAATGGGAAGTTTCACCTGGTTTTCGCTTGCTGACACAGCATGGTCTTTAGAGCTTAAATATGAATATATGAGAAGTCCTTTGAAAGATCTGGAAATCGTGTACGTTATTCTTTAAGTTTTTTTTTAATTTTTTTTCGCTAATATTATTCTAAAAGAATTAAGGAATCAACGACAAGTATTTAGCTTTCTGGATTTAGATTTCTTTGAATACTCACACAACTGCCTTTATTATGAAATTCGTGAAATATTTTGCCTAAGAATTTTATCAACACCCATAACAAATAGGAACTGACCCTTTTACAAATGTTCAGTAAAAGCTAAACAATAATAAAGAGGCGAAGAACAGAATAAAGAAAATAATGAAATTAATACTTAGTCGAGCCCAAACTTAAAATAATCCTGATTACTCGTCAGAGAAACATGATCGTCCCAAGGAAGAGAATTGTATGGAGAAATAAAAGCATAATTCAATTATTTTTAATGTTTAAAAATTGAGAAATATTCTTAACAAAACGAAAATTCAAAAGTTTATGAACCACATTAGCAACAAAAATGGCCTCAAAAGGTGCAATTGCAGCCGATCAACCATTACCAGTAGAAGCCCTGGCTCAGTGGTTCGTATACAGCAATTCATATAATCGAGCTTAAGTGAGTACTACAACTCGAGATTATGCCAATAATTTGCACAGTTTTAATAGAAAGAGAGCGTCCCAAGCTTTGCGAAGTGCTCGTACTCGTGATTTAGATTTTAGATACTATACCTCAAAAATACTTTCGAAGCATTCACAATTCACCGGTTTTCAGCCGATTTGAATCGATTCATAAATCACTCAACAAAACATTGCCCAAAAAAACTTAGGAGTACTATAATTGAATTTCAAACAAAAAATAGTTATGGGTTATGAATCGATTCATTACCGGTTCAGAATCAGAACCCATTACAACCGGTTCAGTTTTATCAGAAATTCCAAGACCTTTCCAACGAACCCAAACATGATTTCATTCGGTTGATAAATGCGCTCTCTAGAGCCTTGTTAACCTTTGACCTTGAAAAACCGTTATTAGGAATGATTCAACGGTATTTCCGTATATGCACGAATGTCGAATATTTGAGATCGAGCAGTAATTTGAATGCACTCATTTAGCATAGCAAGGAAAAGGGATAGTCGTAAGGGACAGTATATCCCTTTAAAGACGATTGGAACAGGGATATTCCAGTTTTCCCCCCAGCCTTCTAAACTTATGTTTTGCTCTAAGTTGTAAGAAAAAGTGATTTTTTCTTACCCCCAATTTTTGACGTTTTCGTCCTTAAAGGGTTAGGGGAAAAGCTCATAATTTTGGACAGTCTTTAAATTTGGACACTTTGAGAGTAAATTTAGTCACTAAAAATAAATTGATTAAAATTATGGATTTTTATTCCAATATTTGATGAATAGTGAATTCTACCTAAATAAATAATTTAAAACCTTTTGGAAGATTTTAACACTAAATTCGTAAAATTTTAAAAAGGAGTTGAGTTAAAATTGCTTCGTTCAAGCTTCAGTGTGAGCATTTACGAGAAATAAAAATTATTGTACGCTGGTAATTATTTAGCTGTGGTGAAATACTAATAATATTTCCTCGATATTTTTAAATATTCATTGATTATGTGTTGATTTACGTTAATGGTGATTTGTACATTTGACTTGAAGTGATATTTGCCATGTAAATTACGTTTCTCCTGTGAAAATGGACAATTTTCTAAGAGATTCACCAGTGAGGTGATAAACCTTATTTTGGACAGGTGTTTTTCTCTCAAAATTTCGTGAAGTTTTAGCTTTTGTGATGACTATGATGTATATATACATGGAGAAATAAAGGAGCATTATCTCTACGAAAGAGATGTAGTGAGAAAAGCTTTAAAAGGCCAAGGAATGCGCCAATCCGCACGTATTAGGAATACCGAAGTGAACTCACTTTAATGAATGATATGGAAAGCTTCCAGACTTCTTGTGACATTCTACGGTTCCCTTAAATGAACAGGAAGAGGACTTGGTAAGATTGGTTCTTGAAATGCAGAACAATGGACATCCTATTGAGGCGAATTAGCTGTCTAAATATAGAACCAAGGTGTCCAAACTTACAGCCAAGTTGTCCAAAATTTGAGTTAAATTCACCTCTACATATCAATTCATTTTTAAACGTATAGAGACTAGTTTTAGTTAAAACAGGGACGTTAAACAATTCGCCAAGTTTCTAAACAACCCTTCTGAAAAGAAAGTAACTATAAAAATTAATAAGTATTGAAAATATCACACTTCAAACTTGGAACATTGATGCTTATAAGCACCCTGTCCAAAATTATGAGCCTTTACCCTATAGAGGATAAAATGGCAAAGGTCCTCAAGGATACACATGTTCTTGGCACTGAATTTAGTTTGGCAGGCGAGGCAGAACATTATTAATCGGCATTATTAATTTGAGATAGAAAATTAAGAAACTTGAATAGTATAATTACACCTATAATAGTAAAGTAATAGTAGGTAATAATAATTAAAAAAATGGGTCCCGGTCAAAATCTCAAAAGCCAACATCTCGAATTCTTAAAAGTGTTATAGCTACTCCTACGATTGTACCCGCGTTTGCTGAAGACAAAGGGAAATTTTCTGTGTTTTGGAAAACTATTCTACACATTTATCCTCCATATAATTTCATTCCTTTCAGGATTTTAAACATTCGGGATTTTGGCTTTTGGGATATTGTCTGCCTCCGTTAAAAAAATGTATATAAGGTAAAGTACCCTGTAGTCGGCCGGTTTCTCAACTCGGCCAGTGCGACTATTTATTCAATTTACTTAGATTTGTTATAATATGGTCTTACCGATTTAACATTATAAGGTGTATTATATTATATATAACGTAAATCAGTGTCAATTTCATAGAAATTGACTATAATACGTTAAAAATTGGTTAAATAATTCAACTGGCCGAGTTGAGGAACCGGCCGACTAGAGGGTACTTTACCTTATCGACTTTAATCTGTAAAGGCAAAGGCATTTTGAACATTCACTGACTGAAACGCACCTCTCCAGCCAGGCGGCATTAGTCCCGGCTCCCATTCTCTGATACTGTCTACATGCGGGCATTTTTCACTTACCTGGCGAGCACTCACCGGTACCCACACCTCCCTCATCCCCTGCTCCTGCTTCCAGTCCATCCGTGACACTGTCTGTGTTAGTGTCCAGTGTGAGCTGGTAAGTCCCCTACCTCCGCACCACCGGCATCCGCAGGTACCATGGGTATGTGTTTGTGTACTCAAGTGTTTAGCAAAACTGATCACGGCCACAGACGAAACTTCAACTTTAGTCTTGTGGTGTTTGGCGTCAGGGAAAATACGTTTCGCCCAAAAGTGCTCGTTTGCTACCTCCTCGCCACCCGTCGTTGCTCTTTTCCTCATCTGAAGCCAACCAGTGTGTGACCAAAGTTGAAAAATCCCACACAGAATTATTTTACATTTTTCTACCTTTTCAATTTTTCCATTAAATTTAATTTTTTTTTGTTTTCCGGGTGTTTTCCAAGCGTGCTCTTTTTTTTTATCTGTTTAGCAAGAGACCAGAGAGACAGAGAAAGGTGTGGAAAATTAGTGGGAAAATTCCAAATGAGATAGATAAAGTTTATCAGGGACATTATAGGGGGTCTTATTGAGATAGAATTTGAGATTTTCATTTATAGTTGCTCTTATCACAGAACTATTAGAGGGATTAAGAGGTGTTCTTGATTATGAAGGGCAAATTTGGCGCGAAATTCTCCTTGCATTCTGTAAAGTCGTGATAAGATTTTCTTTATACTAAATCTCATTTCTGGAGGACTTAAGTGGTGTCGTGAGTCTTCCTAGGATTTTACGGGAACATCATTATCGTGTGCAAATTTAAATAGTTTTCTGACTAAGACAATTCTCCAGGAAAAAAAAACCTATGGCTGAGGCACGACGATGAGATAGAAAAATTTATCCAACACTTAGCTGTAGCGAAGCTCGATCTTGAGCAAATATTTAATAATATACATTGAGTAATCGTCATTTTTTCATCTTTTCCATCTCTCTACGTCTCCTAAGTCAATATGCCATGAAGATGTAATATTTCCATAAGAAAATTTTTGCTAAATTATGCCACAGAGAGAGACAACAAAGTATGGGGAGAATATTGTAGAGAAAATTTTATTTAATTGCTTCTTTCTGTGGGTTTTTTCACCTGTTTTTTTTTGGCATTCTTTTATCGTAGATTTTTCTCCAAAAAATTATTCGACAGGCATGAAACAGAAATTTATTTAACTATCCCACGCATTTTAATTGAATTTCACGGTGAAATTGAGGGAATAAGCAGATAAATCCATCTCTGAGCATGATTGTTGGGGCAACCTTCCTGCGTTCTTCACAGTCCAGACACCCTATTTCACGTGAAATAGCGCTTAAAAAAAAGTAAATGTGAATTTTTTTTAAACTCAGCCTGAGGTCAATCTTCTGCATTCACATGAAATATTTTTCCTTACTATTTTTACTAATTATTTAAACGAATATACTCTTTTTGTTTTTGTACTTATCTTCACCTCCCGTTCCATTTGGTCTGTGAAAATCTTTCGACTAGAAACAACACCATAGCTCCGGGAAGAGTCACGGGCCATTGTAAAGTGTGTGTATGTGAAACGCGCTTGGAGTTTCTTCTTTGCGGATGGAGGAAGGAAAAAAAAGAAGAATATATGAAAAAGAAAAAGGCTTCCCAAACAGTGCCCACCGTAGAAATATACCACTATATTTTCGTGACCATGGTCCGGTGAGTTCAAAATTGTATATAACATTCTAATATTACAAAAATATCCATATAATAGTTTTCACCTGAAGAAGGAAGGTACTCTTAAATACACTCCAGAAGAAATATTTATACAATCTTCTTGTCGTTTTTTCTTCTTTTCTTTTTTTTTAAAAAAACTATATATCCATAATTTTTTTTATGTAACATCTCTCATTCTCTTCATCAAATTATTTTTATTATGTGCTAAATAAATGTTTCTCTCGTGTTATTTGGAAACGATTGAATTCATCTCCACACACACCGTCATTCACACCAAAAATTCCCTCCTGTGAATTGAATTTGTTAATTGAAGGGTGAAGAAAATACCCAGCTTTACCAGACAAAAAAAATAAATTAAAAGAAAATCTCTGTCCTCCACGCAGAGTCAAGAGACCATATACGAAAAACGGCCACGTTGGATATTACGAAAAATTCCAAGACTTCTGGTCGGAAATTTGTTCTTCTTGACTGCTCATTTCGCACGTTTTCAGACAAAAATCCCTCATCACCAAAAAGTTCTCTTCTGTTCAACACCACGCACTGTGAACAAAAATTCATCTCACAACCTCCACTCAAACAGTGAATATAAATTAAGTGATGTTAAAATACATTACATGTAGCAATACCTATATAAGTTTTTTTGCATGTTATATAACAATTTCATTTCCAAAGAAAGTTTTGCAGAAAAAATCTTACAAATTCTTGATATTCAATGACTTTATAAGGGACTCTCAGTAGCTATATGTTTCATGTTAAAATTTTAATTTGAGATGCATCTTAAGAAAGAAATATTTAATAGCAACTTAAAAGGATGATAACCATGTGCTGTTGGCAATTTTTTCTTTTGATATTATTGCTACATATTTGAATTAAATTAAATATTATAGTCGATAATGCTACAGAAGATCTAAAAAATCGATAGAAGGTATAAATGGCTAATGGTCTTCTCAGACATGAAGTTTAGCCATATGGTTTAACTCCTCTAATTACTTTGAAAAAGAGATCTTTTAAAAAATTTTAACTTAAGAGTGTCACTAGACCAACTAAACCAACCAAAATTTTAACTCTGCAGTTTTTGCATATTTACACTTAAAAAAATCTTCAGGAACTGAGCTAAACCTCAATCCAGTCAGAAACCCTTCTATGAATACGAGAAGCTTAAACGAATAAATCTCGATATTAATTAAATAAAGATTATAATTATTAAAAGACAGCCGGATTTTCCGGCTTATTACAGTAGAGTCTCGTTATAGTCCATATTTGGTTTCAGATTTGACACTTGTGTCGCACTATAGTCCATGTAATTTTTTAAAATTATCAACGACTTTTAGTATTGAAATTCCTCGACGGCTTCCACTTTCTTTGCGATTGTGGTACTTGTCCTTGCTCTCTTCATTATGGATCACAATTATCACAACTACTTAATAAAGTTTGCCAAAAATATTAAAATAATTATGCTTGTTGCGTACAAAAAACATAACCTAACATAAAATCAGTGTTTTGAAATCAACGGTCGATAAATTGTGGACTATAGAGCGATGGCCTATAGCGAGACTCTACTGTATTCCGATTTATTTTAGCCTGATTAACAAGTATTAATTTTTGTAAGGAACGCTAGGGATTCTGAGTGTGGAATATCCACCACGCGCTGCTCGTTCGCCTTTCCCCTAAGGGCCCAAACATACTCAGGCTCATCCTCAAAAAAATTTAGCATGTATAATTTGGCAGTAAAGGATTATGTAAAGAAATTTATGCAAAGAACCTCTAATCGATGATCCTATGCCCTTAAAGGCTTCTACACATTGGGAGCAATTTTCGTCAAAAATCGTATTTTTGACAGAATATTGACGTTTCTACCTACAACAGTACGGACGATTTCCTTCAAAAGCCCAATCTTTGACGAAAACTGCTTACAATGTGTAGACACCCTAATGTATAACCAAAGGCCTCTCGACATTCCATTTTTCCATACGTTTTTGCATAGAGGCACTGAAGACTATTGGCAAGTCTTTTTCTAAAGAGAATTGACTTAGCAGTCTGATATATTTCGAAATCTTGTATTAAAAGCTATCTAAAAATACATATTTCATTATGCTCGCAGAAATAATACAAGAACTACGAGGAAATTTGTTTAAGTCGCGGTGCAATACCTGCAAAATTTTTACAAGGAAAAGGGAAAAATATCTTCACTTTTTATTGGGCTTGATGGGCCCCTGGTATAACAGTTTGGAATAAATCTTCACTGGTAAATTTTACAGGCTAAATATTTGTGAGGATTACCATGAGTCTATTTTGGAACCTTAAGATTAATATTTAGGATTTTCCGGATGATGACCCTCCATTTAATATGTTCATTTCATTTGAATCCATTCCCTTTAAATCTGTTAGGTAGAATCGAACGTAGAAAAATTTTAAATAATTGAGGTTACGTGGCAAAAAAGCTACTCCAGTGTTACTGGAGTTTTGTCTGCAAAGGTTCATATGATCTAGAAAGTCCACACACTTTGTTATTATATCAAAATTTCACTTTATTTAAACTAAAAACTAATCGTGAAATCAAATCTATAAAATTTTTTGAATAATTGAGGTTATGTGGCAAGAGTTAAAATAACTTCAGCGCTACCAGCAATATCCAGAAAAGATCTAAATGAGCTAGAATGTGCAGTGTTATTAGAATAATAAGATATTTGTCAAGAAACATATCAAAATTTATCAGTTAATATCTAGTGCAAAAAAAGATCGAGTAATTGAGGTTATGTCAGGAATTAAAACAATTCTAGAACCACATTAGCGTTATTTCAAAATGGAACAATTTATTTAGAAAGTTCTTAGGCATTATCATAGTATTATTGAGATAAAATTTGATTAAACTTTAAGAGAAAAAATGAGGCAGAAGAAAATGTTGAATCAGTGAGGTTATATGACAGGAAGAATCAATTGATTTGAAAAACTGAAATATTAAATTAAGAGTTTATATTTGAAATGATCGGAATTATTTTATTGCAATTTTAAATAAGTAAAATATTAGACGGGTTTTAGTGGTTAGGTTTAACCTCTTTCCCGAAGCTCAATAATTACTAAACAGCAAGCAACTGAACTTTGAGAATCTATATATTCCTTTATTTTACTATCCTAAGTCTCACAAAGAATTTCGAAAAACTTTCAGTTCTGAAGAAGCCATTATAAATAGTTAATATAATTAAAATTTAGCTATCCTAGTACCTCGTTGATACTAAGTATTTAACAAAACGCTCTTTGACATTATATAAAATAAGAAATGCTCAATGTAACATCGTTCAAACCAGCCAAAGCAAAAAAAAGTTACATACAGAGAATATAATTGAGTTAACTGATTTCAAGACGTGACTGATACTAATAATCTTATCAGTTGCTATTTCTCCCACCGACGGGAAATTCAGTCACACTTTTCGTACACAGTCTCTTCTATTATTTTTTTTGCTTTTCCCCAAACCCTCCACAAATGTTCTAAAAAGCACTGTTTGAAATAGAAAAAAAACCTCGCACAAACATACAATTTCAGTGCGCTTACTGATAATAGAAAAAAAGAGTCCCTGTGTGATAAAAAGTGAAGTTATACTTTTCCCATCAATTACAATCACCTCTGTTTTGAGACTACCTCCCTGTTCTCTTTCCCCGCTCAAAATTCACTTTGGGCATTTCCTGCAACGCATTTTTCATTTCAATCACTCAAACACGCATAGACTTGTTGGCCATTCTGTACGTGGTATTTCAGAAAATTTACCAAGAAACCTTATCTCCCCAGAAATCACATTGTATGTGGAGTATATAAAATGGGAAATTTTACCTCGTTGATTTATGTTTTAAAAATCTCCTACAGATTAAAACAAAATACTAAAATTAACCATGGAAAAATTTTGGGAGTGTTGAGAATGATTTTTCTAAATTTATTAAAGAAAATCTTGAAATAAGAGTTTCAAGAAACGAATTAAAAGTTTACAATTTTGAAACTCTTAATTATCAAAAATTATTATATTAAAAAAAATGAAACTGAAACATTGAATTTAATTAATTCAATTTTCACAACTTACTGATTTAAAAAAGCATTTGGACACTTACTTAACTAACTTCTCTATTAAACAATAAAGAAAGTTTATAGATTTATCTTTGATATCAAGTGTCGCAATTAACAATCTGTTATTCTAAATTTAAAGGTTTAACAGGTCTTTACGGTTAACTTTTTAAACCTTTTATTGTGAAGTTTGTTACGTTCTATATTAAAGGTTTAAAGGAAAATTGAGAGTTTAAAATTAAAGATCTTTATCTTAATAAAAGTTTAAAACATTTATATCTGAATAGAAGAATGTAGAGAATTAGTATTAAAAATTTATCCTTTAATTCTGGTATAAAGAAAGCTTAGATTTTAATTAAATTTTTGATGCAAAATTTAAGATTCTGTTTTGAATTATGGCTTCTACATATTGAAAACAATTTTCGTCAAAAATGGCCTTTTTAAAAAAGTTGACGTTTCTGTTTGCAATGATATGGGAAATATTCTTTAAAAAAACATTTTTTACAAAAATTGATCCCAGTGTGTAGAGGCCTTTGAAGACTTATGACGTTTTACAAGACGAATAAGCAGTTTTAAGGAAAAGAAACTAAAAGCTTAGATACTGAAAAGTTTGTTGCAATCCAGTTTGACAATTTAAAATAAGGATCTGTTCAGCAGAATACGAATCAAGTTTTAAGGCTGATTTGAAGATTTAATAAATTAAAATTGATCTCGGAATTGTGCCATGGTGCCATATATTACGAAATAAAATTACTAAAGTAGTACTAAAAATGTACGAATCACGAGCTTTATTTATTTTTTTAATAAATTGAAAAAGTGTGCTTAAAATCCTTTACAATTGTCTGGCACTGCTGTAGATGGCAACGTCAAAATTCTGTCAAAAATCCAATTTTTGGTGAAAATTGCACACACAGAAAAATTTTGACTCTAAATTTAAGAATATATAAGATCCTGGGAATTTAAATTGGACGTGAATCCCCGAGGCGTTTAAGTTTAGTAGCTCTGAGCGAAATAAATGCGCTAGAATCCCTAACTCTTTCAAGTTAAGAGATCGAGAACTTAAGTTCAGCATTAACTGGAAAATGAAAAATGTCTACAGATTTGCAAATTGCAACTAAAACTAAATGATCAAGAATTTAGAATTAGGGCATTGGCATTCATTGGATGGGATTTGAAATTAAATTCCTGGGTGTTTCTGTTTAAGAATTTTCCATTTTTCTGTGTGGAGCCAATGGGTGGATGCCTTGGTAACTAGCCTTAGTAGCTCAGGATAATTTATACTTTAAACAATAAGAATGTTTCAGATATTGAAATTTCCCCTTTTAGAACGTAGTCTCTTAATTTAAGATCTTTATTTCTAAAACTAATAAAGTATTCCCTAATTTAATATTGATTTATTAAGATATTGTTCTTTTTAGAAAATCGTAAGGAACAAGTCTCGGAGGTCCCTTATACTACTTTTTCCATCTTCCTGATTAAAATCTGTACATTTACAAAAATGACCGTTTTTTGAAAATTCTTGGTTTGTTTCAAAGAAGCCCTATAATTTTGATTTTAAAAGCTAAAACTAATTGAGTTAATTACTAATTTTGTTGGAATACATTTATTCCGAGTTCTTGATGTCTTCATAAACTTGCAGAGTATGAAGTGATGTTTCTTGACTTCTCCCTAAAGATCGGCTAATTCACCTTCTTTCTCTAAGCTTCAAAAATCACGAATTTCATAATTTTTTGCTTCTCACGATTTTAATGTGATATTTGTGTTGGCAGAAGAAAAAAACTTCTATAAATTAAAGAGCAATCAAAAGAATGAGAAGTGATTGAATAGAAAATGCCATGATCAGAATGATTGGTCTGAAAAATTGTGAAATACATTTGCAAAAGAACACAGTGAGGTGAACAAAAGACTTTGATCTTGGACAGATTCTAAAGAATTTTAGTGTTGGATGAAGCTCGAAGTAAAAAAAATAAAATTCCCTCCAACAAGAAGCGTCCTCCAATTTGCAAGTTCAATGACTTGCCAATTTCCTCTCTCTCACTTTTTTTTTGTTTGTTTGGCATTTTGCAAAATTAGGAAGATTTGTTCTCCCACTCAGCATCTCATATATTTTTTTCTGCCGAAATTGGTCATCTTTTTTTTATATATTTCCTTTTCTCAAGTCATTTCATTCTGAGAACCACCAATTTGTTATGCGTGAAAAATTTAACCGTGCAGAGAAATGGAGAGTTTTTAAGTAACACCTCTAAGCATTTTGCCCTCATAAATGCTCACAGAAATTATTATTCATTCCCATCGACACTGTCGAGCAACCGGAATGCTTTTGCCATCATATAATAGCAATTATTGAGTAACATTTCCACCCAAGATCGCAGTGCAAAAGATCATTTATTACAAAAAAAAATTGTTTTATATAAAAGAGGGAGAGATATGAGACGCCAAGAGCCAGTTTGTACCACAATTGCCATCAATTAATTATATCATTGGAACCGGTCTCCCCGAAAAATCTTTCTTTTCTCACTCCTTTTTTCCCACTCATTTGTTTCACCAATCACGAAAAAATCCACGTAAGCTCCAAAAGATTGGGCGAAAAAGAGCTCCCGTGGAAACTGGTTTTGGGGGGTTTTCAACGACATCTCAGCACCAGAATCTCTTTCTTATTTCACTCTTTTTGCAGCTTTGCTGATATTTTTTTTTGTCCAAATGACTATTTTGCACAGGGTGCGGCTTGCAAACTAATGTTAAGTAAAGGTTTAAAGACCGTTTTTTCATTCTCTTAGTTTAGCTTTTTAAAGATCATTTTTTATATTAAAAGGAATGGTTGTTTTTAAAATGATTGATTAGGAAAACGATAAATCATTAAGTATAAGTGAAGTTTTTGGGGGATAAATAGAGAATAACAAACATCCCAACTATTATTCATTTTAAAAATATAAAAAAATACAATTTCAAATTGGTAGTTTTCGGTAATTAATAAAATGATACCTTTAAAAAACCTTTTTAGAAAAATCTTGTAACTAATGATTTGTGAAAAATTACATTCTAAAAAAATAATATATAATTGAAAGTTTGCTTGAATTTTAGCTTCTATTTCTCTTAAAAACAGAGATTTGGTATTCAAATTAAGGATTAGGTTTAGAACATATTCATTGTGAAAACTGAAAATGGTAAGCCGAGACACATACCATTAAAATATTGGATACTGAATTGGAATCTTTGAATAGTTTCTTTTTAATTATTTCTTATTTGCTTAAGAACAATCAGTTACAAGTTACTAAGCACTTAAGTTGATCAAACTGTTAGAATAGTACAGTGCAACTTCAATAGTGTAAACGCGTTTAGCATTTCTGTTACTGCGATTTTTTATGTTGGCAACAGTTTACAGGGTTGATCTTGGTTTAAAAATGAAGGTAATCTAAATTATTGGACTTTACCCTGAAATTTCACAACTTTTTTCATAATAATTTGAAATATATTAGTGTATACAGTATTGAGGTTACCCTATATACCAAAAATGTGAGAAATACAGCATGTTACCAAGGAAAGAAATAGGTATTATAGACAGTACTGGCTAAATGCGATATTGATCTATAAGATCGAATTGTTTCTATCTAGAATAAGCACAAAAATATTTTTTAAAAAAAGTGTTATATATGTAGCTGTATGTAACTGCAGTTTTAACCCGTATCAAACTTTCTTGATATTTCAGTTGAAACTGTGAGGGTATGAGCATTTTACGGATAATTTTTAGCTAAAAATTACACGGAAATCTGAACGTTTCTTAATTTGTCTATGTTATTCTTTACAATATTCGAGAATTAGTGTCCCCTTTACAAGCGTTTCACTAGATAAAACTTCAAGCGAAATATGTTTTACTTGAACTTTAAGAAAATTGGAACATTAAGCAGTCTACGGACTAGAAGTTTAGCCCCGTTCCCAAACGCCTCCAAATTCTAAATAGTAACCAATTTCATTGATTATTTAGAATCTAATAGAATATTTGCCCTTTAATAATTCAATCCTATAGGTAATTTTTTTTTGAAAAAATCTTGATTAATAATAAATTATAGCAGTTAAGCCATATGGGTAAGTCTTTGGTCTGAAACCCGTATTAGGACTCATGACAGAATCTTAATTTTTAGCTGATATTCATTAAAATCTTATTTAAAATTTTGTTAATAATGCGACAATTCAATCTTTAATTTTTCTATATTTTTTTCATCTTTACTAGTAGAGCAGAGGTTAGTGTTCTGAACAAAATGACCTAGGGTAGCGGCATAACTTGTGGCCAGTGTCTTTACTTATGGCCTCCCCGCAAAAAACTTTACAATGTCAAAAAATGATTTCAGAAAACCTCAAAGTTAAAAATATTTGATGTGTTTTAATAGCAAATCACATTTTTTCGGTTTTCGGAATCATTTTCTGACAAAAATTACGACATGGCCATAAGTAAAGACAGGCCACAAGTAATGCCGCCACCCTATATATCGACAAGATTTCTCACAAAAACATGCTTTCTGCCAATTCAATTGTATTGTTTTTAATTAAGTATTTTTAAGCTTAAAAAACGAATTATTAAATATGGTCATAAAAAATTTAAAAATTTTAACCAAGACACGAACCATTTTTGGGACGTTCTCTGACTTATTTCTATATTTCGATTTTTCAAAATATAAGTCGAATAAGTCGATTTTTTTGCAAAAGTCTTTTTTTCGCTTTTCGGGTACTCCTTGACACCTTCTACCTTCCCTGTGAATATTATACCGGAAAGTAAATTATTCCCAAATTTATAGGGGTTTCAAATCTTAAAAATTCTATACTGAGCATGTAAAATCTCAACTTTAAATCGCTCTCCTGTAAAGTTGGCCATTCGCGAGTTATTCGTTTTATATTCTGAGTTGCCTATTTAAGCATTTTGTAGGGGAAAGTGTTTATGATTGATACCATTGGAAGCTTCGTAATGACTAAATTTTTCCTATGTTTCTCAATAAATATGACTCCGTAATATATTTTAAAAACTGGTCTCTTTCTCATAGTTTTTAAAATATGGTTACGATGAGTCACATATTGTGAGACATAGAAAATTTAGTCATTACGAAGCTTCCAATGTTATCAAGCATGGGCACTTTCGCCTAGTAAAATTAAATTATGTACGAAAAGGTCACAAAATGGGTTAGTGCCTCGGGTAAACTTTTTTTCTGAATCTTAAAATTTGCAAATTGAATATATTCAGAGATTTATGAAAATTTCAAAACTATACCATCATAAATACAAAAGAGACACCTTTCTACCCACTAAACTGGCACTTAAGTAAATGTTTGCTTTTTTGAGATATTATTTCCTCTGACACTGGCTGATCATTTCCCTGTCAAAGAGTGCAATTTCATTGAATTTCATTGCCCACCACGTTTTTCTTCACTCCTCCTTGAACAATTCATGGGAAAGACTTTTGCATTTAAGATGCATTGTGAAAGAGAGGCGCCCCACAAGGAGAAAAAAAAATAAAGAGAAACAATCAATGTCAAGAACACTCCTAATTTATGACTTGTGAATACAATGCGGACTATTCTGGAGGTGATTCTTTCTTCTTTCTCTGTCTATTTTGGAAACGAATGTGTGTGCTAGAGACAGCAAGAAAATTAAATATTTCTCGAACAAAAATATTTCTTACAAATTTAAACTTAATTGAAGCTAATCACGGTGACTTCTCCCCTGTCTTTCAACTCATTTTACTTATTTATTCTTATTTTGGTTCACCTTGCATCATGAAAAAAGAGGAGAGAGAGATAAGTAGAGAAATTCTACAGTATATTTCTTTTTTTGTTGTTGAAATTCTCTAGAAGAGTGAATAATTTTTTGGGGAGAGATGATGGGCAGATTTTGAAGAACGACAAGTGTATTCTGAAATAATTAACACCAATAAATATGCGTCAAAGTGATAATGGAATTATACATTTATTCACCTTCTTGGAGTGGTAGAACATAGCAGAAAGGTGCCAAATGGATAAATCTGCGCATACACAGGTTTCCCGCGTGAATTTCAAAGTAAATCTTTCAAGATAGAGTATAAGAAGAAAAATACTCGAAACGACATAAGGAGAAAATTCTCCACACACTTTTTTCCTAATCCCCAACATTCCACCGGCAACTTCTTTTTAGCTCCCCAGTAGTGGTGCGCGCCAGAAGTTGCCGTCTATGGCTCTCTTATGTGATAAAAAGTGTCACCAAATGAATTCTTATGATTACTCTCAGCTTGTCTTTTAATTCCCTTCCACATGCCACATTTTCTCTATGGAAGCACAAGTCACGATTTTCCTGTTTGATCGTCCGTTAAACACGATTCGTTGTTCTTTGCAATCTCTCTCTTCTATCGTCCGTTTTTTTTGTACTTTTTATCCCCATAAGCTTTTTTCCCTCTCTATCCTATCCTACTCCCTCAATAGCACTTTTCTATTCCACATCATTTCAGACAATTAATTGCAAATATTTAACCGAACAAAAAGTCCAGCTAATCCAGAAATTCTCTCTACAGGCTCTGGTGAACTTCATCTCTCCTGATTTTTCATCAACCATTTGGAATTAGTAACTCGGGCGCTATAGTTGTCTTTGGTTATCTAGCTGTATGAGTGAATTTAACGTCATAAAGCTAGTTTACCGAAGTTAATATTGGTGCCTTTTCACCTCAACCATATCAGCTGAATCATCAAATTTTCCGCCAACCAACACCACGGAAGAAAATCAACGCATCACAAGAAATTATTATTATATAGTGAATGTTATTCCACATGAATGATAGGGGAGACTGGGGCTAATTACCCAGCTAATTATGTGATAAAAGATTTTGTAATAAATATAAATTTAAGAATTTCAGAAAATGCTTAAGTGAATAAGGTAAGTGTGCTAAATTTCGGCATAGTTGCTTGCAAGCGCCAAAGAGTTAGGTTTTAAATGTAATATATTATAATACAAATTGAATTTTTTTGTTACTTCATTTTAAGGAGTGTTGCTTGGAACTTTGTAGACAATTTATCGTCTTTATTGCCTTTAAAATCAGTCTTAATGCATTTTAATATGAATAAAAATGTAGACATAACTTTTGTAGCCTATTTCGGCCACCTTGTTTCTCATAGTTCCGTGTCCTTCCGAAATTCTTGCAAAGTCTTTTTCACATCATCTCGATTGTAGAATGGACATTTTTTGCTATTATTTTGCATTATTTATTCTCTAGAGTTTGCAAAAACTAAAAAAATCATGGAATTTTGAGGAACAAAAGAGGTGGCCGAAATTGCAAGCTGGCCGAAATTTGGTACACTTACCCTACATCGTTTTATTGTAAAGCTAAAGCAGGATTGATTTAGTTTAACTCTTTCGCGTCATTAGGGTCATATATGACCCGGGGAAAAAACAATTTTTTTTGACTATTTACATTAATTGAAATCTATCGGTTTGTGCACGACATCATAATAGAAAGATGTAAGATTCTTGGCTAATTTTCTCAAGACTCCAGATATTCAGGAAAAGAAAATATTTGACATCAAAAATCACTAATTTCGAACTTTGTGAAATGACTTTTCTTTTTCAAAAATTTTTATATTAATTTATTTTTTTCAGCAAAAAGTTCTTTAGAAACACAAAATAGAATATCCAAAGATTGTATATTGCATATTTTGATATAATAAACTACTCTCAATTTTCCAGAAAAGCGTGTAGAATTTTCCGGGTCATATATGACCCTATTGTCCCCAAGGGTAACAGTGTTTTCGTCCCAAACCTATAGCGAAATGTAGTTGGGATATTGTTTTTCTTTGTGAAATGCAGATGGAACATCTTGCTTCTGGACATTTCATCTTATATCTGATGAATTATAACATATTTTGCAATATTTTAGAGTATTCTGCAAGCGTCTCATATTGTGCAATTGTACTGTGTGTGAAAAAATATGTAGATAAGTTTATTTTTGCCAAACACCACTCAAAATATTGTGACAGAGACTGTTCAAGGGATTACCAGGAAGATTTTTTGAACACCAGGAGTACAGTGTTCATCAAGACAATCCAGTTTGCCATGGTTTTGGCCAAATTGATAACTTCAAGAAAAGAAAACTCTTAAAAAGCCCGTGATATAGATTTTGAAAATGGAATGTACACTTCCCTTGAGGACAATAGGGTCATATATGACCCGGGGCTTTTCCGAGTTTTCACGCAATGGAAATTTTTTTTCCTCTCTGAACTATTATATTTGATTATAAAGCTTTAGGAAAAACTCAATTTTACATGAATTCATCTGCTGAATAAAAGTGGGACGCGAAAGAGTTAAAAAACTCTACTGAAATAAGGGAAGAGCACCAGCGATCGGCAGTGTTCCTCGGATCGTCAGGTTATTACCATATTGTTGCACCAATTCAAATTAATTTTTAAATATTAGTAGTTACTTTTTTACTATTTAACTCTTACAAGAATGCAGTGCATTAACTCAGATTTAATTTATAAAACCAATTTTCTGTGAGACACCTGATTAAATTTGTGACGATCCGAGGTACAGAGTAGGGGAAAGTGCCCTCCCTTCGAACGTTCATGCCTTCGAATAATGTGAATTTCTTGTGTTTTTCGTAAGAGATTTACACTAAATTATCACGGAATTATCAATAATAATTGATGGTAAGCCAACTAATATTTAATAGAAATGTGTAAGTCTCTGAGGAAAATTAAAAGAAAATTCACATTATTCGAAGGCATGAACGTTCGAAAGGAGAGTACTTTCCCCTACATAGTTGCAATTAAACCTATTTAATTGCACAGATATAGTTAAATGGATCACTAATATATCGATTAGCATAAACAAAAACACCAAATAGTATTTTGAGGCTTGTATTTTCAATTAAATATCGAATATGTCTCTTTACATTTCGATCCGGGGAGCTCTTCCCTTATATATAAGTTTTCTTCAAAATATTTATATGTTTTAAATTTTTAAGCTACAGTAACCCAAGTAGTAAAGCGGAATCTCATAAACAATTACACTGAGAACAAAAAAGGGAGTGCGATAAACTTTTTTTCTTCGTAACTTTTCACTTTTAGGTGTAAAAATACATCAACATTTTTTAATGTTAATTTTAAACGTTTTTAAGTGTAAAATTAACATGAAAAAGGGTAACTTTGACCCCTAACACACATAAAAAGCTTAATATTTACACCGATTTCGGATCAATAATGCAGGGTATAAAAGTTACATTTCCTGAATGTTATTTTAACTTTTAGGATTTTTTTCAGTGTAGTCAAATAAACAATTACTATTTTATATAAATAAAATTAGGGGAGGTGGTGCTTTTTATACGACTTTTTTTTGACTATTTTTAAATGAAGCTGGTTCTTACAATTATTTTATTATATCTACAATTATTTTGTCTATCCGAATTACATCATGCTAAAACACAGTTTTCATTAGAAATATGCGAAAAAATTGTATAACAATGTAACCCTACCGCTCAAAGTAGCCCCACTTCCCCCTATTTATTTTTTTCAGTATATAAATAAAATCCACGTATCACAGGAACCTCATTTGTAAAAAGAAAACTTTGGAAAAGTTATTTTTTATATCGTTTTTTTCCACTTGGTTTCTCAAACATATTAGATGAGCACATATATTCTGTCAGTAGAAGACGTCGAAAGTTGGTAGTGGTATATCTCAACTCCTGATGAATATAATTGAATGAGTGAACTATTGTTGCAAAGCTTGGCTCATTAGCTCTTAGAATCTGGTACAAACAATATGCTATGGGTAAACCATGGTCATCCAGAATCATTTATGTTGAAGAAGACACTTTTTACAACGTCTTTTTTGGCCATCTACTGCTGGGACCAGGAGTGACCCACGATTCTCGCACATGGACTGTTTGTTAGAAGTACTCAAAGGGTAATAATTTGTGGAAGAAACTTTTTTTTTTGACATCACACTTTTTTTTATTCATCGACTTTTGCAAGAATTTTGAAATGTTAAACGTAAGGAAAAAATTACAGAAATCCTTCTATCCCATTTTCTGGACAAACTGATGAAGATATTGACTTGGAATGTTCTAAGTATCCCCCCATAAGTTGATCCAAGGAATCCAAATGTCACTTCAATTTCATCCCCACGTCTATCCTTCCCCTCCAGAAACCAATCTTTTAGGAATATCTCAAGAACCAGACCATCGATGCATTTCATTTTTGGATATGTTTTAGAGAGTGTCCTAGCGGACATTTCATCCATACATCTCAAAGACGTCCGACCTCTTCTTCTTGCACATGCTAATAATCTGTTCAAAAGAGCAGAATTTCTTCTGATCAATTTTCTGACCAAAGAGACAAAGTTAGCGACTTTTATTGTTTTGAATACCCTAAATCAAAAAATAAGGCATTTAGAGGTATCGGAGCAGGATGTCTTCTATGGCAAAAATGTAGTCCTAAGTGGAGTCTATTGTGTGCTGAAGAGAGTACATTAATATTTAGTTTAGTTTAGTTTATATGATTTTTCAAAAGTTGCTTTCTTAGGTCATTTTTGAGAAATTTTAGTTTGATTTTGTTTTTCCGCCACAAGAATTTTTTTTTTAAAAATATCACATAATTTTCAAGTTGAAGCACAACTACTTACCTTTCCAACGGATGCCCATTTATTAAGTTCTGTACACTAGAACCGGAGGAATAATTAATAATATGTGACAAAACAGCAAAAACTAAAAAAATAATTAAAGAAAATTGTGATGTACAGTAGACTCTCGCAAATTCGGCTCTTTTAAGATCGGGCTACTTTTTAATTCGGGCAGCGGTTTCATTTGAAAAAAGTTTGTTGTCATTTTTCAAGTTTGATTATGATTATCAAATGAATTAAATATGCTCAAATTTGGCATGGTTTGTCTTAGTTTTGATGTGATTTTGCATTATTGAGGGATTTTCGTGCAATTTACGTTGTGTGAACTCAATATGCATGCAGATGAATTAAAAATTTCTGTCTAATTCGGCTGACATTTCGGTTCCATATGCCCGAATTTGAGAGAGTCTACTGTATAGGAGAAAAACCAAGAACAGATTCTTAATCAGGGGACTCGACTCTACCAAACGTACCATGTGAGATCCGTGTGCCAAAAATCGTGTTGCATACACTGAGAAAAAAGAGGGAGCGATTAACTTTTTTTCTTCATAAATTTAACGAATTTAACACTTTTTAAGTGTAAAGATATATCAAAATTTTTTAATGTTAATTTTACACATTTTTAAGGGTAAAATTAACATAGAAAAGGGTAACTTTAAACCCCAATACACCAAAAAAGGGTAATATTTACACCAAATATGGATCAATACTGCAGGGTAAAATAACCATTTCCGGAATGTTATTTTAACTTTTTCGGATTTCTCTCAATGTAGTGTAATTTATATTCTTGCTAGATTTTTTAAGTAAAGAAAAAACAACGATTGGGGTGAATGTCTGCAAAATAAATTTCAAAAATTGAATGAATATAGATAAAAGTCTGTGAAAAATTGTATAATACATTTTACAAAAGATAAAAATGATTAATGTAATGTCTGAAAGGTTCGCTTGTTAGAGTTCCAGACTTTCCATACGATGCGACATAGTGGAAAATGGGGCTAAGTTAGACAGTGGGATAATCTCTAGTTTTATTTCAAATGAACTTTTAGCAAACTTCAATGTAACCAAAAGTAAACAACAACCCCACAGGCCCAGAATTAGATAACAATGTAATTTAATCATTTTTCACGAATTATTTTATAATAAAAATTTTATTTTCCTAATATCTCTGCCCCGGGTCTCCCCTAGAGCCCGCATTACTATTAACAATTAACACATTTAAATTGTAATAAACTCTCCGTGAGTTGTTTTATTGCAATGCATAAATGTGCTAAAAATACTTAAATTTAAATATTCTCAATGAAATAGCTCCAGAATTGTAGAAGTTTTTAGCATTGTCGATGAAAATAGCTTTCAAAAATGGAATGAATTAGTAATTTTAGGAGATTTTTTTTAATTTGGGTTTCTTTTTGTTTTTTATCTTGTATCTCTTTTCTTTGTTGCATGCAGCATATGATATATTAGAAATTAGTGAAAATTTTAGTGATATCAGAGTAAATTTAGTAGCCTTTTTTAGTAGTAATTGGATGAATAGTGGAGACCGGGGCAAAATTAGCCAGTATAAATGAAATTTTTCATTGCGTGTAGTTTGTAAAAATATGTATCATTTTGATATAACTTGGAATAAATAAGTTAGATAAGATAATAAGATAGTGTTTAATTTAAAATTGTTTAATTTAAAGTTGTTGAATTTCAAGAGTTGAATTTGGAATTGTTGAATTTTTATGTGTAAATTCAAAAATTGTTGAATTTTGTTTATTGTTGAATTTTCTTTTCATTTCGAAGATTTTGATTTTTTGCCTTTTTAGACATTTTTATTGGTTTTTCCTGTACTCGGGATCCCCCCTAATGCGAAATGATTACATCTGATGCTCGGATCTTCACGATATACTTATTATGCATATAAATATTTGATGTTCTATATGACTTTTGCCCAATGAAAAGCATCTTGACTGAAGTATAAGTCTTAATTGGAATTTCAACAATTTTTACACAACTTTTGTTTAAAAATTTAACAACTTTTGTCTCAAAATTCAACAACTTTTGTTTAAAACTTCAACAACTTTTGTTTAAAAATTCAACAAATTTGGTTAAAATACACAAGGCTTCACACTATAATAGTGCTAAAAATTATGATCAAACTATAATAGTGTTAATTTTTGATCATGTGACAAAAAATACCATAAAGTTGTGTATTTTTTCACACTATAATAATGTGAAAAACTGTAATCATACTATAATAGTGGTAATTTTTAGAATTTCTGAAACAGTTTTAAATCACGAAATATTGTTGAAAAATTTTTATGATTATAACAGTGAGAAATTTTACACATTATCGCAATTAAATAATTAATTTATCCGATTTCACACTATTATAGTGTTAAAATTTTACACATTTTCAAATTAAACAACGTTGTTGAAAATTTTTCAAATAATAGTGGTAATTTTCAATCACGTGACAATAAATTACCAAAATGTTGTGCATTTTTTAAACATTTTTAAATTAAACAACTAAAATGGTCGATTTTGCACTATTATAGTAGTAAAATTTTACACATTTTTTTATGTGTACCACCATACTACCATATAATTCTGCGCCGGTCTCCCCTATTCAGAATTTTTTGAAATCCTGAAGATGTAATTAATTTTTTGAGTTTTATAGCGATCAAGATGAAATGGATATTTGTAAGTAAAAATCTACTTATAAAGAACGTTACTTAGACTATTTTATAGATTTTATACCTTAAGATTAATTCTCGTGTTGGCTGTTCTTTAATTACCTGAAGGACCTGAAGTGTAGAAGTATGTCTTCGAAATAATCCGGCTCAAATAATCATCTGAAGTTAATTGCAATATCACTGACTTTACCAGGTTATTTAAATCGGAACTGTCTTTGACTCCAATTTGTCATCTCATCAAATCGTCAGTTAAATCAGCATTTGTCGTAACTTCCTTTTGACAACTTTTCAGTTCAGCATTATTTTTCTTTAAAATGAACCCCGAATGCGATACTTTTGAGTCAAAATAATAAAAGTGGCACTAATAAACTGAAAGTTAACTCGAGAAAATCTTTATAAAATGTTTTGAAAGCTGAGATATTGAGATATATGTTAGAAGAAACACAATAAGATTTTATCGTAACTTACATCGTTTATAAAGCTGTAACTTCCAATGTATGGAGATTCTGGAAGTTACGACAATTTTCTAAAATGCATTATATCAATTTGAATGACTCTAGTGACAATAAGCGCCTTTACTTGACTAAATGAATCAATTAAACACTTATTTCTGTAAATTTCTGAAAATTTGTCGTAACTTCCCCAAAAATGGAAGTTACGACAAATTCTGCTAAATTTTTATTAATTAAGGGCACTTACGATAATTTTTGTGTAAAATAATTTTTAATGGGCTTATAAAAGTTTCTTTTTCTCAAGTGCGTTTGATAAACAAAATTACGCCGATTCTAAAAATGTATATATGTATCCCAAAATCGCAAAAATGAAGTTACGACAAATGCTGATTTAACAGACGAAATTCCTTCGAGTAATTTGGTGGTAATTAATCGCTCCTCACCAATCAAAATCATTGTTCCTTGTGTTATCATTGCCAGAATATATATTCCATAATCCGTGGACGTTTTTTCAAAATTGAACTTTGCCTACCTTTGGGCTATTTGGGGACAAAAACGGAGGAACCTAATAAAAATCAATTTTTTGCAACAAAAAAGATCTCTTGCATTTTTAAACCATAATTTGTTATTGGCAATAATAGAAAAAGTCTAGGAAATCTATCAAAAAGTCCATGTAGTCCCTACTTCTCTTCCCAATTTGGGAAGAAAAGTTCCCTCACAGGGAATCCGGCGGCTTGAAGAACAGCCGACAACGTTCCGAAAATGCCTTTAGTGTTCTGTCCTTAACAATATCCTCAACATTCAGTTCAGATTGCAGTAACCGCAACTGCCAATAGAGAATTTCCACAGAGAACCATGAGCCTCTTTGGGAGGGATTTGGTATACAGAAAGAAGAAATTGGGATTACCTTTCGCTGCTCCGCTTTAAATGATTTATCTAGCGCTATATCGTCTCTGTTTTGATCTCTTTCTTCACGTAGAACTTTTACCCTGTCAGCTGCTACAACAATGCAGTTCCTAATGGCCTGATCTCTTTGATTGTGGGCTTCCTGGAGTTGCCGGAATAAGCCCTGGCATGTTCCTTTTGCGTCTACTTGCCCTTTGAATGACTCAGTGGGTATACTTGTGTTCAGTGCATAGATGATCTTATCATCTACCTCTCGCATCTTCTTCAGGGACTCCTGTAAGAAGAATATAGGGGGGTAAATTTAAAGATCCCGGAAAGAGCATGACTGAATTTTAAGGTTATGCAACAGGCGATAACACTTTTCTCAATTTTACCGCAAGATTCTTACTTGAAATTCAAGAAAATCGCCACAGACATACTTTATTGCCATTATTTACATGAAAAATTGGTGCAAAAATGCAAAAGAACACGTGAAAATCGGTGAAAAACGACCGAAAGAGAGTTATCTCTGAAGAAGAAACAGAAAAGGGGATGATTTCTACATCAGCGCCACGTGTGGCGAACACTAGAAAACTAGAGCGATTGCAGCGCCAATCGGCCTTCGTAGGAAGTCCACTGGTCAATTGACAAACTGACAGGCCTTTCGTGGATTGAAAAAAAAAGTGATTTTGATGAATTTTTTTCACCGCAGATTTCAAGGATAATTTCATTAGTTTTTGTGCAATTTCTTACCAATTCCAACAATACATCTAACACAGGTGAGCTGGGGTGCAAAATTGGGCCGGTGATGGGGGGAGAAGTTGGAGAATTTGGGATTTGAAAGTGTGTGAATTTTGACACACACCTTTTCATTTTTTTTGTGGGTGTCCCTCCTCGCCTTCTCGAATTGTCTGTGGTTTTTTTTTTTGCCAATGTCTGGAACTAATGGGACTCCCATGGGGTATTTTTGGTGCACAGAGCAAAGATGTCTAGCACACATAAGCATAGGTACAAGAATGTGGGCATGGATTCGTCGGAATTGCGACGTCGACGGGAAGAAGAGGGCATTCAGATCCGGAAGCAAAAACGGGAGCAGCAGCTAATCAAGCGACGGAACGTCAATATGCCCCAGGTGATTCAATGTGATGCAGATACACTTGTGCCCAATGCCGAAGTGCCCATGAGCAGCTTCGAGGGTAACACAGTGGTGAAGAAGGAGATGGTAATGGCTCTGTACAGTGACAATGAGCAGGAGCAGCTGGCAGCAACGCAGAAATTCCGCAAACTCCTGTCCCGTGAACCCAATCCACCCATTGACAATGTCATTGAGACGGGAATTGTGCCACGTTTTGTGGAATTCCTCAAGAATGAGAAAAACAGCACCTTGCAATTTGAAGCTGCCTGGGCACTCACCAATATCGCTTCGGGCACATCCCAGCAGACCCGAATTGTCATTGAGGCTGGTGCTGTGCCCATCTTCATCAGACTCCTCTCCAGCCCCTTCGAGGATGTCCAGGAACAGGCTGTTTGGGCACTAGGAAATATCGCCGGCGATTCATCAGACTGCCGTGACCATGTGCTGGATTTTGATGTACTAACACCCCTCCTGTACGTCCTCAGTAACTCCAGTCGCCTGACAATGGTCAAGAATGCCGTCTGGACACTGTCGAATCTGTGCCGGGGAAAGAATCCACCGCCGGACTTTGCCAAGGTCTCCAAGGCACTTCCCGCTCTCGCGAGAATTATCTACCACACGGATCCCGATGTCCTCAGTGATTCCTGCTGGGCCATTAGCTACTTGTCCGATGGGCCAAATGATCGTATCCAAGCCGTCATCGACTCTGGCGTCTGCAGGCGTCTCGTTGAGCTTCTCATGTAAGTTTATTTCTTCATTTTTTTTTGC
Source organism: Phlebotomus papatasi (assembly GCF_024763615.1). Classification (NCBI taxonomy): domain Eukaryota; kingdom Metazoa; phylum Arthropoda; class Insecta; order Diptera; family Psychodidae; genus Phlebotomus; species Phlebotomus papatasi. The sequence continues at coordinate 98,336,176 of NC_077223.1, forward strand.
TTTCTATCCACTCCAAAACATTAATATTCTTTTTTTGGGAGAGAAAGTGGCGAAAATTCGCCAATATCTGGCTCTCACTTCAAAAGATTACAATAATCTCTTTGCGACGTGGAATTATTGCACACGGCAAAGTTCATTCTTTCAAAGAATGAATTCTTTAAATAATTTTCTAAGCATTTCAGAACGTAATTAAATTAATGGGGATTATCCGCGTTTTTCTCTTTCCATAGAAACGCTACAAAATGATTATTTTCTATATTCAAAGGACATTTATATTTCAAATTATGTCCCTGGAAACTAATTAAATAAGCCTAATGTCTCTTAAATGGGACTCATTAACAGGGATTTTACAAATTGCAAATGAGTGATTTTAATATATGTTGAAGAGCGTCATAGCTTTGCGGAATGCTCGAATTCGTGACCTTGATGCTCTAGAAAAAAATGTGCATTTATCGCTTCGTTGCAGAAGGTCTTTTTGTACAATCCGGCATACCAGTTTATCAATTCATAATGCATATAAACTAATTCGTAGATCAACTGAAAGTCTGCTCAAAATTATTTAAATGATAGAGGAGCTGTACTAAAATTCGGACATATTGCATGTAACTCCCAAAGTTTTAAGCTTAAAATGTAATAGGGTAAGTGTGCCAAATTCCGGCCAGCTTGCAATTCCGGCCACCTTTTTTGTTCCTCGGATTTCCATGAATTTTTAGTTTTTACATACTCTAGAGCAGAGGTGTGCAAAAAACCGTTGAAACCGAATTAACGTCAAAATAAGTTTGTTATAGTAGCGTTTTGACCATTGACGTACATGTTCTATTTGACGTTTATTCGGTTTCAACGGTTCTTGCACGCCTCTGCTCTAGAGATTATACAATGCAAAAGAATAACAAAAAATGTACCTTCGACAAACGAGATGACGTCAAAAAGACATTGAAAGAATTCCTTAAGGGCAAGGAACTATGAAAATGAAGGTGGTCGGAATAGGCCACCAATGCTATGTGTACATTTTTATTCATTTTAAAATGTATTAAGAATGATTTTAGAGAAAATAAAGACGATAAACGGTTTACAGGGTTCCAAGCAACACTCCTTATGAAAAAGTAACAAAAAAAACAATTTGTATTAAAAATATTACATTTCAAACTTGAAAATTTGGCGCCTGCATGCAACTATGCCGAATTTTGGCACACTTACCCTAAATTTCAAGACGAAATAAAATTATTCATTACTTCTTTATCAGAAGGGTTGTTAGGAATCTTGAAATTATTCCAATATTAGATTAGATTAGATTAGATTACAGTGGGGGCGGTTCCTCGCGGAACCGCTGCACCCAGGCCTCCTTTTGGGCCCATTATGCATCCCCCGATTAAATTAATCCCTGTTAAGGGCAAGATGGTTCAAGCCAGCCTGTTTTTCGGATAAACTCCATTAAACAGGGTGGCTTCAATCTTGATATTCCAATATTATTTTTAACACATTTAAAATTGAATAAAAATCAAGGAGTTATTCATAAGCAATTAGAATGGCTCGAGTTCCCGGTTCCCCGAAAAAAAAAATGTATGGGTTCCCCGAGTTCCCCTGGTTCCCCGTGGGTTTACTGGTTAGTTTGGCTCGAGTTCCCCGAAATGAGTTACCCCTTGATAAAAATATTGATATTGCTTTGTGTGCTATATCGGATACGAAGATTCTCAAAGTCTCATGCCGAGAACTTCCTCTATCTAAAACGAAAAAAAGGACCAGTAGAAAATCACAAATAGAAAGAAGAAACTATAAAATAATATGGAATATTGCGAAATAAAGAAGTGTTTGATATTGCAATCTGTCCGAAATTTGGCGCACTTCCCCTTATTGATTTTTAGATAAAAATTATTTTACAGTTCATTAAAATTTTATTGCAGGCTATAATCATTATATTAAATTTTTAATTACTGGTTGTTACCAATTGTTATTAATGAAAGAAAAAGAATATAGCTCACAAATACGTTCTATCGGTAAAGTTGTCATCAAATGATAACTGATTTTCCGATTGAAATTCACTTGAAAATTTTTAATACCGCTTTTAACTGCGGTTAAAATCAGCTTAGATTTACCTGAGATCCCAAGATATTTTCAACAAATCAAGAATTGTCCCAATCGGCTGAGAAATATTCTTTCTATTAACATTTGACCTTGAAAAGCTGTTACAAGGAATGATTCAAGGGCATTTTCCTGTAGGGGAAGTGCTTATATTTTCGGACAGTTTGTGATTTTGAACTATTCGAGGTATATAGTTGGATTTTACAAATAAATTGAATAAAATTATGGAATTTTTTTTCGAATATTTATAGTCAAGTGTGCTAATCTGGGCGCTTCGCTATCTGGATCGTTTATGACTTAAAATAATATGTTTATTTTTATTTCCGTACGCCAGTAACATAATATAACTATTCAAGTTTGAGAAAAAGCAAAAATAATATTTTTATCTATTAAATAAGTGAGTGTAATCGCCTCATTTCAATCTTGTGCCAGCTAGGTTTTTCACTAAAAATTTTCTAGAAGTGATATTTTCGCTAATGACAACTGGTTGATTGAAAACATTTATTGTTTTTTTCCTTGTGAAAAAATTATTTGAAATCCAAAGGTTTAATTAAAAGTGAATTAGCGAAAAGGCGACCCAGTGCAGTGCATGCTGACTTATTTCAGTATTATCATTATTTTATAAATTTTCTTTAATATTTTTAATAATTTTTTTATATTATGTTTCTGAATGAAACACTGGATAATTCTATGGATTTAGAAGAAGTAAAAAAGAATTTAATCAGTCCAAAAACAAGCGTTTAAGTAGCACTCTTCGGAAAACGATCCAGTTACCCCACCTTACTATAATGATTCAGTTTTGAATTTATTCATTTTAGAAGACAATCCTAACAAATTTATTTCAACTTTGAAATATTTTTTTTCTGCTTAAAAGAGACAAAAAATCTGATGCTGTTTATAAACGAGTCAGGATCTAAGGTTTAGCTATAATATTTTAATTTATCTAATTTTTTATTAAAGCCTTTACAATTATTAATTATTAAAGCCTAATACAAGAACTACGAGCAAATTTCTTGATGTCGGGGTGCAATATCTGCAAAATTTTTACAAGGGAAAGTGAAAAATATCTTCACTTTTTATTAGGCCTGATTAGCTTGATAACGGTTAGCAAAACCTTTTCAATGAACATTTGAAGTTGATATTAAATAAAATAGTCACGTAAAATTTTCGAGGAGAAATTGTTAGTATTTTATGCATATCTAAATAAGACTGAAGAAAACACGAAGTTCTGCCATATTTCTCGTAACCAATTGCTCACACTGAATTTTCAACAAAGCAATTTTAACTCAAATCATATTCAAAATTTAACGTATTTAGTGTTAAAATCTTCCAAAAAGAGCAAATATTTAGATATAATTCATTATTCATCAAATATTGGAAGGAAATTCCATAATTTTAATCATTTTATTTTTAGTGTCCAATTTTACCCTCAAAGTGTCCAAAATTAAAAGCTGTCCAAAATTATGAGCACTTCCCCTACTGCTTTAATACCATAAAGATTTTATCCCATTCCTTTCAGAAACAGAACAAGCCTGTAAAAGGGTAAATTAAGCTAATTCAAAACCTGTTCCAAATGAAAACTTTTCGCTACTCCAAATGGAAACATAATTTTTTCCATGATAAATACAGTTTTAAATTTTTATTTATATATTTTTTTCTATACTTCAGTTTCATTATTTAGTTCATTTTGCTTCAAATAAAGCAAAAATCCATTCATATTCACAAATTTTAATTTGTTAATTTCTCAGAAAAATTAAAAGTGTACCTTCCTTATCACCATCGAATTTTTCATAAATTAACCATGTTTTCTAATGAAAAACAAAATAGGGTGATTGTTCTCTATTCGTTTTTTTTACATTTATGTAGTAATTCTGGCGGAATTATGTGAAAGCAAGTTTAATTGTTAACAGTTCGTGAAGATTTCAAATGAAATAATTACCTGTTTCGTGAACAAAAAAAGGTTTTTTTCTGAAGTGTCTGCAATAAGATTTTTTGGAGAGATTTTCTTATTATCTCAGATGGAAAAGGAGAAAAGACCAGGAATAAGAACAAATCCTACACTCAAGGGCCACTCTACAAGGTTTTGGAAGCCTTTCGTCGTGGTTTCACTTAAACTGTTTGTCTCCAATTAGAAACTTTCCCTTGTCTCCATTTGGATTAATTTGTTTCCAATAGCGGCATTTTACACTTGTGTATTTTTCTTGTATTTAAGAAGTTTTCAAATTGTATTTAAAGAATTTTCACTAAAGAGTAACATTCTAGAAGAGTCAAGGAGCAAATTTATGTAATTCCTTTCAGAAAAATATGAACTTAATGTGTTGAATATTCTGTCAAAGTTAAAGCATCTGGAAATGGTTTTGAATTGGGACATTTTCCCTATTTATTGTAAATTATTTCTGCTTTCTCCTCAAAAAAAAAAAAAAGAGATTAATTTCCTAGAGTATTGCTTTATACGCCTAATATTAAGAAAATAATCTCGTAACAATGATATCACATTTTTATTTGTTTACAAAGATTACATCAGCATTAATTTTTGATTTTTGCATGATAACTGATTTCTCTCTATTTTATCAAATTACAAAAAAAGAATAAATAAAACGGATGATCGAGTATCTATGAATAGATTATGCGATAAGATCAAATAACTTTGTCATATCATATTTACCTTATCACTGTAAAGACTGAGACATTCTTAAGCTTTGACTTTTTTTTTGCTGTATTTTTTTTGTAAATGATTCATATTGCTGATTTAGCACATGTCAATAGCCCCAAGAAAAGTGTTTTTCTCATTGTTTTGAAAATATCTCAGGCACAATGAACAGGGTGTTGTGTCAGCGGCATTGAGGACAGTGGGCAACATTGTGACGGGAGATGATGTGCAGACACAATTGATTCTCAATTGTGGTGTTCTGCCATGCTTGGTGAGTTTGTTGATGTCCAGCAAAGATTCTATCCGCAAGGAGGCATGTTGGACAGTGTCGAACATCACGGCGGGCAATCGGCAGCAAATTCAGGCGGTGATTGACATGAAAATCTTCCCAATTCTTATTGATATACTGCAAAAGGCGGAGTTCAAGACGAAAAAGGAGGTGGCCTGGGCCATCACCAATGCAACGACGGGTGGAACTCCGGAACAAATCAAATACTTTGTAAGTTAAACACTGAATCATGGTTTTTTTTTTGTTTTCTCTTTTATCAAACAGGATATCTGAAGGACCTTTTCTTTGGATATTTTTTAAGGTTATGATTGGATGTATACCCCCACTCTGTGACCTATTAACTGTGGCTGATCCCAAAATAGTCCAAGTGGCTCTCAATGGACTGGAGAATATTCTAAAGGCAGGTGATCAGCGCAATATCAAGCCCAATCCCTACGCTGTGGCTATTGAGGAGTGCTATGGTGAGTTTATTATTTCAGAAATTAATCTTTACGGTAAGTGTGCCAAATTCCGGCCAGCTTGTAATTTCGGCCACATTTTTCGTTCCTCGAATTTCAATGAATTTTTAGTTTTTGCGTACTCTAGAAATAATCCAATGCGAAAAATAACAAAAATGTCGATTAGACGAACAAGATGATTTGAAAAAGACATTCGAAGAATTCCGGAAGGGCAAAGAACTATGAAAATGAAAGTGGTCGAAATAGGCCACCAAAGCTATGTCTACATATTTATTCATTTTAAAATGTATTAAGATTGAATTTAGAGAAAATAAAGACGATTGACTGTCTACAAGGTTCCAAGGAACACTCCTTAAAAATAAGTAACAAAAAAATTCAATTTGTAAAAAAATATATTACATTTCAAACTTGAGACTTTGGCGCTTGCATGCAACTATGCCGAAATTTGGCACACTTTATTATTTTTTTTATCAAAGTACTTTTTACTAACTGATCTGGAAATTTGGAAACTATCTTCGAATCGTTTGGTTTGAAATTACAGGCACTTTATTCTAGCTACAAATTTACTTTTGGTAGAAAAATTATTAAATTTCGAATTCTCTTTCTTTACTGCAAAGATGACCTCGAAATGTGTGCAACTCAGGGTGTTAAGAATCGCGTCAAGCCAATGTTATTCGTTTCTATCTCCAAGAACAGTCTACTCGACGCCATTCTTTACCCCCAAAATTTCAACTCACAATCGAAGTTTCACGCATTTCGAGGTTACCTGTAAAGAATCTCAGCTACCATAAGCTTATCTGGGCTTATCACTGGTCATTTTCTATTTTAAATAATCTAAGTGGGAAAGGCGAACAAAAGAAAGAAAAGTTAATTGAAATCGGTTAATAAACATTGGTGATACAGTCCGGTCCATATGGATATATAGTAAGGGTCGGGGTACAGTGGGTTGGGGGTAGAGACGGATGGGACCCATTGAAAGATCGTGCTCTCAGATACAATATAGGCTAAAATTTCATTGAAATCCCTTTATAAATGCAGTCCGATCATGACATTTTTGGTTATAGCTCGGGTCAGGGAACATCGAGGGAGGAGTCCGACCCACCGTTGGAAAGGTCTCGACCTCAGCTACAACATACTACAATTTAAAGAAAAAAAAACGTCTAGTTTTCGAAATATTTGAGATCGATTAATTGAAAATTGATTTTTCGATTAATCGGACCATTGATTAAATCGGATAAAATTGGGATGTCATAAGGGTTGTAGTACTCCACGAGAGCTTTCCAAAACACCAAAATTTTTCAATTTCCGATAACTAGAAGCGGTGATATGACCAATTGAAAATTGAATTTTTGACCCCCTCTGGCTTAGGTCAGGGGGGTCGGAGGGGGGTTAAGTTTGGTGTCAATCGAAAGCTCTTAGGCCCAGATATAACATACTAAAATTGGAGATCGATCGATGCCATAGGGGCTGAGTTATTGAAAAACAAAATTTGGGGGTGTTGCAAAATGGCGGAAGAGGGGGTGGGAAGATAGGTTCTGATATCACCTACCTCTAGTCAACAATCAACATTCAAACTTTCCCGAAAACCGCTTATTGATATTTCTTTCCGTTGTGTCCAGAAGTGGTTATACAACGGACAGACGGGAGGGACGTCCAAGAAAATCGATTTTTATGGCTCTAGCACACCTTTTAGATCAGGAAAATTTGATAAGATCAAAATTTACATCCCTTTCTTTATTAAAAGTTTAGTATATGTCTATCCTAGTCTTTCGCACTCTTCTTCTTCTTTTGAACGTCGGTCGCACTAAATTAAATTTAGTTCAGTCGAATGATGAGTCCGAAAGAGTGGGATATACTTATGCAAGTCTTCTGAGAAAGAAAGGGATGTGAATTTCGACTTTGTGAAATTTTATCGATTTAAAAGGTGTGCCGGAGGCATTATGGCTCCGGCCCACCAGGAAAATTTCATTAATCGAAATTCGAATCACTATCTTACGCACGCGTTTTGCATAAGTCTATCGCACTCTTTAGGACTCTTCTTCTTCTTTTATGGCGTCTACACATTAGTAGAATTTTTTTAAAAAAAAAATGCCTTTTTAAAGAAAATTTACCCTATCCTTGTAGGCAGAAACGTCAGATTTTTTTAAAAGGCATTTTTAAAAAAAATTTCTACTAATGTGTAGACGCCATTAGATATCACGACAAATTCAATTTAGCTCAAACGAATTCGGAGTGCGAAAGAATGAAGTAGACATACAGCTAGTTCCGCTTTGAATGAATTTTCCGGGACCGAACATAAGTCCGCGAATCCACTCCAGTGACACAGTAAAATTGAATATCAGCAGGAGATATCTTTGGGATACATTATGGAAGTGCCTTGATGTATGCAAGATATTTTGGGCGCCAATTTTTCAACCTATTTTCAGCGCCAACGCTTCATAAGAAATATATTTCAAATTTACTGCATGAAAAGAATTTGCATACATTTAGGGGCATTTCAAAAATTATTTTATAAATGAGCTCCCAATAGTAGGCAATTTATATTAAATTCTTTCAGTCGCGTTTTCTCTCAAGCCGGAACTTCCTGTGTATGCAAAACGTTTGAGAAAGTTTATGAAATTTTCCTGGCTTGAAAGGTGTGCCGGAACCATTAGCAGTATGATATTCGTGATCTATGAGTGTCAAAATGTGTAAATCCAAAATTTGGGTCCGCTCTGACGAGGTCGTATTTCACCTAGGACCACAGAAGCTGAGATTGTAAGGAATCTCAGCTAAATAGTTCTTCACACTACACAGAAATAAATATTTTGTAAAAATGTTCGTAAATGTTTGTGAATTCCTAAGAAGGAGTTGCGAAATGCTCGTGAATCGTATAACCCACAAACAAGTCCGTAAAATTTTGTACTTTTTTCACAAACATTGTTCGTAAAATGATCATTTGACGAACATTTTTTGTACTTTTACAAACATTTATTCGTAAATGTTCGTAAACACACAAAAAATGTTCGTAAAATTTTGTCATTTATTCGTAAATGTTTGTTTTTCTGTCGAACATTTTACGAACATTTACGAACAAATCACAAAATTTTACGATCATTTTTTGTGTGTTTACGAACATTTACGAACAAATGTTTGTAAAAGTACAAAAAATGTTCGTCAAATGATCATTGAACAATGTTTGTGAAAAGTACAAAATTTTACAAACTTGTTTGTGGGTTATATGATTCACGAGCATTTTGTAAGTCTTCCATAGGAATTCACAAACATTTTTACCAAATATTTTTTCTGTGTATTGGAATCGCACTGTACACTTCGTCCCGACATTATATTCACTACGGGATTAGGCACATACATTCAAATTAAACTGAATTTGCCAAGATGGATCAAGCCTCCTTCATTTTGTCTTTGCCAAGAATTTTTCACTTTTCTATTAAAATATGCAATATAAAGAAAAAACAAACATTTTCTTCTGCCTTTTTGTGAAATTTAGGTTTGGACAAGATCGAATTTCTGCAGTCGCATCAAAACATTGAAATCTACCAAAAGGCCTTTGATATCATCGAACACTATTTTGGCAGCGAAGAGGAGGATGCACGTGTGGCTCCGTCGACGGAAAACAATCAATATCAATTCAATCCAGACCAATCTGTGCCAACTGGAGGATATCAATTCTAACACCAAAAACATGCAGAAATATCAGGTGAGCGATTCAGCGATGAAGATGCTGGAATTGATGATTATTGGGACACAGGAAGGGATATTTAGAACACTCTCTCTCTCTTCATTGGAAAGAAAAAAATTTAAATAAATAAATGAAGTGGCGTAGGAAAGTGTGCTGGGAGAGACAAACTCCCAACAGAGAAAAGGAAAAAAATGATGATAAACATTATTTAACTATCAATTAAATTAATCAATATAGAGCAAAGTGAATTTTTAACCCAAGTCAATCGAGAGATTAACAGAGCATGAGAACACGCATGAAATTTCCAATGTAGTGACTAAAAAAAATAAATAAATAAATTTGTTTTAAACAAATTTCTAATAAAAAAAAGGATACACAAATGATGTTTTTGTGTAAGAAATTAAAACAGAAGCCTCTGAAAAAGGATGCTGAAAAAGAGGAAAAAATATCTGACACACGATGTAACTTCAATTTCACGTAAATTCGATTCTTTATTATGATTTATGTTATATATCGCGAATAAAATGATGCAAAAATTGTAAAACTGCAATTAATTAAAAATTTCTATAAAATTATTGTGCTTCTTTTTTTACCTTGTCAAAATAATTTTTTTTGTTATTTGTTTGATAGATAAATTTGTGAAAACGGAGGTAAAAATGAGAAATCCAATTTGTAAATAAAGGAAGAACAATTAAATGTGTATTGAAAATAATAATTGTCTTTTCTTTCACAATTTAGATGATTTAGGTTTATGTTTTGGCTAAATCGATCATTGGGTTATGTCTATGACGCAGCATTCCTATGACACTGTGATTTTCCATTTGAAATTTTGAATAATATCCGAGGAAAACTTATATACTCGAATCGATGTTGAATTAACTCATTTTCGTTGTGATTTTCGAATAACTATATTTTAGAGTTGATTTTACTTCTATTTAGGTGTAATATTCGGAAGAGTTGTTTTAACTTTTTTTTCCTAAAATTTACATGACAAAAGTGTATAAATAACTCTTTTTAATACTTAAAATAACTCGTTTTACGAGTTAAAATAACTCGTTTCAAGAGTTAAAAAAACCTTTTTTAGAGTTAAAATAACTCTTTCAAATCCCAAAATGAATTGTTTTGCAATTTTATGTTTTTGTTTTTATTTTATCATTTTCTTTATTAATATTTTCTTCCCTATGTTCCCTATTTTCCGAGCGAAATATCATGTATGATGCTAGCACATGTTTTTATGAAGCACTGTTACGGCGTTATCACACTTGTACTTTAAAATTTTAATGTGATTCATATTAATTTTCGCTTGTGAGCGTCCAATTATGTTATTTGTGTCTTTGAGTCACTTAATATGTGGGGTTTTACTATTTATTGATAAAGAAGTGGACTTGGCCTGCAAAAATAAGTTTAAATTTACCTAAAGCATAAATATTTTTCACATTAAAAAATTAAAGAGAAAATCGCATTAATTTTTCGCATTAATGCTATAAATCAATTTATATCAAATATTGGGGGCCAAGTCTGCCTTTTTATGAACAAATAGATCAAATTTTGAATATAAAATGACTCAAACACACAAATTACACATTTGGACTCTCACCAGCGACAATTAATGTTAATCATATTAAAATTTTAATGTGCAAGTGTGATAACACAGTTAGGCATATTTTTAATTGATGTTCCATATGAACTTTGTCACACGAAAATCTTCTTGACTGAAGTATATTCTTAAAACGAAAACGCTTAAGCATATACTTCAGTCGAGATGAAATTTTACATCGAAAAAGAATAATAATTACATCGATTACATCGATATCCAACGAATTAATTCAACATGCACGAAGAGTTGTTTTAACTCTATTTACTAAAATTTGCAACGAAAAAGAGCAACAATTAATACATCGATAATCGTAGAATTAATTCAACTGTCAGAGTTGTTTTAACTTTTTATGTTTTTTCTTAGTGTACCACTTAAGCCGCCTATCTCTTGCTTTTTCCGTAACGTACTGAAACCTAAGACTTTCCCTGATGCAATCATTCTTTACCTTGATATTCAAGTCACTCCCAGGGCCACCTTATTACTCTCATTTTTGACACTTATAAGCGGTTGTCGTGAATCTTTTGACAATGAGCATCTTGGAGTAAAGCCGGTCACACTACAGTTTGTGTGTGGTAATCGGAAAAGCAGTCAAAAATTTTTTATATAGCAACTTTTAGCTAGCGACGCGTTTCGATTTATTTAAAATCTTCTTCAGACTCTATAAACGAAAGATATAATAAAAAGAGGAAAAAAAGGAAACTAGAAAAAACTCTAAAACTACAACTCACACTAGCAGTATGTCACCAAAGTCAAAACGGTTGAAGTTTTTAACATGTTAAGGACAAGATCTACACAAGACAATAATTAGAAAAGATTCTCAAAGAAAATTGAGAATTCAATTAAAAAACAGCACTGCACTCAACTCTGTATTCTTCTGCTCGCTGCCTCCCAGACCAATGACGAGTAGAACTGGCCCAATTCAGCTCCCTCCTGTCGATCATTTACGCAACCGTTAGGTCCATGACGTTGTATATGGTACTACAGTACTACAGTGTACTACAGTTTGTACACTAAGCCCGTGGAAGATTTTGATATTTTCCTGTCACAAAGGACTTCACTGGCTGACCACTATTTTAGCCAAACGACCCGTTTGCTGTGATTTGACATCCTGAATATTTAAATTGAGAGATCAATGGGAAGTCCTCATTACTCAATTGCATGGATTGGTAGGGTCCATATGTCGATTTTCTACAATGGGAATGCTGTGTGCACTCAGTGCCCTTACTATACCATATCCGCAAACATTTTTTTTTACAAAAATAACACAAGTTTGATAAGTCATTTTTCTATACCAAAATCCAATTATTTATTTCAATATTCAAAGTAGGGTAAGGGCTCATAATTTATAATTTTGGACATTAAGCATCGAAGTTCCAAGTTTGAAGTGCGATATTTTCTATACTAATTGACATTTCTTGTTACTCTCTTTTCAGAAGGGTTGTTTAGAAACTTAGCAAGCCATTTATCGTCTTATTTTTATTAAAATTAGTTTTAATACGTTTAAAAATGAATAGATAAGTAGAGGTGACCTTGGCTCTTATTTTGGACAACTTGTTTATTAATTTGTCCAACTTGACTGTAAATTTGGACAGCTAATCCGCCTCAATAGGATGCCCATTGTTCTTCATTTCATGAACCAATCTTACCAAGTCCTCTTCCTGTTCATGTAAGGGAAACATAGAATGTCAGAGAAGCCCGGAAACTTTCCATATCATTCATTAAAGTGAGTTGACTTCGGTGCTCCAAGTACGTGCGGATTCGCTCATTCCCTGACCTTTCCGGGAGCCTTTCAAGGCATTTCTCGCTACATCTCTTTCGTAGAGATGATGCTCCTTTGTTTCTCCAGGCATTTGTCCAACCTAGTCATCACAAAAGCTAAAACTTCACGAAATTTCGTGAGAAAAACACCTGTCCAAAATAAGAATCATCACCTCACTGGTGAATCTCTTAAAAAATTTCCCATTTTTCACACGAAAAATCAAATTCACAAGGCAAATCTCACTTCAGATCAAATGTACAAATCACCACTAACGTGAATCAACACAATATTGAATAATAACACTCAAAAAAACCGAAGAAACATTGTTAGTACTTCACCACAGCTAAATAAGACTGAAGTAAACACGAAGTTCTGTCATATTTCTCGTAAGCAATTGTTCACACTGAATTTTTAACAAAGCAATTTCAACTCAAATCATATTCAAAATTTAACGTATTTAGTGTCAAAATCTTCCAAAAAGAACAAATATTTAGATAGAATTCATTATTCATCAAATATTGGAAAAAAAATCCATCATTTTAATCAATTTATTTTTAGTGTCCAATGTTATCCTCAAAGTGTCCAAAATAAGAAACTGGACAAAATTATGAGCCTTTCCCCTATGTAGTAAACTAAACTGTTGACCGCGGCACCACTTAGGGACACACGGCTTTAAAAGAGTGAATGAAAGTCAAACTAAATTTTAGTGATAAAAATTGACAAAATCTCAAAAAAATTAAGACATCATTCTACAACGCTAAAGTAAGATAAGAGTGACGTTAAAGGAATCGCTGAAACTATCCCCGGTTTACATATTTGTACTCTTTGTACTACTGCCGGGACCTGGTGCTCCTATTGGAGTCTTGTGACGATTTGCTGCGCTGGGACGAAGATCTGGATGATGGAGAGAGATGATGAATCCTTGTACGAGTCATTATATTATTTCGTGAGTATTCTTCAGCTGTTGCTCTCCTTGTTCTATGCTGTGGACTCATCATTTGCATCTGAATGTAGCTTCTGCTGAGCGGAGAAACCGCCACCTGGACATTCTTAGCACGTTTTGGTGTACTTGGTCCAGATTTGACGCTACTCGCTGAAGAAGATTGCGACAAGGACATAGGTGTTTCTTTGTCATTTCTGTTCTCACTCCTTCTTCCCCTCTGAGACGGAGTCCTTGATGGTCTTTCTGGTTCTTTCTCTACGGGTTTCTTCGGAGATTTCCGATCAGGCTTCTTCTGCTCCCTCAGATTTTGTGCACTTGGTCCAGACTTAGTGCTACTGGCTGTGGAAGATTGCGACGAGGATATAGGTGTCTCTTTGTCATTTCTGTTCTCACTTCTTCTTCCCCTCTGAAACGGAGTCCTTGGAGTCCTTGATGGTCTTTCTGGTTCTTTCTCTACGGGTTTCTTCGGAGATTTCCGATCAACCTTCTTCTGTTCCTGCAGACTACGAGTACTTGGTCCAGACTTGATGCTACTGGCTGAGGAAGTTTGCGACAAAGATAAGGGTGTCTCCTTGTCATTTCTGTTCTCACTCCTTCTTCCTCTTTGAGACGGAGTCCTTGATGCACTTTCTGATTCTTTCTCTACGGGTTTCTTCGGAGATTTCCGATCAGCCTTCTTCTGTTCCTGCAGACTTCGAGTACTTGGTCCAGACTTCGTGCTTCTGGCTGTGGAAGATTGCGACGGAGAGTCACCTTTGTTCTCTCCTCTTCTTGTTCTATCAGACGGAGTCCGTAGAGATTTTTCTGGTTCCTTCGGTTTCACCTTCTTCTGCTCCTTCGGATCAGGTTTCTTCTGAGATTTCTCTTGGTCTTTCGGATTTGATTCACTCAATCCAGACTTAACATTATTCACTGAGGAAGCTTTGGACATGGGTGCCTCCTTGTCATCTTTGTTCTCGCCTCTTCTTGTTCTCTGAGACAGAGTCCTCGACGGTTTTTCTTGTTCCTTCGGATCGGGTTTTTTCTTCCCCTTATCCTCGGCTTTCTTTCCAACCTGTGCTGTAGTAGCACTTCTTGTGACCTTAGTCCTTGGATTTGGTGTTCTCATTTCCAGTTGCCGTTTCTGTGACGAAGTTTCAGGAGCTGATGCATTTGTAGTTCTTTTCTTCTCTGGTTCCTTCTCCTTCGTTGGACTAACATTTCTTCTTCTACCGAGTCTCCTCCTGGATTCTGCAGTCTCATCGAAAGACGCATCAATTATTTCTGAATCTTCCGAATTCTGACTCTGAGGTAGATTCTCTTGAGACTTTGGTGTTTTCTGCGTTTCTGGCAGGAAAACCGAATCATCCCCTTCTGTCAGTGTTTCCTGACTCTGTGACCGTGGAGATGGTGTTGCTGGTACTAATACTCCTTCTTCAGCAACATTAGTCTTTTCAGCATCTCCTGTAACTGTTTTGTCTTCAGCAACTACGGAATTCTGTTCTTCAGTGGCATCTTCTGTAATCGTCTCCAGATGATTCTCTGCATTTTTCTCCCCTTCCTCATTGTCACTTTCTTCCTCTCCATCCTCCTCGTCGGAATTCTTCTCAGCATTTGCCACGGAATTGGTCATTCTCGTGGATGAAAATGACAATGTTGGCCTCTTAATCCCGTCCATGAGATCCTTAAAGGATCCAATATTCTTAGCCACTTTTTCATCTAATCCAGTCACTTTTAGCAACTGATCGCACGAGTTCTTCAGGTCCCGCCTGAATGAAGGATCATCAGACACTTCGAGTGATAGGAGTCCTTTGGACAGAATCTTCAGCAATTCCTTGTGCGTCACATTGTCCTGCATGGCATTGATGAAGGACATCCCAATTGTATTGTGAATATTGAGTCCGGGACTGCAGAATTGTGGACGAGTCACATCAATTACGAACTTCATCACAGTTTCCGGTTTGATCTCCTGCAATGGACTATCAATGGGTGCTTCGAAGATGATAAAGAGTGTTGGCAGCAGGGCCGGTTGAAGATATTCCTGTTTGCGCTCCTTGGTCAGACTCTCAAAGAAAATGCCCAAAATCTGATTGATTTCTGGCTCAGTGGCTGGATTGAAGTAGTACAGCATGAGTTTGGATACAATATTGGATTCTGTGTAGTGTCCATGCAAGACAAATCGACAGAAACCCAGCACAAGAGCCTGAACAATGCAACTATATTCGCAATTTTCCAGCAAATGTGACAAACGTCCCAGAATATCCACAATACTCTGCGACGTATCCTGATCACCCTGATCCAACACCGATGTCGAAAAGAGTTGACGAGATTTTGTCTTTCCGGACACCTTTCCTAAGTCATCCTCTGACGGTGCATCAATGAAAAACTCCAGTCCATATCGATCAACCAATTCAAAAAGACACTCAATTGCAATTGTCCACACGCGAACATTTGAATTAAGTACAAATTGTTCCGATAGCTTCTTGGTGACTTCCTTGGCCAGCATACTATACAGCATACTGCAAGTGGTGGCACACTTGAAAGCCCATTCCCTGACACTTGTATTGAGTGATTCCATATGGCGGCAAATGAATTGATTGTAGAGATTGACAACAGATGGCGTGATGCTGTTTGTGTGCTTAGAACAAATTGTGTAGAAAATAATTTGCAGGCACTTCAATGTCGTTTCCGTGGAAATCTTCTGTGGTACCTTCAGCAGATCCATATTCAGGACAGTATCTGATGTTTGTCCAGTTTCTGCCACAATCAACGGATGCAGCATCTTCACATATTCCTCATTGCACTGAGCCCATTCCTCAGTAGCCTTCTGAGCATTAGCATAATCTTTCTTCTGCACAAAAGCATTTTCCTGCTCCTTCAAATCCATCATCTTCACCTTGAGTGCCGACACCTTCAGCTGCAAATCAATATCAGCCTTCTTCAGCACAGTATTCTCCATCTCACTGTCCACAGTCACATTGGCATCATCCAAATGTAGAATCTCATTGACAATCTCAACAACAGTTTGCAGGCGTTCATCAGCAATTGGATAGACTTTTTCAAATATTCTCACCAACACAGAAACATTCCACTCCTCCAGATTGTACTTCACCAAAATTGCCTGTAGCAACTGCTTCAAATTATTCCGACCTACTTCATCGCCCAAATCATATTTAGCCAGAATCTCCAGTAAACTCAGCAGAACATACTGATT
Organism: Phlebotomus papatasi; assembly: GCF_024763615.1. Lineage (NCBI taxonomy): Eukaryota > Metazoa > Arthropoda > Insecta > Diptera > Psychodidae > Phlebotomus > Phlebotomus papatasi. Next base: position 98,352,826 of record NC_077223.1, read on the forward strand.
CTTCATTTGCTGCCACTTATCAGCTTCGTAGTGGACATTTTCACAGTATTTCTCACTATAGCCACAAAAGACACTCAATTCTGGCAAAATTGCATTCAACTCGTTAAAGTCATTCTCTTGGAGGTAACTCACAGCAGCCTCCCAGTAGACAGCCACTTCAATATTGAGTGACTTGAAGGGCACGCAACGTGGGAAGTTTTGCCTATTTGATGTTTCCATTTCCTCTTCTTCTTCATCCTCCTCATCAGATGCTTTTCGAGTCTTCTCCGGAGCTGTGAATCCTAAGGCTGTTACAATCTTGGTCACATCGCTCTTCCTAAAATGAATCAAGATGAAGAGAGTTATATGGAAACTATTCCAAGAGGAACCTCTAGACTAGATCTATTATAGTGAAAAGAAGGTCATCTGTTCTTTATATAATGACAGTTCTCCTTCGCCTTCCCATTCGGAATCTTGCATCCAAAAGGTCAAAGGAGCCACATGGAGGTAGATAACTTGACAAAAACGCGTCGAAGTTTAATTGCTTTTAAGAAAACTGTCATAAACGTTAAGAAAATCTCAACAAAAGTCTGCACAGGGCACACAGGGCTGTTGAATCTAACAAGGCATACTTCAGTCTATCAAGAGTATTTTGGTCCAGAACTTTGAGCACAAAGATATGTAAGTGTTACCATATTCGTCTGAAATGTGAACCATCAGCAAACAAAATTGCGGATGACTACGACAAAAGTATTCGATAACGGTATCATGAGTGCTACGGGGTAATTTTAGTCCAGCAAATACCCCTTAAGAGGTTCCGGTGGGCTGGCCATTTGGTTCTCAATGATGTGGACAACCCAGATAGGAAAGTCCTTAGGGGCGGACTCTATATACGTCTATAACATAACGTCTATATACATATAACGTTATATAACATATAACGTCTATAACAAGCACCTCCGAGAGGTTCTTGGAATTATTCCAAGAAAACAAGAAATTTGACGTATTAAAATCTTGAAATATTGGTTCCACAATTGCTAATTCCACACGGTGTGTGTCTTGGATTTTAGGATTTCAATACATTTGACAGATTTGACATTTTGATCTTGATTTTTTGATTTCAGAATACTAAAATCTTGGAATTTTTTTGATTTTGATCTTGATCTTGGTCTCAGAATTGAGGCCATTATTTACCTAATTTATTGAATCACTCTATCAGAGTCTTAGCAAAAAATCCGCCATTCATCACTTTCTTAACATTTCACGTGAGAATTTGTTTGCAAAAATATGAGGAATTATCTTTGATTAAAATGATTTACAAATTTGTGGTAATTAAAAAATGAATACTCAGAGACTCTAATTTTTTTTGCGAACAAGTACGTTTTCTTTCATCCGTTGCCTCGAATCGGCACATTTTTTTCGTGGAAAATTGCGCTCAGCTGTCATCTTCACAGCCATTATTAGATGTTTTTGTTGTGATAGAACAATTTACCAGTGAGTTTCATTAAATTTAACAATTTTAGAAGTTGTATCATGTGAATACACAGTACACAGTGTAAGGATGACAAAGAAGCTTCAATGAAGCCTTGTAGAGTGATTTAGATGCCAAGAAAGTAGGAGAATTCTCATAAAAAACGTCTGCCGATCCGTGGCTCACCCCCTTCCGATCCGTGGTGCACCTGATTAAGTCCCTTCCGATCTGCGGAACACATTGCATCCTTCCAATTACACCTATATATTATTAATTTCCGTAATTAGCAAAAGTGTCAATACACGAAGATGGTTAAACGGATCACTAATATTGTCAGTTAAATCAGAGGGCCAATTTTTGAAATTCTCACTCGTACCCGCTCTTTAGTGGCCGAGAAAAAATGACTCGCACACCCCGCAGATTCTTGAGTGCGTGCAACGGGTACTTTATGGTATAAAGAAGTCGTTACAGAAGGATTTGAATCTACCAGGTGTGCGAGTCAATTTCTCTCGGCCACTAAAGAGCTCGCGGGTGCGAGTGAGAATTTCAAAAATTGGCCCTCAGAATTTGTCGGAACTTCCTTTTGACAACTTTTCAGGAGACGAAATTTTCAGTTCAACATTATTTTTCTTAAAAATGAGCCTCGAATGCGATACTTTTGAGCCAAAATAATAAAAGTGGCACTAATAAACTGTAAGTTAAATCGAGAAAATCTTTATAAAATTATTTAAAAGCTGAGATATTGAGATATATGTTCGGTGAAACACAATAAAATTTTATCGTAACTTACATCGTTTACAAAGCTGTAACTTCCAATGTATGGAGATCTTTGAAGTTATGACAATTTTCAAAAATGCATTATACAGTAGACTCTCTCAAATTCGGGCATATGGGACCGAAATGTCAGCCGAATTAGACAGAAATTCGGGCGACAAAGTTTTTGAAATGCAACGATTTATTATTCATGTGCAAAGAGATATTGAGTTTACACACTCATATATAACGTAAATTGCATGAAAACCCCTTAATAATGCAAAATTACATCAAAACTAAGACAAACCATGCCAAATTTTAGCATATTTGATTCATTTGATAATCATAATCAAACTTGAAAAATGACAACAAACTTTTTTCAAATGTAACCGCTGCCCGAATTAAAAAGTAGTCCGATCTTAAAAGAGCCGAATTTGCGAGAGTCTACTGTATCAATTTCAATGACTCTAGTGATAATAAGAGCCTTTATTTGACTAAATTAATCAATTAAACTCTTATCCCTGTCCCTAAAAACTTTTATTTCATAAATTTTGCATGACGTGTCGTCGCTTGTTTTGTTTTGAATTAATAACAGATGAGCAGGGGTTTTTTCTCACTTTATTCTCACAAATAATGAATTAAAATGATTTAATGTTGCATTATTCGCACTGTGTTTGGATATATGGAAGAGTTTGTGCACGTTTAATGAGAAATATTAAATTTTTGCTGCAAATTAGAAGCCACGCAAATGAGCAAAAGAAGTTACGGTAAATGCTGATTAGAGAAAATTTTGTATGAAAATTTGTCATAACTTCACCAAAAATGGAAGTTACGACAAATTCTGATAAATTTTTATTATTTAAGGGTACTTACGACAATTTTTGTGTAAAATAATTTTTAATGGGCTTTTAAAAGTTTCTTTTTCTCAAGTGCTTTTAATAAACAAAATTACGCCGATTCTAAATATATCTCAAAATCGCAGAAATGAAGTTACGACAAATGCTGATTTAACTGACGATATAACAATTGGCATGTAAAAAATACCCAAATAGTGTTTTGGAACTCATATATTCAACTAACTATAGAGCACGTCTCTTAATATTCCGATCCGTGGTACATTTCCCTTACAAACATTTTTTGTACACATTATACGCAATGAAAAATTTCATTTGATGGCTAATCTACCCCCGGACTTCCCTGTTTAGGATTTTTTTTTCTTTTTTTCCGTAATTTCTTTCCCCATAAAAGTATTTATGTCACATGCAAAATGAATAAAAGCAACTTGAGGACTTACTTGAAAATGTGCTGGAGAGCTTGAAGAGCACATTTCCTGAATCTCTGCATTTCTTTGTCGTTGGTGTCCAGTTTGAGAGCCCCCACGAAGGCAATGTAGTTGTCACTGTAGGAATCCAGCCAGCGCGGAAGCATCACGTTAATTGTGGCCTTCCGGACGAGTTCACTGTGATCATTGAGTCCCTGCTCCAGGAACGTCAGACGCTCAGCCACTTTGTAGGAGCGCACCGGGTAGCTACTCATCTGCAGAACGACGTGCCTGCGCACCTTCTCGTCCACATCCCAGAGGCGCTCGATGATGGGCGGAATGGTGTTCATGTTGCGCCCAATGGAAGTTATGATGTGCTGACGCACCTTGATGCACGGATCTGTGCTCAAGTGGAAGAAGTACTGCTTGAGGATGACGTCATTGGGATCATCTGGCATTTGGAGGCGCTGAAGTGCCAAGACAGCTTGTGCCCGGATGTTTGCATTGATGTCGGACATTCTCTCGCTCATGTACTTGTGGATGCTGTCACAGATATTGTCATCCAGAACAGCTTCCTCACCCAGAGACTTGAGAATTAGGTTGACAAACTCACAAAGGCGGTATCGCACATTAATATCATTGCTGGAAGTCTGCAAAAATGCAAGAAAAAAACCATGAGCTTTTCATTATTCCGGACGATTCCGGACAATGCTAGCTAAATGATGATAAACTCACCGACAGGAGCCACTTAAAGACATCTTTGACCAGTGGATGGGTTTCTTCTGTATTGTGAATAGCGACAAATTTGGCACAGAAGCCCAGAGCATTGGATGCATACTCATTGTTAACATCTCTCACCATCGTTGAACGCAGGATTAACAGGAAGTCATTTATAAAATCTTCATGTTTGTCCTGTAAATTTAGATGGAAATTTATAAAAAAAACCAAATCTTCACAGTCTTCTCCCTCAATTCCTTACTTTTTCATAGATTTTCTGCAGTTCCTTGATGTACTTCTCATGATGCCGATGGGCATGTTCCTGCGTCTGGAGAATCAGGGTAGTAATCTTCTGATTTTTTGGCCTTTTGGGAGCATTCTGCCTTGCTGTTGCCTTTGGTGGTGCATTTTCGTCACTTTGGAGACGGATTTTCCGTTTCCGCGGCATCGCACTGGAGGATTTTGCTCTTAAAATTGTAAAATATCCGGATAAAGCGCGGGCTTCTCTTCACCCTAACCTCAAATTTGCGCGTCACTAATTCAAGAGAAAAAATAGAGAAAGGTTTGGAAATTTTCATACCTGTATTAATGCTCTTGGTCCAAGAGAACAATTTGTGATGATTTTTACTAAATTTCCTCACAAAATACAACAAATAAATTCACTTTTCTACTGCACAGAAATCTCAGCTTCGCTCTTCTTCTTCTTCTTCTCTTTAACAGGACGTCATCGCACTTCGCGACAAAAGAACTTTTTAAAAAAAATAACGGTCTTTAGTGCTTATTTTTTTCAGGTTTTTGAGCAAACTTTGTAAAACAACTTGAACTTTTACGCTTTGCATGAGAATTTTGAAATAATTATACTCACCTTCCTACGATTTCATCACATTTTTGGAGTAAAAAGACATTATTTTTTGTTAAATTCAGTAACCACCGAATTTCACACTGAAAAAGAATCGCCCGAAGGTATGCAAAACGATTTTTTTCAAACCAATTCAAATCCAACTGAAAGTCCTCCTTATTTCAGACTTTGAAGCATTTCTTTATTTCCTCTCACACTCCTCAAAAACATGCCAAAAAAAAAGAGCTCAAGACGAGCAGAAAGTTCCTTCTGGACACAGACACAATCCAAAAATTGCTCCACGAACAGAAAAAAAGTCTCTAATTACTAAAGAAAGAAAAAAAGAATGTCTCTTTGTTATCTGGTTGCTTCATTAATCCCAAGGAAGACACACAATGTTGTTCTCAAATTGCAAAAAAAGTCAATTGAAAGTATTTCTACAATCTATTTTGTTCTTTGAGAATTTTTGCACAGTAAAAAGAAAGTTTCTTCTTAGCAAGTCTTCTCAGTTAAATCTTTTAACTTTTTCTCCTTTTTTTGGAACTTGGTAATTTTTTTTTCTTCATCAAAAAATTCACTATATTAACATTATTCTTGACAATTTCTCATATTTTTTTTATTTTCTTTAAATTCTAATCTCACCATCTCAATATTTATTTAATCATTTTTAGTTGTATTTATACATTTTTTTCATGTTTTTTTTCTTGCTAAGCTAAATTGCGTATGTTTTACATCATTAATTATTTTTTTCTTTTTCTCTCTCTCAAAATCTTTTTCTTTTGCTCCTCAATTTTATTGTTGAAGAAGAATGTGTCTTCTTCATTTATTTTTTTTTCATCAGGCAAAAAAGAAACTGAAAGTTGTGATATAAAAGTTTCTTTTTCCTTAAAATTACACACAATTGAAGATTTCTCTGGTATTTATTGAATGTCTTTTATTTTGGGGTCTATTGCAAAGGGTAGTAGAGAAAAAGGATTAGCTGCAAGAATGCATCTTGAGTATTTTTTTTTGTTATTTGCTGTATTTAGGAAGAAACTAATAAAATAATGTAATAATTTTCAGGAAATGTTGTGCATTAGTTGCATGCAATTATCGTATTGAAAATCACATGTTTCATGCAACTAATAATGAGGGGTAACTCATTCCGGCGAAATAGATACAGTCTGCCCAGGGCACGAGAGAGAAATTAGAGAATTCTTCCAAAACCTGAGAAAGACTTGAAAATTACTA